>NC_090024.1:94269181-94599493 GCF_037176765.1 Anolis sagrei
GTATAAAATTTAAAAAAAATGTAAGAATACTTTGGCATATAGAAGAACACAAAATATGAAAATAAGGAATATAGGAGAAGACAAAATATGAAAATAAAGAAAAAGTATGATGATATAGAGCCAGGATGGCGTAATGGTTTAAACATTGGATTGTGACACTGAAGACCAGGGTTTGAATCCTTGTTCATCCATAGGAACTGGGTTGCCTTAAGCCAGTGGTTCTCAACCTGCGGTCCCCAGATGTTTTTGGCCTGCAACTCCCAGAAATCCCAGCCAGTTTACCACCTGTTAGGATTTCTGGGAGTTGAAGGCCAAAAACATCTAGGGACCCCAGTTTGAGAACCACTTCCTTAAGCAAATCACACTCTCTCAACTTCAGAAATCTTGACAAGAAAATCCAATGATAAATTCATCTCAGGTTTCCTGTAAATCAGAAATGACATAGGACCTCTTCACACAAGCTATTTTGTGGTGGCAGCGGGGTTTTTAAAGCAGTTTTTAGCCTGCCAGCTCAATTAAACCCTGGAGAAGTACTACTGGGTTAACCACACCACCTGGGGTGGCTCCATGGCAAAATTGTAAAAAAAAAAACCCCAACAACCTGGCTATCTCCAAAAAATAGCCGGCAACGAAACTTGAGAGGCACCCCATCTTTCCTTAGAAATCTACTGGTCTAGCCAGCTGCTTGACATTTCCCCTGTGTGATGAGGTAGGGGGGAAGCCAGGACAGTGTGGGGCATGGGGCAACAGGTCCCCATGCCACCTGGGCAAGACTGCTACAATTGCTGCTATTCATGAAAATCATTGGCAATTCCATCGGCGCTTGTGAGGAAGTCCTTGAAGTCATACAACTATGACAACAAATGCATTTCCCTGGAGGAAGGAAAAAACCTTTCACTACTAGATCTATAGAAAAAGATTGGACAGGAACACAGGACAATAACCAAAATTTCATTGCAACTGTGTTTTTACATCCCCATCAGAAAGCAAATTAAAATGCATGCAGAAAATACTTGCAATTACGTTCCATGAATGGACCATATAGAAGGATGGGCATATCCACTTCTCTCCTAGCTAGTTGTGCCAGCGATGAACATCCTTTTCTTTCCAACACAGCTGTTTCCACTTACAGCCTTAATCTAGGCAGGTAGAATTCTGGCAGGCTGTGATCATCATGCCATGAATGACAGAACACAGCCCTTTAAGACTTCTGAATGTCACAGCTCTACACATCATTTCCATCCAAATGTCATGGGCCCACGCAAGCTTCCCACCTCAATCACCATTCTCAAAGTGCTTCAGAATCTATAAAATTGAAACAGTCAAGGGTATTGGGGCATATTTCTGGATGTCATTTCTCACTCATAATTATCATTAAAATCCTCAAGAGGTCCTCTGGCTTACCAACAGCTAGGTTTTCAGCCTCATTTTTCATTAACAGTAAGTCAAATGACATAAGAAAGACCTTACTTGTTTCTTCTTCTTCTATGTATATATGCAGTATTATGTAACCCTCCCATCAGTACATCCCTCCATACTTCAATACATTTTGAAATAGAAGAGGAGGGTACAGAAAAAGGTTGTCTCAACCTCAAAATAAATGTGTTCATGTATTGTTTATTAAAAATATATGTACCTCATCTTTCTGTCCAACTGATATTTAACAAAGCTGACAGCAGGAACAATCACACCAAATGATAACAAAATCAATTAGGATAATTGACAATAACCTGGGAGAGAAAAAAGTTGATTTTTTTTTTAAAAAAGCTATATAAAAACAAGAGTACACCAGCCAACAGACTCAAATGAAAAATCAGCCATATACTTTTTATTGTAGGGGGGAGGGGGATTTCTACAAGAAAATACTTTTTGTTGTTTATTCATTCAGTCACTTCTGACTCTTCATGACCTCATGGACCAGCCCACACCAGAGCTCCCTGTCAGCCGTTGCCACCCCCAGATCCTACAAGGTCAAGCCAGTCACTTCAAGGATAACATTCATCCATCTTGCCCTTGGTCGGCCCCTCTCTCCTTTTTCTTCCATTCTTTTCTCCAAACTTTCCAGTCTTCTCATTATGTGGCCAAAGTACTTCATCTTAGCCTCTAATATCCTTCTCTCCAATGAGCAGCTAGGAGTATGGACTTGTTTGATATATCTTGCGAACCAAGGCCCTCTCAGAAAATACTTAGGCAAATTAAGAAAACATATTTAGATATTCCCTGTCTTGTATAAGTTTTAGATATTTCTATGACTGCAAACTGACTGCACCCCAACTTTGAATTACTTTGTACACATGCAAATGGAAAACAAATTTTTAGTATCAGAAACCATGTTTTTCTCCCTTCAGAATCCTTTCTTTCTTAAAAAGAACCTTTATATTTCATTTCAAAACGTTATTTAGACAAAATGTATAATGTCACCTCTAATTCAAAGCTGAGATCTGCTGCTGAGAACATGTGTGATACCAGCCAAATTAGAAAAACATATGACATAACATGGGGAACATGCAGCTTTGCAATATTTGTGGGTTATAAGTCTCATCAATGCCAGGTATCATTAATAATATGGAGAAGATGAGAGGTGTAGTGCAGCTACACATGGAGAGACAGAAGTTCCCCAGCAGAATTACAATTTGATGTATAACTGCATATTTGTATTTGATATACTAATTTACTTCAAATATGCCAAGTCTAAATGCTTCATATTCAAACATTTGGCCTCAAAAGGATCATCATTTGAGCTTTCAGTGGAAAGGGAAAGTATTGCTGCATCACTGCATGTTGAGAGATATCTGCCTTCACTGTACCCAGCAAATGAACAAATGTTCAGAACACCATAGTCTACTCCAACACTTTAGAAAACAGAACCAGGCAGTCTTGTTCAAAATCAACGTAGAAAAATTCCAGGAGCAAAGCACGTATAACAAGAAACAATAAGTGTTGAAGCCTCTGGCAGCTTCTCCCAATCTTTCCTTTTATGTAAGAAAGGGTGAGGTGGGAGGTTTAAAGTTTCTGACAAATACCTTAAGGGGGAATTAAGGGGTGGGTCTCACAAATTGGTCTGTTGGTAAAACATCACCACATCATAACCACTTCCATATTCTGTGTCATATACCCTCACTATCTAGATTTCTTGCAGAATTAGACAAAACCACCCTCTTCCTCACATAGGCTGTCAAATCATTGTTATTAATGTGAATATCATATCTCATCATTAGTTAAACCTCAACACATGTAACAGATTGATGCTGTAAGTTTGCCATCCTGACTCAAGACGTGGGAAGTGTCTAAGTTGTCTTTTTCTCTTCTTACCTACATCTTCCAAGTTGAGGTGCTTGTCAATCTAATTCTCCATTGACTTTCATTTTCTTTGGTGAACTTCTTCAATTGTAGAGGCTGAGGTTCCTCTATGTGAAGGGTGGGCAACTTTTTGGAGTTGAGAGACCTACTGCCCTCTCACCACATGTGCATCTCCTTGTTGTGTGCCCTCATTTTTTGTCTCCTTTCCCAGTGTTTTAAATTATCAGTGCCCCTTTTCCACATTGATGGACTTCAAAATGACCCCATATTTAATGAGGAACTAAATCAAATTAATTCGTTGTTGTTGTTGTTGTTGTTGTTGTTGTTGTTGTTGTTGTTTTATAAAGACTACCTTTTGACATAAAAAACTGGGTGGACATGGTGAAATATTCTCCATACCCCTTAAACTCATATAACACTGGAGTTTTTTTTAAAAAAAATCTTTACACTAACCTGATCTAATGAAATAATTTGCATCTTTAGAGAGAGAGATTGAGAGAGAGATGGCCAAAACAAAAAGTAAATCATATCTCTTGCATGCTCAATGGATATCTATCCTATCACTTATTAAAAAATGTTTGTAGATCACTTTACCTTTTGGAAAATGAATGGAAATAATGATTTAATGACTTGAAGCTTTCACTTCTTTTTATTTTACAGCAGAAATGTCTGGTTTTGAAATCCTAACTCGCTGCCATGCTGTTTGGGTATGTGTACTAAGAACATAACACATTTTGAAATGTTATCTTTCAAGTAAGATATGCAATTATATGTTTTTAAATAATTTTATTTTGAGTTTTGTATCACATAGAGCAATACAGCTAAGCAACCGCAGTAATAGGATTGCCTGTTTGGTATACTTATCCATAATAGTGGTGGTGACAACAGTTTTACAATGCGTAGCTAAATCATTGGTATGCACTATATATATATTATCTCCAATTGACTAAATTGTACATCATATTCCCTTTTCAAAAGCAGAGATCTCTCTCTAAACACCATAATGTAGATGTGAGTCATTCTTGCATAGAACCGCTGTTAGTTAAATTGCAATAGTCTCTGCCTCGGTTTGCTGTTTTTAATATCCTCTTTCTTCATTTCTACTGATCTAATGACAATACACTGAGGCTTGTTGCCCATTTAGGATAGTTATCTGCAACAACCACCATACTATTTCATGCCAGGAGTGGAAGATCAGGGAGATTCTGAGCAATATTGTATCACTCAAGTGCACTTTCTTAATAGGAATGAGCAGCAGAGTACCTTCTGCCATGCACTCAGTGCAATTGTTAGAGCCCTGAATATTAGGAAATAGAGAGTCATTGCAAATAAAATTATGTATTTTATAACTTCAAAGGAAAATTAAGTTACTGGCATGTGTGTGTATGTGTACCAGAGTACCACAAAAGGTGTATACCCCACCCAATTCCACACCCCTGTAGTTTTGCTCATTGCACTTTTCCATGCCCAGTCCTTTTGATAGCCGGGTCATGCCCATTTTAGTAGCCCTGGTTTCCTGGATCCAGATTTGAATACTGATTGAATGGAGTTTTAATGCTATTGTTCTATACTTTTATGTCTATTTACTTTGTTTTTAAACGAATTATTGCTCCATTGATTATGTTCTTTCTTTAAATTGTGCTTTGTTTGATGTATTTTTTTTCTTTTCTTATGGACATTAGGTCCCATGTAAGCCACCCTGAGTCCCTTCAGGGAGATGGTGGCGGGGTATAAGAATATAGTTATTATAAAGTTATTCTACACATTTTAAGGGATGTTATCTATGCATTACTTTACATAGTTGAATTGAATTACAGTAGCAATGCGCAGCATGATGTTGACTTAAAAGATGGTGTTAATTAATGAATACTAGCGTCACTATGTGACAGACTGCACAGTCATACAAAATGGGAAAAAAATGAAATTGCATGCATACATAGCAATACAAGTAGACACTTGGGTCAATGTTGCTCAAGCAGTAGTTCACCAAAATCAAAAGATGTTTATGGTAGATAAGTAATATCTAAATCAGTTATTTATCATGTTAAAATAATCATGAACATTTAAATACAAATCAATCTATATAAATTAGTCAATTAACTTAATAACATTTTCAGTTTATCTACTCAAAGCTGACAATAAAAAAAAAATAGGGCAGCTTCCAGGCTGGCCACAGTTTCCCCTACAAGGTTCTTCCCTTCCCTATAAATGAATGAACAAATGAATAAATACAAAACAGTCCAAATCCTTTTTAAAGATATAATTCTAAAGCCAAGAAAGACATTAAAAATACAAGCTAAATACCCCTAATTCTGAGAGCTAAAGAGCATGTCAAACATCCAAAAAAGGATGAAGCCAAACAGACATGGTTTAGAGATGGTTCTATACTCAGGTTGCCACTACAGAGAAATGCTGTCATCTATGTCCTCAGCCTAAAAATATGAGCTATGAGGGAAAATGGCTCTCATTCAAACCTCCTATGACATATAAACATTCCCACTTTTGGGGACCTTTAGCAAACTACTATTTCCTTAGTCATAACTCATACTCTACAATGTAGACATAATAATATTGTGCAACCATGCAAGACTCTTGAAGGGATCACTTATTTTCTTGAGCACTGAAATCCCTCAACATGAACCAGTTATAAAAGGCATAAACATAGAATTAAAACAAAACAAAACTGAGACAACACATTTATTATATTGTGGCAGTAAGAACCAATTTCACAGTCCTTGCGCAGAAAGATAAATAAACAAACCAACCCACTGTGGCCTCTCCTGATCTCAGTTTGATAATTTCGCCAATACAGTTTGGAGAGAGAGACAAGAAATAATTTCATAGTTGCTATAGAAATCCAAACTTCTTGCTGATCTATTTCAAATAGAAATGGAAATAATATTGTAATGTTGAAGGCTTTCATGGCCGGAATCACTGGGTTGTTGTAGGTTTTTTCGGGCTAAGTGACCATGTTCTAGAGGCATTCTCTTCTGACGTTTCACCTACATCTATGGCAAGCATCCTCAGAAGTAGTGAGGTCTGTTGGAACTAGGGAAATGGGTTTATATATCTGTGGAATGACCAGGTGGGACAGCAGACAACCTACAACAGCCCGGAAATAATATTTTAAAACATTTTTGGGGGAAATGGTCAGAAACATGCTTTATGAATTTTGGAAAATCTTGATGTGGAGAATCCTTGAATGATAAGAATTTCCACTGTTCTGTACTAACATTGTACACAGAATTTTACATAGAACACAGCATTTTCCTTTTTAAAAAATAACTGCAACAATTATTCTTCTGTTTATTATTGTATTAACATAAGAAGAACAGCACTTTCTTGCAAAGAAAATGTTTTCTAATCAAAAATACCATGCCTTATTTTTGCACAGAATAACTCCCAAACTGTGAATAGTCCTGCTTTGTTGTTGTTGTTGTTGTTGTTGTTTTTGATGATGATGATGTTATTTTTGTTTTAAACTTTGTTGCTGAGTCAATAAAGATACTCAAGTTATGTCTTGCTCCCCTGAAGAACAAAACTAAAAAGTCTGACTTCAATCAATCAAAAATCTGTCATTAGATATACCAACCTGGACTTAGTTAAGTGTTCTGAGCATTTGAAAGGCATATCTGTGTATACAAAACTTTAGTAATACGAACCATACAATGCCAATGAAAAATGACATCAAAAAGAAAAGACAAGAAAGGGATGTAATTAATGAAATAATTCTTCATATATTGCACAGAATTACATGCATTGCAGCCTCCCAGACCAACATAACTATTAACTAGCATGAAAGATGCAAAATGCTGGGCTGAAAACATCCATTGATTTATTGGTGTGATTAAGCAACTAATTCATTCGTCAAAGATTAAAATGTGACTTTATAATTGGTTTTTAATTGCAGACTTCTGGAAGGGTATTAAGTGCTGATGATACTGTTTTAAAGAATTTATGCACATCTTGAATCAGTCAGGGGATTTCAAATATTCTTCCAAAGTTTGTTCTGTCATTGTGCCATTCAACCCCCAATATATGTAGTTGGAGGAAAAAAACAAAATGGCTACCATTTTATCTTTTCAGGTTGTTTCCTTAAATAACAGGAAAACAGATATACAGTCCTAATCATGTGCCATGGCCAGAGTTTGGGAAGTTAACTTTTTGAATTCCACTTCCAATAATCCTGAGACCAGCAAAGTCACTGTGTGTTTGAGCCCACAAAAGTAACTTTCTCAATTTTTCCATGTAACTTTGGGAAGTTCCATTCATCAATGGGCAGAGTAGGAAATTCACAATAAATGGCACCTATATGGCCTGTGTCATGTGTTTTTCTGTGTGTAAATGTGTGTGTGAGAGTGTGTGCATGGGGGGGGGGGGTATCTAAGAACATTGACCTCAGTGAAATTCTCCTTCAGTCTCCACATCTTTAGCATAACAGAGAATGAAACATTTAAAATGGCTTAAACCCAGAACTATCATATTTGCTATGCTCACATTCCCTTTTTACTTTGTTTTCTTTTTTTTCTTTGGATGCCTAAAATCAATTTCTAAATGCTAAACTGAAGTTTTAAGTTCACTCAGTGCTAGGACTTTAGGAAATGAAGGAAAATTACATTAAGTGGAGAGAATTCTTATTTGGACTGCAATGCTTTCATCCTCCCTGTAGCTCTATCCCTGGTGTGTACTAATGTTCATTGTTTCTTCTCAAGTTTTTGCCAATAGCCCAACACCCCTTTTACAAATAAATGAGCATTGTGGTTGAATGGAGCAAACAAAAAGGACTGCAAGTAGGAAAATTGTGGGAAAGGGTGCCTCAGATCTTATAACTCCAAGGACCAAGACAAAAATGTGTGAATTCCTTCTGATTTCAGGATTTTTGATATAACATCAGAAAGTGAGTTCCACTGAACCTAGTGGAATTTAATTCTGAGTAAATAATATGTTTGAGATTGGGCGGCATGCCATGGATAATTTTAATTGGATTGGATTGACACAATGGAGTTTACATTGAAAAAATAGCAAATGAGAGTGAATGATGCTAGACTAACACATGGATGGTTAACAAAGATTATATATAATGTTTCAAAGATTATGTAGAAACCAAATTCTAGTTTTGGAACAAACACTCGGATGCTGGTTTTGTGTGTGTGCATGCGTGTGTGTGTGTGTGTGTGTAGAGAGAGAGAGAGAGAGAGAGAAGGGGAGAGATAGAAAGAAAAAGATTTAATATTCCGAATATAGATAGATTGATATTTCCCCTCCTCTCTGACTAATTTACTGCTGTTCAGAAAGCTATTTTGTAATTGAGACCATTTATATTCTTGAGACAATCCTTGATAATACGAAAAGCTCTGCACTTAATCTAATTGATTTTTCTACTCCATCTTTGTGCTTGTGTAATGTCAAGCAACAGAAAATGTTGGCTAAGGACCTGATCCAAAGGTTGTTGTAGTAAATTGGACACTGAATCCCATAGGTTGGGTGGTATTGGCTCTTGCATTTAATTTAATTCGGTACATTACATTCCCTTTAGGAAATTAAGCATGTGATCCACAAACCATTCACTTCAATTAGGTTTGCTTTTTAGCACAGCATTTGGGGAATTGGTCAATAAATCAACAAAATTAGACTTCTTTCCTTTTGGGATGAAGCTATCAGTTTAAAGTACAAGTATCTCCTGATTATTATTCTTTATTTGATGAATCATCCTAAATTTAACCAAATAATTGGTTAATTAATCAGTTCTATTCAAATAAATTTTCATAGTACCTGGCTGATGTACCTATTTTAGTATACTGAGAAAAAAGTTCTTAGAAAACTTTTAAGAAATAGATTGACTTTCTTAACAACAATAAATCTGAATCTGTCTTTCTTCTTTCATTCAATGATTCTCTGATATCTGATAATACTCAAACACCCACTGACTCTAGAAATGAGTTCAGCATGCCATACTATGTGACCAGATGATCTTCCCATTGTATTTGCAAGCACATCAAAAACTTTCTCTCTCTCTTTTCCTCCTCTATCAATATGGCAGATGCAGGCTGTACAAAGGTGTTACTCTTCTTAAAATTGTCTTGCAGTTAGCTAGAGTTTGAGTTATACACACATACACTTTTTAATGGACTTAATAAGAGTTTCTTAGCTATGAAACTCCCGCATTGCCTGCTTCCTTACTTTGCTAAAACACTCAGGATTCTCCTACACATGCATTATAACCTGTGTTAAATCGGGTTAAAGGGGAAATACAGGAGGAATCAGGTTAAAGGCTGGAAAACATGTGTTTTAAATCTGCCCTTTAAACCGATTCCTCCTGAGAAACATGCACCTTTCCTCCTGTGTATCCCTGACCAATGTTGCCTCCCCTTGTCTGGACTCCCTCCCTGGCTCCCATTTCCCTCTCAAATTACCAGACCCTTACTCAGATACAGGCCTGCAAGCTTACCTTCTCTTTATCCTCCTTGGAAGAACCAACAGAGGACCTTAGAGGAGAAATCCCCCTCCTCTACCCAAAGCCCTCCTTTTGGCTATTTCAAGGGAGGGGAGAGCAAGGGGAAAAGCCTGCAGGTCTCAAACAGGGATTTTTTTTTGCTAAGTACAAGGAAAAATGGAGGTCAGGGAGAGGGAGGCTAACAGTGCCGATGGCCACCCCTGCTGATCTTAGACCCACAGGGGTAAGTATCTGGACACCACTCCTATAAAAGCACAGGGTTTAGGCAGGCTGTGTGGCCTCCATCCCAAGGAAGTGCAATTTAAAATCCCAATTCCTCTTATCTGGAAGGCTATTCAGGTCCCCTTTACACTGCCATGCAAAATCCTGATTATCTGCTTTGAACGGGAATAGCAAAGTAGACTCACATAATCCAGTTCAAGGCATATAATTTGGATTTTATATGGCAGTGTAGATGGGGCCTCAGAGGAACCCAAGAGATCAAATGCTTCCACTTATCAATTTTGTTAAAGGAGACTGAGGGCCCATCTGACCTCATGGACAACAAGTTAAACATGAGCCAACAATGTGATGTGGCAGCAAAAAAAAAAAAAGGCCAATGGAATTTTGACTTGAATCAATAGGAGTATAGTGTCTAGATCCAGGGAAGTCATGCTACCTTTCTATTCTGCCTTGGTTAGACCAGACCTAGAATATTGTGTCCAATTCTGGGCACCACAATTGAAGAGAGATATTGACAAGCTGGAATGTGTCCAGAGGAGGGTGACTAAAATGATCAAGGGTCTGGAGAACAAGCCCCATGAGGAGTGGCTTAAAAAGCTGGGCATGTTTAGCCTGAAGAAGAGAAAGCTGAGAGGAGACATGATAGCCATGTATAAATATGTGAGAGGAAGTCATAGGGAGGAGGGAGCAAGCTTGTTTTCTGCTGCCCTGGAGACTAGGATGCGGAACAATGGCTTCAAACTACAAGAAAGGAGATTCCATCTGAACATTAGGAAGAACTTCCTGACTGTGAGAGCCATTCAGCAGTGGAACTCTCTGCCCTGGATTGTGGTGGAGGCTCTTTCTTTTGAGGCTTTTAAACAGAGGCTGGATGGCCATCTGGCAGGGGTGCTTTGAATGCAATTTTCCTGCTTCTTGGAAGGGGTTTGACTGGATGGCCCATGAGGTCTCTTTCAAATCTATGATTCTATGAGTCTATAATTCTATGATTCTATGCCTAAAACCAGAAGTAACCAAGCTAAAAAAGGGTATATGACATTTCAACAAAGTGCAGGTGGAATTGGGTTAATGGCTGAAAAGCACATGTTAAAAAGGTGCACTTAAAACCCGATTTCACCCCCCCCACACACACACACACACCAAAAAAAAAAAGGCACCTTCACATGATTACAAATTCCTGCTGCCATGCAAAACATGTTCTTTCCTTTCATTCCTCTTGTGTGGACTGCTCCAGCACACATGCACACTTTAAAGCCTGAAAAAGCTGATTGGCTGATTGGGATGTCATAAATGGAGCCACATACATACAGGTGGCTCATGGGAAACAAAATGGGAAAGAAATTCAAATTCTCAAACTATTTCTTGTAAACTTTATAATATTAAATAAAGCTTGAATTAACAATTAGGTGAAGAGAGAGATAATAAATCTTCTTATGTGTACATTAAGAAATTCACATGTGAACATATGAGGTCTAGTGCATAATCGAGTGATTTTTTTTTTTTACTCATCCTCCCTTGATCCACTTCAAAGGAAGATGTGAGGATGGCAGACAACATTTCCCAGAAGTGACAGGTTTGTGTGGGGATTGCTGTCAGGTAACAGTATTTTTTTTGCCCCAGATTTAAAACACACATTTTGGTTCTGTCTGGAAATGCACTGAATCTTAACTCAACCTGGCCTCAACTTTCCAAGGAAAGGAGATAACCCCCAAAGAATTTACTTCTAAACCATTCATGGACAAACTTCAGTCCTCCAGGTATTTTGGATATCAACTCCCAGAATTCTTGACAGCCAGTAAACTGGCTGGGATTTCTGGGAGTTGGAATTCAAAACACTCAAGGGGCAAAGTTTGCCCACCCCTATTCTAAACCAGAAAATAATTATTCTACAAAAATTCCTTGTGCTTGCAATAGTATTTTTTTCAAAGTAGGAGTGGCAGTAATATTAAGGTTTTGGGATATTGGCTTGCCTTGGAACCTTAGCAATATCCAACCTTGATACTTTGGTACTGAGGATTACAACCTCTGATAAAATTGGGTAAATTGGAAAGTTTCAATTCACACAACTACTGCCAGAAAGTACATTTTGTGATATATAACCAAACCATTGGTAATCCGGGAGGAACAGTCAAACATGATTAATTTAGTGCCACTAGATGTCACCATATAAATATTCCTCAAGGATTCAGCTGGCAGCAAAATCTGTTTGTAAGGAGGGAGGAAGAAAAACAAATGTGCTGTGCTTTCTGTTCACCATGAATGGGTATGCATCTACCAAGTGCAGCAAAAAATCTGGACTGATCAATGATTTTGAAATTAATCATGCTCATCATTTAACATTAGAGTGAGATTATATTGAATCCAACTCCCTGATGTCCAGAAAAGAAGACCACACTACTTCTCTAAGCAATTGATTTTATGGCTGAACTGCTCTTATAGAAAAAAAATCCTATCAGTGTTCAATTGAAATCTATCCTCTTATAATTTGAAACCATTAGAATTGGTTTTACCGTTGAGAGCAGGAAAGAACAGATGTGCCCTCACTTCTCTATGACAGCCCTCAAAATCTTTAAAGAGTGCAATCATTTCACTCCTGAATCTTCTCTTCACCAAATGAAGATATCCCACTCCTTCAACCTTTCCTCATATGTTTTGTTTTTCATACCTCTTATCATATGTAATACTCATCTTGGAACCCACTTCAACCTATCCTTCTTAAAATGAATTTCACATCACTGAATGCAGTATTTCAGATGAGACCTACAACCCTCCCATGCATTGTCATAATCAGCCAATCTTGCTGGTGGCACCTGCCCAGGGGGCATGGGGACCTGTTGCCCATGTCCCACACCATCATGGCTTCCCCCTGCCTCATCACATCGGGGAAAGCCTCCTAAAACCAGTTCAACCCATCTTTCCTAACCTCCTATAGTCTTCCGCTGGCTTATTTTAAGCGAGGAGGGTTTTTTTCCAGTTTGGCCATGGATCCGCCCCGGAAGTGGTTTTACTGGGTGTGATGGGAGCTGTGGTCAAACATACAAAAGCATGCCACCGAAAAGAAGCCCATTTGATGAAATACCTATACAGTAGGGTAAATAGTGGAACTATTACTTCCCTTGGAATAGAAGCATTTATTTGTGAGTATCTATGAATTATTCACTGGATAGGCTGATAACAGAAAATGCATGCACACAAAACCTAGCATATGAAATGTGTTCCATCTATAGCTAAACCAGTATCTATGTCTGAATTCTGAATCCTTTAGATCAAATTTGATGTTCATAGCAGTTTTGCAGAAGGTTTCTTCCTGTATTCCGTTTACTAAGAATGAAAATGTAGGGCAATAGTTTCATGGTAAAAACTGGCCACAACTGCACAGGAATGGGCAAGGCATCAACTACTGGGATAAGTGGACATGCTTTTGAGGAAGCCAGTGAAGCCAAGGTTCCTGAGTAGAAACACCTTGGCTATGAACCACAGGGAATTTCCCTGTGGATCTGCACCACCTAATTCCTCTGAATGAAAATTATAAATCCAGGTACTCCCCTCAAAGGGTAACAGTTGGTACTCTTGAGTTAGAATTCAAGCCTGAGTCAAAGATCCACTTTCTTTTGTCCCTTCAGCTGGATTACTCTGCGGCCCCTTCTGCACTGCCATAAAATCGAGATTTTCAAATCAGATAATCCACATTATCTGCTTTGAACTGGATTATATGGGTCTGCACTACCATATAATCCAGTTCAAAACAGATAATTTGGATTTTATATGGCAGAGTAGCCCCCTTCGACACTGCCAAGCAGATAATCCACTTTATCTGCTTTGGATTGGATCATAGAACTCTAGACTTTCATGTAATCCAGTTCAAAACAGATAATCTGGATTTTATTGGACAGTATAGAAGGAGCCTAGAAGGGGCAAGACTGTAGGCAAGACTGTAAATGCCTCTGGGGCCCCTTCTATACTGCCATATAACATCCAAAATATCTGCTTTGAACTGGATTATATGACAGTGTAAACTCAGATAATTCAGTGCCAAGCAGATAAGGAGCTTTCCACTCCTGCGCAGAGTGTGGGGGGGAGCAATTTGCCTTCACCCCTGAAGCCAGAGATGGAAGATTCCATTGGCCTGCCTTCCTCCTTCATTCGGCTTCGGAGTTTCAACCCACCACGCCCGACCATTCAACAGTATAATTGTTGGTTGCCAGTTGGAACCAGGTAGGAAATTTTCCTCCTATGTTCCAAGAAGCTTTTTTCACCTACCCTATACTGTTTAGGTACTAGATGGCCTGGTGGTTATAAAGAGGTGTAGCGAAAATAGATAGGGAAAAGATCAGAGTTGGTGAACACCCAAGGCACCCCCTTAAGGGGTGAAGGCCTTTGAACCAAATCACTCACCTATTGACCTTTGTTCAAGGTGAAGGGAAATCAAATGGCCTTAAAAGGGGGAGAGTGGGGCCTCAATAAACTTGAGGGAGACTTCTCCACACTTTTCCCTTAGAGGTTGCCTGGGTTTAAATTACCAGGAGACCCAGGTGTTTTCGGCCAAAACAGTTGAGGGGTAGGTAGGCCGGTTAAGGATGCTACCTCGGCTTAGACATCAAGTTCTATACACACATTAGTTAGAAAAAGTTAAAAGTTCAATAGGTAACAATTCAATAAAGTTGCCCTTAATTTAACCCAATTATACCTTGTTGTGTCTCATTATTTCGGGGGTTGGAAGGCAATGTGGATTATCTGCTTTGATAATCTGGATCATATGGGAGTGTGAAATGGGTCTGAGAGAACCTGTTATCTCCGAATTAGCTAGCTGAGTTCACACATCCCAAAATATGTGATTAAACAGCAAATAACAGAAAAATTCAAATGATTAGGACAATAAATCCCACACAGCATAGAGTAGGCAAACAAACCTCTGTATCCACAATCCAAACAGGTTGCAAAACAAAACCATCTGACTCAGCCCCTAAGGGAAACTAGCCAAAGACCATATTGCAAGCAAGTTAGAGAAATATCAAAACTCCCAAAACAAAACAAAACAAACAAAAAACAAACAAGCCCAACTAACAGCCTCAGGTGTTTAAAAAAAGGGGTGGGGTTCCTTGTGTCACCCTTAGAAGAAAGATATTTCACTTCCAAGTATATCTTAAAAATGCTAATATAAATAATATGAAATGCTGAACCCCTTTCCCTCAATGGATTATACGGGAGTGTGAAATGTAAATCCAGCACTAAATTAAAGCTAGCCATCAACTTGAGTTGATTGTCTTCCTCATTGCTACCTCCTCAACCTTTTGTATTGCACACCAAAAATGCTCCAAAAGGTTTTCCAGTCTGCTGGATGAGGGAAAGGCATAAGAGTAACCCTCTCCCAGTTCTGTAGATAGAAAAACTCCATATGATTCTAGCCAATGTAATCAAGGCTTTGCACTGGAGACTGACTGTTCATTATTTATTGAGATGGATACCATATTTTTTGGGAATAAAATGTTGGTGAGGGGTTCCTCGATAGCTCTGCTTCAGAGAATGACTATTGTGATTGGTCCTCCCTCAGGAGGAAAATAAAATACACATTCACCTGGGCGTTAAGAATGTTCTAGTGTGCAGTCTTGAATGTCAAAAAGTCACTCTTCCATGGTTCTGAATTGGAAAAGTTGTGGACATGCCTCAAGAAATCTCTGATACATAAAAAAGAAAAAGAAGAAGAGAATGAATTGAAGCAATAATAATGAAAAAATCATAACTCTCTGATAAGATATGTTGTCAAATAGGCCAAATATGGTCAATACTCTATAAAATAAGTAAATACTTCTGTCAAACTATCAAAGACTTTTCTGACTGGAAATTAATTTACTAGGATTTATCAAAATGAAATAAACTTGATAAGAATAATTTTAGAGCAGTGATATCCACTGATCATTTTGTAAATTATGGAATCTTCTTGATCACTATTATTATAATATCTTATTATACTTCATTCCTAATATTAATACAAATATTATTCTACAGTATATTCTTAGTGGCTTACCCACCCACAGTAATCATATATTAGATACTGTGAAAAGAAAATCACATTAATAGATCATATATAAAGCAGAATGACTGTTAAAGCTATTTCTTTATACTTTCATATCTATGTCATCCTTGTGTTCAGTATCATTTCCCAGAATGTGTTTGTTACTTTGATTAGATATACCAGTAAATATCTACCGGAAAATGTAGATTCCCCATAGAGAATTCTGACAACATCTAAAGGCCTCTAAGAGCTCTCTAATGCTGAATAATAAAAAGTCTAATTGATCTACCACTATGGAAAATTACACAAGCAATTCTGAATATAATGTGCATTGTACTATGATGTATCATTTTTCAAAACATACATTACTGAGAGCATACTTGTGCATTTTATTGCATTAACATTTATAGTGCTGCAAACATGACCAATGTGACAAGATCACACATAGATAAAAAGAAACCTTGACCCCTTGCACACAGCAGAATAAAATCCCACATTGTCTACTTTGAACTAGAATATATGGCACTGTGGATTCAGGGCCCTTCCACACAGCCCTATATCCCAGAATATCAAAGCAGAAAATCCCACAGTATTTGCTTGGAACTGGGTTTTCTGAGTCCACACTCAGATAATGTGGGATTTTCTGCCTTGATATTCTGGGATATAGAGCTATGTGGAAGGGCCCTTAGTATTAGAGCAGAATGTCCTGTGATTTCTATCCCATCTGGCTTTAGGATGCCCTAAAAGTAACTAGAATGTCATAATGCATATGGATACAATAGCTTGAAAATACATGGGGTTTTGCTGTAAGTGTGATGAGGTCCTCAGTCAGAATGAATGGGTTCGATGTATGTTTACAGTGACTCTGAGATTTAAGCTTTGCTGACAGCTTCAATTTAAATTTTTGTACTAACAAATATACCTAATGTGCCATAAAATCTAAGGCACACCTCAGTTTTCAAAATTCTGAAATTTGGACAAAAAACGCTTATAATTTCTTCTTGAAAAACCGAAGTGTTAGAATACCAAGGCTTTCCAGCTCTGGAAAACAAAACCTTGGGGTGCATCTATGCTATAGAATGAATGCTGATGCCACACAAATCCCAACACTGCATAGCATTGAGCCATGCCAATTAAATTAGAAATGAGTCCCTCAAATAGGAGCTCCAGGTTCTCCTGAAGTAGCTTCCCTTTTTACTTTGGCTCGGCACTAAGATTACTATATTACACGAATCTAATGCACACCCTAATTTGGGGGGAGGGGGGGGGGAATTTAGCCAAAAAAGGTGAGCATTAGATTTAAGTAAATATGGTACTGTGTCAGGAACTGAGGTGAAGCAATAGTCTGTTATTCTCTAGATAGTAGGGCTGACAGGAAACAGTGATTTAACAAAAAGGAAAACAAGTGAAAATGAAACAGTAATTTTCTAATGCTTTTTTGAAACTGATCCATATTAAAGTTATATTTCTTATCTAAGTGATTCATCAGCACATTTTATTGGAAAGAAGTCTGATTAATTCAATTGGTCTTACTTCTGAGTCAGTATGATAATGAATTTTACTATCAATCTCTGTTCACCAACCTTTAGGAAGGAAGGAAGGAAGGAAGGAAGGAAGGAAGGAAGGAAGGAAGGAAGGAAGGAAGGAAGGAAGGTGGGTGGAGAAAAAAGAAAGATGAAATAAAACCACCCCCAATTTCACTGTTTAGTCATAATCGGCCAGTGACAGTTAGTGGCTTCCATTCAGTAGGAGAATGAATTTGCTCTGGATATTATTCTGAATTTTAAAAGGTATCGTTCAAATTGTTTAACATTGTTATACCAAACAAATTCAATACCTTGGGTCACTCATTTAAACTACAGGCTAAAAAATGAAACGCACCCCCTCCCATTAAGTTGCTGATTAATTCTAGTTTTGTTTCAAATAAAATGTCTTTAATGGTGTTGCATGAAGGAAATCAAAACCTCTTTCCCCTCCAGTATAGCAAGTTTGGAAATGGGTTGCTTGAATTGGCACATAGTGAATTTTCATTATTTAAAAGCTTGTTTCAGTCACTGCTTTGACTTTGAGAGATATGTCACACAGTTGTTGTGTGTCTTAAAATCTATCACAGGGTTATGTTTGCAAGATTTGATCAGAGCGGGCTTTGCCTTCCTCTGAAGCTCAGGGACTGTGACCTGGTCAGCATCACCCAAGGGGTGTCTATGGTCAAGTGGGGATTGAAACCCTGTTCTCCCAGTTATTCTAGTCCAACAGTGAAACCACTACACCTTACTGGCTCTCATTTCATTCTATCCCTCTGAAATAATATAAACATATCAGATATGCTTTACTTAGGCTTTAATAATATGCATAATTCTCAATGAGTCATGAAGGCGGCAATATTTTTTTCACCAAAAATGGCAGTCATTTTGAATTGCCCAGAATTTTTAAAAAGTGCTGTAAACCAAGTTTTTCTTTAAAAAATGCAAAAAGAAGAGAAGCAAATCATTTTTGCAGTCCTTTCTCATCTCTTCCGTTTTTTAAAAAATGAATCCAAATGTCATCAAAAATGTATCCAGCTTCAAGGTGGGTGAAGTGACCAAGAAATGATTCTTGCCAATTTTATACAAGTCTACCTGGTCAGTGGGATTATTTATGTATAGATCAAAACACTCTATCTGAACTAGCTCGATGTTTTCCAAATTCAAAGCAATTAAGAATGGGAAAAGTGACAAGTTTGCCATGGGAAGATTTTAGAGATAAGTAGTTGTGACAAGACTTGCTTAAAGATTGCTTGTGCCTGTGGTCTTTCCTTGGCAGACCTTGATCTACCATGCCATCAATTTCAATAAAGAGACAGCTTCTCTCCCCACCTTGTACCTTGCCGCCTGACACACAAACAGATGTGAGGGATTTACAAAGCCAGCCTGCTCTTTCAAGGTAAAAATGGAGAGCTTATTTAACATCCATCTTGAGAGTGACAGGTCTGGAAGAGTTATGAGAGCTAGGAGATAGCAAAGCTCCAAAAATAAACTGACTTTGGACAGATTCTACTGCACAGCAGGGAACAAAATGAGATGTAAAACAATTTCAGACTTACGAAAGTGGGTTAAGAGAAGAATGTAACATAAATGCTCCAGAACTGTTGAACCATTGGACTGAAGCAACCTCCACTGCTTTATTGCCTCTTAAGATGGGTGAGCGAGAGTAAAAGAGACTTAAGAACAAGTTCTACTTGGACAAAAGTCATACCTTTTTGTCTCCTTCAACAATTACGTTTATTCTACCATGAAATGATGGATAAAGGGCACCAGCACAGCTACTGTTGCCTTCTTCCCTTCAATCGTCAGATGCCCCACAGATACAACAGTTTCAAAAGACCTGCTGTGTGCCCTCAGATGCCACATCTACGGGGCTCATAAAACTGAAACATGTGGCTCTCCTGTTGAGAGAAACATCTATCATTGTATTAACAGGTCAAACATACCATGAGGGGTCTGGCACTCATCCAGAAAAGAAATTAGTTCCTCACAATGGAACTCCTTTAACATAGTTCTTGATATTTTGCTTAGAGCTATTTTAGAATGTGACAAAAGAAAACTGGAATTGATACTTGGGGCTTTCAACTAAGAAGAAAATACAGAATTTCAGAAAAGAAGATTAATTATTAGTTTTCCCCCTCTTCTCCCCTTAAAAATGCACTTAAATAAATTAGTATATCCTAAGATTTTCCACATCCTCATGAACTGTGAGCAGTATCGGCTCACAGAACTGAAAGAATGACTTGTCTTCTAAATCTTCTTCTGTACCACACACCTCTTTTAATGGGTTGTCACTTGTCTGTCTCCGGTTCTTCTTTTAATTATTTATCCTCACTCTGTTTTCCTTTTTCCTTATGTGGTTTTGTTTCCCAGATCTACTTGTTAGCTGCAACTTTTCAAATTATTTCTGAGACCTGGAGGTGGAGGTTATATCCCTATCAAACATGTACATGAAAGAATAGTGAGTGGGGTTGTGTGGACAGGGAAGAGAAGGCAAGGGCAATTTCTTAGTTCACAATAAATATAGCTACAATTTTGCAGCTTAGTGTAGAGCTTAAGGCATGTATCCAATCATTAGAAAACTATCTGTTAGACAATGTCCTCCTATCTCACCTGCTAGAAAAATAAACTTGGGGCAAAAAAAGAGAGAAGAAGATCCTACCACAGTATGATATCTTTGTAGCTCCCCACCATACTTAGCAGGGTGACAGAAAGTCATTCCCTGAATTGGGCCAATGACCAGATCCCTTTTTAGAATTTATCCCCATCTTTGGAGAGTTACCCTTTCCTATAAATGTATCAGGATTGAATCTGGCTGAATGCCCACAACACACAAGCATTCTTATAAAGACAGATATGTTCTATAAGTGAACACTAACCCCTAGTGAACACATTTAGCACATTGTCGCTGGAAATGTGAAAATTCTGGCAGAGACACAAAAATTCTCCCTCTCCCCCATGTGGCATTAGGTTGCTATGGGGCTGATCCTCATCTATGCCAACCAAATTGTTCCATGTAACTGGAGCCTATGTTCTCAGTCTTAGAAAAAGGCAATGGCAGACCTCCTCTGAAGAAATCTTGCTGAGAATATCTCATGATAGGGTGTTCTTAGGGTTGCCATAAGTTAGAAAGAAACGGAAGGCACAGAGCAACTATACTTATTTGATTGTGTTGTCATTAGAAAGGGCCAACTGTGTCCTCAGCTTGTGCTGCATTTCAATTATTAATTATGAGCAACAAGCTCATGATTTTTTTCCTCCCTAATTTTCTGCTTGCATTTCCTTTGCACAAGTTTGCATTATTTTAAATGTACCTCAACTGTGCAATGTAATCATCATCATCATCATCATCATCATCATTTGTATCCTGAACCATCTCTCCTCTGGGAACTTGGGATGGCTTCCAACATGGATGCAACCTTTTAATGACAAGATGTCCATCCAGTGTCTAAAGGAAACCCATTTTTATCTCATCATACTTCTTGTTATATGGGTGACTTTCCTTTTTGATCTACACCAGTGGTTCTCAACCTGTGGGTCCCCAGGTGTTTTGGCCTACAACTACCAGAAATCCCAGCTAGTGTACCAGCTGTTAGGATTTCTGGGAGTTGAAGGCCAAAAACATCTGGGGACCCCAGGTTGAGAACCACTGATCTACATCATCGCTCAGCCACTATTAATGTGACTAATAAATATTTGAGTCTCTTGGTGTGTTTCCTTTCAAATTTTATGGGTTTATGGGTTTATAGAAGTTTCCTATGTTGAAGGCAAACAGCACTGTATCAAAAAAGACTGGCACTTTCCCATTCACATATGGAATGCTCTCATTGTGGTCACTCTTTTCAATCAGTTCGGATGTTTCCAAATCTTTGGCAATACCATTTTTGGTCTCTTCCCACTGATTAAGTGGTTTGAGGTTGTAATTTGTAATATGTAAATAGTTTACCTCTGTGTTATGTTCAGTACATGCATTTATCCAGTCAATGTAAACGTTGTAAACCTTATCCATTATTACAACCTTATCTCCATTCGTTGTCTTTCCTAATTCCATTACCCATCTCAAGTCCCTCTATAATTTTGGTTAAAAAGATGATGGCATGTGGCTTTCATTAGACTACTTTTGAAAATTACAGCCATTCAAATTTCTATTAAAATTAAGCAGACTATTCAAGATTCTATTTATTTACCTTTGGATTTTCCTTAATCTTGATTATCCTACTGAAATCCATCACTCTGTTTAATGAAATTTAAAAATAATGATCCTGAAAACTATCTCAGTAAAGGACTTTTCAAGGTCCTAAATGTATTAAAAAATGTCCAAAAGTTAGCTGTACTGAATAACAACTCTAGTTATCTTTTATTAAATTATGAAATGACAGTCCTGAAAAGGGTCTCAGTCATTATCACCTTCAAAGTATTCCAAAATTCCTTCTTCTAGTTATTAGCCTTTGGATTTTGACACTTTTTTGGGTCAATAGAATGAACCAAGTGCAAATAGCACTGCTCAGCCATGCAAAATATGTTTGCCAGGAATGGCAAAAATGAGCAGTCTAGGTTTAAAGTCAGTTCATTACACTCATATAATGTAAGCAGTACAAAGCTAGTGTGATAAAACATTGTGGAATCCTTGCAAGTAAAAGAGCTTGGTTGCAAAACTGTTGATCCCCCCCCCCCCAATAAATCTGTATCTATGGTCACAAAGGCATGTATTTTTATTGTGTCATCCCAGAGTGGACAAGGACATAAACTATACAAAGGGAGAAAGGACCATGGAATCTTTTTTAGTATGTGGTAGTCAACTTTGCAAAGGTTAGGATTCATTCATACCATTTTCTCCATTTGTGATTTTTTTTCATATCTTGGTCGAAGCCCATTTGTGTCCTAGTCTTATTAGCAATCAGGCAGTGTTGAAATTAGAGATAAACTACAGGTTCGTCAGCCATGAATTATGAGGTATATTAAAATGTAACCTGAGCATATGCTGGGGAATTTTTCAAAAAGTTATCTATAACAATGTTCTCTGGGAGGGTATAAAACCACAATGTATCAT
Organism: Anolis sagrei; assembly: GCF_037176765.1. Taxonomy (NCBI): domain Eukaryota; kingdom Metazoa; phylum Chordata; class Lepidosauria; order Squamata; family Anolidae; genus Anolis; species Anolis sagrei. The sequence goes on from NC_090024.1 coordinate 94,291,744, forward strand.
AATGTGCAGTATTATTTCTGAAGAATGGGTTGTGCTTCTCCATAGTTTACAGATTATTTTTGTTTTATTGCTTTATTTATTGTATGAAAGAGCTAGATGTAGCAGAAGAGAATCAGGTCTTTTATCACCAGGTTCCTTCTATTGCATCCAGTGCTGATTCTGAAGGTCAGTTACTTTCTGAATGGCCCAGTGTGGGGAAAACGAACCCCATTGACACAATCCTGTTAGGCCTTGGAGGCATATTTTGAAGTGAATTTAGAATTTCACCATGACATTCGAATCAAATTGAATATAGCACCACTCCTATGATTATAATTTCCATTAACAAATTTTTCAGAGTAAATGGAGAGAGAGAGAGAGAGAGATGATTGGATTTGGAAGTTTTGTTTCATTTTGTTTTGCCCCTTAACCCCTGAAATAACGAGACAGACAACAAAGGTATGGATTCAAATTGGGCAACTTTATTGAATGTTACCTATTTAACTTTACCTGAACTAAACTAAGTGTCAAGGAACTTGGTGGCAAGCTGAAGCAGCGTCCCCAGCTACTGAGTGTGTGATGTCAGTGTGCCCTGGATCCCCAACCGGGCAACCTGAAGGTAAAAGTCTGGAGAAGCCTGTCCGATTATTGATATCAGCTTCTCTCTTAACTGGGCCAATGGATGTCCCCTCACCCATTTGTTGACTTCTAGGTGAGTGTTTGTTGTACAATGCCCCCCTACCCTTACTGGGTGCCATGTGTATACCTCCATGTCAGTGTTTTCCTGAACTATTTATGCTGGCCTAGTTAAACCAAACCACTCCATCTAGCCCCTAATAACAGTATAGGGTAGGCGAAAAAACCCCCCAGAACATGAGAGGCAAAAAATTCCTACCCGGCTCCAACGGGCAACCAAATATACTGTCAATGGGCGGGAGTGGCGGGCCGAAAGACTGACAAGACTGAAGGAGGGGAGCTGGCTCACGTGGTAAGCCAGCCCCCGCCCCTTTTCCAGGAGGTTCTAAATGGAACCTCCCATTGCTCTCCCTTCAGGGGGTGGGGCAAATCGCTCTCCCCACCAACTGGGTTGGTGTGGAGAGTCCCTTGCCCCTTAACCCCTGAAATAACGAGACAGACAACAAAGGTATGGATTCAAATTGGGCAACTTTATTGAATGTTACCTATTTAACTTTACCTGAACTAAACTAAGTGTCAAGGAACTTGGTGGCAAGCTGAAGCAGCGTCCCCAGCTACTGAGTGTGTGATGTCAGTGTGCCCTGGATCCCCAACCGGGCAACCTGAAGGTAAAAGTCTGGAGAAGCCTGTCCGATTATTGATATCAGCTTCTCTCTTAACTGGGCCAATGGATGTCCCCTCACCCATTTGTTGACTTCTAGGTGAGTGTTTGTTGTACAATGCCCCCCACCCTTACTGGGTGCCATGTGTATACCTCCATGTCAGTGTTTTCCTGAACTATTTATGCCACAGATTGGGGGCAAATGTCCATTTCGCCCCCATCCCCCACCAAGCCCCTTAAAACTTCCTAAATGCTTAACTGCAAATCAACTAAAATTGTGCGTTACCCAAATCCATTAAATGTACACCCTCAGAACGGTAAAACTGTGTTTCGTCATGCGTGATGTCCTTATGAGGAATGTAAGACCCCCTGCCCCGTGCTAAAGCTGTGCGCATGGCCCGGTTCACACGCTTTCTGGCCTTCTCGAGCGTCCTGACATCACCGCCTCCTGGCCACCGAAGGCGTGGAATGATGGCCGACCAAGCGATGTGAACCCGGGGCCATGCCAGCCAGAACTAAAATGCCAGCACGGGCTTGTAGATACCGGGCCCTGCTGTTAAGCAGGCCCAGAACGTTACCTCCGATATGGAGCACCGGCCCACCGAAGGCCACGAACACCCTTCCACTCGCCAATGCAGTGGAAGCGCAACCCGGCCCAGCGAAGGCCACGAACACCCTTCCACTCGCCAATGCAGTGGAAGCGCACCCAGATGCTGGCCAAAGGATGAGTTCCTGGCGTATCTCTCCGCCCAGTGGACCTAATTATGCCCACAACAAGGATTCTCCATCTATGCACCAGCCTGGCAGTTCCTGCAAAATAAACAACAAACAAACAAGCGCAGGGCGAACCTATCGCCGGTAATCGACCCATTTCCCCCCGCCCAGTAATTTAAAGGACAGAACACTATAACCCTAGCGAACTGCCAAAGATGCCGCCCCTAGTATGAAAGGAATGAGTGCCAAATTAACCAATTCAACCGTTCCTTCTGGTGTAATGTGAGAGACCGGGGACCCAACACAGGAATATAAAAAACCCTCTAAATCCTTCCCTAGGTCCTTAACTGCCCCCTTATCTGAGTACCGATCCACCCAAACTCTCAACTGATTTAACCTAATTAGGCTGAGGCCCCTGAGCCACCGCGACCTGTCCTAAAGGTTTCTTAACGAACTGAGTGTCCCTCGTATTACCTCTCGCAGCTCTCCCCTTGGGGCAATTTCGGGCTGTGTGAGTCCCATAACAAATGGCACACGAGTGCGCGAATCGACAGTCCTTCCGTGAACAGGCTCCCTGAGCCACAAATTCCCAGCATAAAGGCTTTTGGCCCTGGGACTGCAGCTGGGGAGCCCCCTGCCAAGAGGGCTGTCCCGCCGTGTTCTGAATAGTGTGCCCACTGTCCGCCTTCAAGGCGGAGGAAGCCCTAGATGGATTCATCACCTCAATCCAAATTTGATCATCAATCAAGTCCCAACGCTTGTCCGGATGGGAAGCCGCCTCGGTTCTAAACCGCCTATCATATTCCAGCCAAGCGTTAGGAGGGCCACTGACGTAAGCTTTGTTAATGATATTCTGATACTGCCACAAAGCCGTAGCCCTTTCCGGGGCAGCATCAGAAAGCAAGTTCGCATACATTGTGAAACAAGGGAGCCAATTCTCCCAATTCTGCTCAACCTTGCGCTTCTTAATTCTTTCCTTACTATCATCATCGAGCTCATCCTTCTCTTTCTTATCCATATCCCTGAAGTATAAGGAAAAGATATCCACATATTCGTTCCTCAATATCTTTTCCATTGTTTTTGATGCCAAATGGGATCCCAAACCTGAAATACTAACAGTAGGGGTCGCCTGTGGTGGCCATTTTGAAGTCCCCCAAAGTTTATTTGCTTCCCCAGTACGGGCCGACTCCAAAGTAACAATAACCGGCTTGACCACTTGAGTGGTGGAATCATCCTTATTCTCCACTGTCTTGGGGTCCAAACCGCCCTCGGACTGACTCCCAGCTACAACATGTGACTGAGCCCCCACCCCCGACTGAGCCCGTCCCTGCCCCCACGGCCATGTAAGTGAAACGGCCGTACTAACTAAAGGGAGTGTGGGACTTGCTGATGTGAGTGTGGTGCAAGTACCTGCTGGGACCGCCGTCACCAACTGCTCGCGCCCTGCCACATGGGAGGAAGCAACCATCGACTCCACCGCCTGAGTGGACCCGGCCGCAGCACCGGACCCGGAGGCCAATGCTGCGGGCTGACTGGGTCCGGCCACAGCAGCCGCCAAAGACCCGGACGCAGCCTGCACCCCTGGATGTGCCTCGGTGCTGGCGATGGTCTGCACAGCCGAAGACACCAACGTAGAGCCCTCAGCAGCCCCAGGAACAGCCGATTGGTCAGGAATCCGGACCGCCCTCTGAGCCCCCACAGTCGAAGCCGACTCTAAAATAGAAACCCGGGCCAACAAAGATTTAAACAATTGTTTCCTGCTTGCCCGGCGAGTGGAGCATGCACCCGCCCCACCCAGACCAACCCCCCTATTTTTCTCCACTTGTTGAACACGCTGCAAAAGGGCCTCTAAATCCTCAATAGACACGCCCTCATCCTCCGACGAGGACCCATCCTGACGCAAAGGTCGCTTGTGACCCGGCTTCTCCGCAGGACCCTTCCCCTTAGGGCCCCCTCTGTTCTTCTTTGATGGCATTCTAAAAAGTAGAAAAGAAAAAGGCACCAGTGAGACCCAACTCCGAACCGTACCATCGCATTGATGGCAGCACATCACCCAATCCCTAAAGCTGAATGGGAGATCCCCACAACCCCAGTGATCCTAGAATCAAAGAATTGAAAGACGCCCCCAGGAGCCATTCCACCACTCCCCTATGCTGCCTTAGCATCATAGAATCAAAGAGTTGGAAAAGACCCCACAAAACAACCATGGCTCCTCCATGCTGCCTTGGCCTCATAGAATCAAAGAGCTGGAAAAGACCCCACAAAACAACAGTGGCTCCCCCATGCTGCCTTAGCATCATAGAATCAAAGAGTTGGAAAGGACCCCACAAAATAACAGTAGCAGGAGTCAAAGGTGAATTACTCCCGCCCCCCTGACCACATACTAGAATCAAAGAGCTGAAAGCGACATTTAATAATTGAACCACACACGCCAAGCACACACAATCAGCAGCATGCTGCTATTGAACTAAAATTCCTTCCCGCGCATGCACCACAGCATTCTGACAGTGATGCATGCAAAGATCACCACCTCAAATTGCCTGCATATGCAAGATTTTATGATGTTCCTGCTTATATGTTTGGGACGCAACCTTGCAAAGATGGAGCCTTCATTACCACAACAATAAGTTATTCCTTCCTAATGCCTCCCCCTTTTTATCCGCTTTATATATAATTGTATGCTATACTACTCATTATCACATTTACTATTATTATTATTTCATAGTATTATGAACAATATCTTCAAGCTGCTGTCTTGCTGTTTTTATCCTGTTAGAGACAAATGCAATAAACCAGGCCTGAACGGGCCTCCACCCTTTATTAACTATTAAGAACAAAAACCCCCGAACAGGGCCACAGCCGCCCTTAACATGGCGGCCGTAACTACCCAAAACGGTCACAAAATGGCGGCCGTTGCCGCCAAATCGTCCAAGCAACATGGCGGCCGCGAGGCTTCGCCCTCAAAAGTACCCGGCTAAGGCCCCAGGAGCGTGCTCCCAGCCGCCGCCAGAAATATTCCTCCCCCGAAAAGCCAGGCCGCGCGCCACCCGATTCGCAACCGCCCCCGGGGCCTCCCAATAACAGCAAAAACAAGCGCGGCCATCAGGGCGACGCGCCCGTGCACCCCACGAGCCGCGCGCCTTGCACCTAGGCCCAACCCGAAGGGCCGAAAGGAAAAAACCTGCCGCCGCGGCTCCCAGCCGCCGAAAAGGAACGTCGGCGGCCGCGTCGGGTGTCCCGCGCGCGCCGCTGCCCTGCCTGCGGCTCAGCCGCCAAAAGACAAAAGGGGGCGACCAGGGAAACGGCGGCCGCCATCCCAGCTCTGCAGCCACGCTCCAAACGCAGCCACGCTCCAAACGGGGGAAGGAGGAGCGGCGCCCTCCCTCCCCGACTGCTCCAGCACCGACCTGGAGCTAACGCTGACACGTCTCGCCTTGCCGAAAGACTGACAAGACTGAAGGAGGGGAGCTGGCTCACGTGGTAAGCCAGCCCCCGCCCCTTTTCCAGGAGGTTCTAAATGGAACCTCCCATTGCTCTCCCTTCAGGGGGTGGGGCAAATCGCTCTCCCCACCAACTGGGTTGGTGTGGAGAGTCCCTTGTATTAAATAAAATCCAGTGTGCCCCATATAGTAAAAAAAAGGGTTGAAAATTACCACTTTTTTCAAGCATGAATTGTATTAAATGTGTGAGAACACATACCAAAACACAGTACTTTTAAAAAATAAACAGAAGTATTGAGATCTTCAGTGTTGAGGGGAAATTCATATAATCTTAGTACTAACAGAAATGGAGACACATCATCATTTTGGGGGGAAATTTATACTTGTGTGATTTTAAACAAATGTGTTATCAATATAATGTTTTTAATGAATTGTTTTAAATATATTCTATTTATGACTGTGGTTGGCATTTGAATGAATGCCTGTTGTGAAGCCACCCTTAGCCACCCCCTCCCCGGGTGTGTGTGTGTGAGAGAAGGACAAGGTACAAATATGCAAAATAAATAAATAAATATTTGCATTCTTTAAAAAGTTAAAGACTCCTCCCCACCTATATCAGTTTTTTTCTGTATTGGAGTCTGATCCACATGCTAATTACTTTTAAATAATAATAATAATAATAATAATAATAATAATAATAATAATAATAGTTGTTGTTGTTGTTGTTGTTGTTGACACAAAGACACACTATGACACAACAAATGAGATATATATCCTGAATTTCGTATCACAAAATCACAGGTCAAACACTTCCCAAGCATTTAGGACTGTGTGATGTATTTTCGAATGATGCTCGCAGATCCAAGTAAGGTGGCCTTTTGCAGTTGTCAAATCGTGATTTTGTCAATGTTTATTATTTTCAAATGCTGACTGAGATCATTGGGACTACCTGTACTGGTTTATACCAGAGCCTTTGCAGTTCGATTTTGAGGTCTTGATAACATCTGAGTTTTTCCTATTGTTTTTTGTTAATCTGACTGTCACCTGGTATGGGAACAAAAATAATCCAACTTTTTTCTTTTCTGCAATCGTGACGTCTGGTGTATTGTGTTCCAAAACTTTGTCAGTCTGGATTTGAAAGTCCCACAGTACTTTTGCATGTTCAATTTTCCACTACCTTTACAGGTTTATGGTCCCACCAGCTGAGGAATGGAACGAAGAGCACCTAACTCATTAGCACTATGAAGAAACAATCCTAAATGAAATCTATACTGGCTTGGTCATCGCCCAGGATAAAAAGGACCATGGTGGATGCTGCTGATTCTGGACATCCATTGACAAGTGGGCTACAGAATCAAAATACAAATGAACAGTCACAGAAGTGGAAGAAATATACAATGCCAGAAAACTGCATCTTTATTATTATTATTATTATTATTATTATTATTATTATTATTGGTATCTCACTTTCTCATTGGCTCACAACTCAGCAATAACATTGCTAATTGTTAACTGCATGAAAAATATCACATCTAGCTTGACCCCATAAGTACGTGATTGATCTCCATGATTAGCTGAATGGCTCACTGATTATGGAACTCGGTGAAACAATGGCCACTAAGCTGGCTTTTTCTATGAGATTTTACTGTAATAATTTAATGTTTTAACTACTTATAATTACTGTGATATGTATTTTATTGTGTTTAAATGTAGGCATCGAATATGTGCCGGCTGGAAGCCGCCCTGAGTCCCCCCCTAGGGGGTTGACAAAGGCAGGGTAGAAATGCTCAAAATAAATGTACAATATAGGATGCTACGATATCAAACAGGACTAGTATTCTGGCATTCTATAAAATGCTCATATGTAAAAGGTACAGTATCCTCATACTGCATAAAAGGCTGTTCCTGTTATAAGCAGAAATACTTAAAGTTGTTTCACAATTCAAAATGAAACCAAAACAGCACATTTTAATCAGGAAAAAAGACATTCTATTTTGTGTGACTGCCTTATTCACAGATTATAACTATGGGGAAAATAATTTGCAGAGCAACACCCGCAACACAGCTGTTGGATATAATATATTCATCTGTAGTATTTTTGTAGAAGAGGGGTCTAGCAGGTGGCTACAAAGACATTTGAGGCATAAAGGCAAATAACACATATCAACTCATGTAATTGTCTTTTCTACATTTTTGAGATTATTTTATTATTCAGAACACAAAAATGTGAATAAACACTGGATTAAAATGAATTTTCATATATAGTTACAGAAATTATTCTCTAATTAGCCTGAATCCCAGATGCAAAAATAAAATAGGCATTGGAGGGGAAAAAATCTGCCATCTGTGCCTTGACATTATTGGCAGGATACATTACAGAGCTAAGACAAGTTTGGTTCAGTCAAGAAGACATACCACCTTAGACCAGACTGGAAATGCTGTGACCCATCAACCTAAGTTCAGCTTCATATTTCCTTGAATATAGTGTGCCATCGACTGTAATGTGCACCTCAGTTTTGAGGTGCACATGATGAAAAAATTGATTTTCTATCGATTTTGTGCCCATTCCCATCAGAGTGCAAGCAGAAGTTATTCCACTTGCAGAAGGGGGGGGGGTAATCCTTTGCCTCTGAGCTGATGAGAGACAAGAGAGGTCAGTTGGGAAGGGAGATCATTTAGCCAAAAATAGGTGCACAAAACTGGGGGGCACTGGTATTTCATTCCTGAAGAGTTTCTAAAGTATGATGAGTAAAAAATTCATTACGACAAGAGTAATGAAATTTTGTTACTATTTCATTATAGTAACTCCACATAATTGTAATAGTTGGGGAAATTTCAGGGCTCATTTCTCCCTCATTTTTAAAGTGATTGCAGTGAAACTTGATATGGTGGTAGAACACATTTATCCCTGTTGTTGTTGTTCATTCGTTCAGTCGTCTCCGACTCTTCGTAACCTCATGGACCAGCCCACGCCAGAGCTCCCTGTCAGCCGTTACCACCCCCAGCTCCCTCAAGGTCAGTCCAGTCACTTCAAGGATGCCATCCATCCATCTTGCCCTTGGTCGGCCCCTCTTCCTTTTGCCTTCCACTTTCCCCAGCATAATTGTCTTCTCTAGGCTTTCCTGTCTCCTCATGATGTGGCCAAAGTACTTCAACTTTGTCTCTAGTATCTTTCCCTCCAGTGAGCAGTCGGGCTTTATTTCCTGGAGGATGGACTGGTTGGATCTTCTTGCAGTCCAAGGCACTCTCAGCACTTTCCTCCAACACCACAGCTCAAAAGCATCGATCTTCCTTCACTCAGCCTTCCCTAAGGTCCAGCTCTCACATCCGTAGGTGACTACAGGGAATACCATGGCTTTGACTAGGCGGATCTTTGTTGTCAGTCTGATGTCTCTACTCTTTACTATTTTATCGAGACTGGACATTGCTCTCCTCCCAAGAAGTAAGCGTCTTCTGATTTCCTGGCTACAGTCTGCATCTGCAGTAATCTTTGCCCCTAGAAATACAAAGTCTGTCACGGCCTCCACGGTTTCTCCCTCTATTTTCCAGTTGTCAATCATTCTTGTTGCCATAATCTTGGTTTTTTTGACGTTTAGCTGCAACCCGGCTTTTGCGCTTTCTTCTTTCACCTTGATTAGAAGGCTCCTCAGCTCCTCCTCGCTTTCGGCCATCAGGGTGGTGTCATCTGCATATCTGAGGTTGTTAATGTTTCTTCCAGCAATTTTCACCCCAGCCTTGCATTCATCAAGCCCCGCACATCGCATGATGTGTTCTGCATACAAGTTAAAAAGGTTGGGTGAGAGGATGCAGCCTTGCCGTACGCCTTTCCCAATCTTGAACCAGTCTGTTGTTCCGTGGTCAGTTCTGACTGTTGCTACTTGGTCCTTGTACAGATTCCTCAGGAGAGAGACAAGGTGGCTTGGGATGCCCATCCCACTAAGAACTTGCCACAATTTATTATGATCCACACAGTCAAAGGCTTTAGAATAGTCAATGAAGCAGAAGTAGATGTTTTTCTGAAACTCCCTGCCTTTCTCCATTATCCAGTGGATATTGGCAATCTGGTCTCTCATTCCTCTGCCTTTTCTGAACCCAGCTTGAACATCTGGCAACTCTCGCTCCATGTATTGCTGGATTCTTCCTTGAAGGATCTTGAGCATTACCTTACTGGCATGAGAAATAAGGGCCACTGTACGGAAGTTTGAGCAGTCTTTCGCATTTCCCTTTTTTGGTATGGGGATATAAGTTGATTTTTTCCAGTCTGATGGCCATTCTTGTGTTTTCCATATTTGCTGGCAAATGGCATGCATCACCTTGACAGCATCATCTTTTAAGATTTTAAACAGTTCAGCTGGGATCCCGTCGTCTCCTGCTGCCTTGTTGTTAGCAATGCTTCTTAAGGCCCATTCAACCTCACTCCTCAGGATGTCTGGTTCTAATTCATTCACCATACCGTCAAAACTATCCTCAATATTATTATCCTTCCTATACAGATCTTCTGTATAGTCTCGCCACCTTCTCTTGATCTCTTCAGCTTCTGTTAGGTCCCTGCCATCTTTGTTTCTTATCATACCAATTTTTGCCTGAAATTTACCTCCAATGTTTCTAATTTTCTGGAAGAGGTCTCTTGTCCTTCCTATTCTGTTGTCTTCTTCCACTTCCATGCATTGCTTATTTAAAAATAGTTCCTTATCTCTTCTGGCTAACCTCTGGAATTGCGCATTTAACTGGGCATATCTCCCCTTATCCCTGTTTCCTTTTGCTTTCCTCCTTTCTTGGGCTACTTCCAGTGTCTCAGCAGACAACCATTTTGCCTTCTTGGTTTTCTTTTTCTTTGGGACGTACTTTGTTGCCGCCTCCTGAACAATGTCGCGGACTTCTGTCCATAGTTCTTCTGGGACTCTGTTTACTAAATCTAGTCCTTCAAATCTGTTCTTCACTTCCACTGTATATTCGCTAGGAATGTTAGTGAGATCATATCTAACTGGTCTGTGTATTTTCCCTGATCTCTTTAGTTTTATTCTAAATTGAGCAATAAGAAGTTCGTGATCTGAGCTACAGTCAGCCCCAGGTCTTGTTTTCACCGACTGGATGGATGTCCGCCACCTTTGGCTGCAAAGGATGTAGTCAATCTGATTTCGGTGTTGACCGTCTGGTGAGGTCCATGTATAAAGCCGTCTTTTAGGTTGTTGGAAGAGAGTATTCGTTATACACAGCGAGTTTTCCTGGCAAAATTCTATCAGCCTGCGTCCCGCTTCATTTTGTTCTCCCAGACCATGCTTGCCTGTGATCCCTGTTGTCATTTGACTTCCCACCTTGGCATTCCAGTCTCCTGTAATGAAAATAATGTCTCTTTTTGGTGTATTATCCAGTAGGTCCTGCAGATCCTCATAGAACTGATCTACTTCTGCTTCTTCAGCAGCTGTGGTTGGGGCGTATATTTGGATCACTGTAATGTTGAAAGGCTTTCCTTGCACTCGAATTGAGATCATTCTGTCATTTTTTGGGTTGTATCCAAGCACCGCTTTAGCGAATTTCTTATTAATTATGAAGGCTACTCCATTTCTTCGATGTTCCTCTTGTCCGCAGTAGTAGATCTGGTGGTCATCTGATGTGAAGTGGCCCATTCCAGTCCATTTCAGTTCGCTGACCCCCAGAATGTCTATCTTTAGTCTTGACATCTCACCAATAACAACATCCAATTTGCCCTGGCTCATAGATCTTACATTCCAGGTTCCTATGGTGTGTTGATCTTTAGAGCATCGGATTCGTCGTTCACCTCCAGTACCGTCAGCCGCTAGCCTTCCTTTCGGCTTTGAGCTAGCTGCGTCATCACATCTGGGGCTAGTTGAACTTATCCTCTGCTCCTCCCCAGTAGCATTTTGGCCATCTTCCGACCTGGGAGTCCCATCTTCCAATGGCATACCGACATATCTCTGGTTGTACTGGTCCATTTAGTTTATCCCTGTTAGCCTACCAAATTTCAGACTGTTTCACTTATATACATTTTTGAGGAATGTAATTTTTTTAAAAAAACCAACATTTTTCAGAAGAAACTACAAGAGCTATCTCCTTAAATTTTATATACAATGCATAAGATAACCAGAGCATCAATTCCCAGAAGTTATAAAAGGTTCACACATCTAAAGATTTTTGAAGATTTTTAAAAGTTTAGACAAAAATAATTTATTCTCCCCCAAAAGTGACAACAATCCCCTTGAATGTCTTTATGACACAACCACATAACTTCAACTTAACACAGATATTACTTACTTTAGTCCTCTTTGCAGATACAATAATTGTATTTGTTATTGGACTGACTCTACACAGCTGGCTGCTTTCTGATGTTGAGCACTGCATTCTGGGAAATGTAGTTTAGGCAAGGCCTTTAGAATTCTCTGCTACAGGGGGCCTCACCTACCAAACTAGATTTCTAAAAATGCTGTGTTCTCAGTCTCCCACCCAAGTTTACTAGTCCCACCCCAGTGCCTTTGATGATGGTGGTCAAGCCAAAGAAATTCTGGAAAGCATTGGTTTTTAAAACTTTTTGTATTCTCTTTTCTTTACCAAAGTTTTTTAATGCTTATATGAAAAATTAAATTGATCTTGGGAGGCATCCAAATATTACAGAATTTTAACAGAAATTGTTGGTGTGTGTTTCAATTCTTAACCCTCCCCCCCCCCCCCACACACACACATACAAATTTCCTGCATGTTTCTAATATTGATTCAATGGGGTTTTGGACATGGGTAGTTTTCCCCAGTCTTATCTGAAAATGCTAGAAATCAAATCTGAGACATTCAGCAGAGCAACGCATGCGTCTTCCCTTTGAGCCATGACTTTCTCAACAGTTTTCCACCCCTCCAGTAATTTTTGTTCAAAACCGATGTAAACAGATCATCACATTGACACTTTGTCCAAAGTAGTATTTTAAATTTAATTTGGAAACACCTATGCAGGCAAACCATTTTGAGACAAGTCTGTAAGAAAGCCATGTTTCTCACCATATGGTTGCCTACAGAAACATGGGAAGCAATTTTTTTTCTCACTACATATTAGATTCAAGTTATTCTGGCAGAAACAAAAGGGGCTTATCTCAGGACAGCTAAGTATTTATGTGGATTACATGCAGTGTTTATCAAATAATACAGGGATGATATTTTGCTGACATGTTACTGCAAATTTTATCCCCTCTTTTTTAAAGTCCTTTTGTCATTTCCAACAAGAGAAATTAAATATATTTTGTCTTCACTTCATCATTTCAATATATGGCATTCATCCAGAACTTGAGAGCATTTGGCACTGACTACAAGAGGCAGAGAAATGAGAACTAGCAGTCCTATGTTGCTACTCACATTGATACAGTGATGTTTTCTGTTTGTTGCATTATTAACAGAAATTAAAGGTAACTGCCCACTCCAAATGCACAGTAAAGCTATTAACTTCTTGACCTTTGCAACAACAAACTAGACAGCAATATTGGATACAAAATATTATTATTTACCAACCAGCTTAAAGTTATCATAGGAGACAAATCAAAACAAAATCCATGAAACAGCAGAGTGCAATGCCAATGTCCCATTAGAGCTGTCAGATCAATATAAGAAATGAAAAGACTCTCAGCTTCCATTCCACTGAAAGAAGCTTAAAGCTGACCTGCTGATAGTGGATCAGTCCTATAATAGTGACTTTTCACTCCTCCTCATTTTAAAAAAAAGATGAAAGGAAGGGGAAAAAAGAAAGGGGGGAAAAGAGGGAGAGCAACAAGAAAAAAAATCTATTGAAACTATATGAATTGTTTTCTAAACTAATCATCACAATCATCCCCATCATGAGACAACCTCAATGCAAGTATGAGTCTAAAATGTAATTGGGTTGAGAGAGAGTTGTGATGAGGTTGTCTCATCGTGACAAGGTAGGCTGACAATATAGCTATTTTGAGAATTAGCATTCACAGTGTCCTGCTAGAGATCATCCAAAACAAAATAGGTTTTCCTTTGCAATTTCCACCTCTTCTAAGATAAATTATACATATTTCAGCCTGGCTTCAGGTCTGGTTATGGACCTCTCAGCAGCTTATGATATAATCAATCATGGTATTCTCCTAGGCTATCTCTCTGGGATGGACCTGAAGATACTGATATACAGGGGCACCATTCTTTCTCAGAGGGACAAACTCAGCAGATGGTGCTGGGTAATCCTCTTTCGTTGCCCTGGCCATTGGCTGAGGGGTGATCCTGGATTATCCTTTGTACGCTATGCTATTTATTATCTATATGAAACCACTAGAACAGGCCATCCATCATTTTGGGGCCGGTGTCCCCAATATGCTGATGGCACTCAACTCTTCTCTTTCTGTATTTGCTTCCAAGGAAGCTGTCTTGGTACTGAACTAATGTCTGTTGTAAGTAATGGACTGGATGAGGGCAAAGCAATTGAAACTTAATCCAGAGGTCTTCCTTGTCAGTAAAAATCAGATAGAACAATATCTGCCCATGCTGATATCTGCCCATGCTGGATATGATTACATTTTCTCTGAAATTTCCGGCTCACAGCTTGGGCATTTTCTTGGACACAGCTTTGAACCTGAATGTCAAGGTTTCAGAACTGGAGAGAACTTTATTTGCACAGTTAAAACTAATGTGCCAGTTGTAACTTTTCCTGAAGAAATCAGATCTAGTTATAGTGGCATATGTTTTGATTGCATCCTGTTAAGATTACTGCAACATGCTCTATGTGATGTTGCCTTTGGAAACTATTCAGAAATTATGTGGATTCAAAATGCTGCAGCTAGAATGTTGATCAAGGTCAGTTGTAGGAAGCACATAACTCTTGATTTGTTTCCGAGTATGATTCAAAGTGCTGCTCACAATTTATAAAAGCTTACACATCTTTGGGCCAGATTTTTTGAAAGACCATATATCCCCATGTAGTTCTAGGATCTATAGAGGAAGACTTTTTTCTCAATCTCACCATCATCACAGGCTCACTTGGTGATAGCACAGTAACCTTTCTCAGTATTCTTACTCTCTGTTCTTACTCTCTGGAACTCCCTTCCATGGAACTCCCTTCCAGTCTAGCCTCGCTTGCTCTCTATGTTCCTTTCTCCCATAGTCAGACATCTTTGTTCAAACATGTTTTTAATGTATAAACTTCCAGGTTTGCTACTCAGTATGGAATACGATCAAGTCAAAGCACTCATTAAACAACGTTTTTCAGACACACAGCAACAACTGGATCTAGCAAGTACCCCGACCTTCATCGTCAAGGAAGCCAGTAAGTACCTCACCTTCCCTATGGCATACTTAACAAATTTAGAGGTACCCAATCATTGGAGGGCCTTGATGTCACACCCTTCCATCAGCTCTACTTGAGGGTTGATTTCAGAAGACCCCTTACCCAGAAAGACTCTGCCCATATGACTCTGGATATAGAAACAACTGAGCATGTGCTCCTCCAGTGCCTGTTTTGCAAAGACATTCAAACTAGACTAATCTCACCATTACTATATACGAAGGTTGGAACGTTAATAGTGGCAACTATTTATTTACATATAATACAAAAGTGATACATGCCACCAAGTTTTACAGTCCTTCAATATCATTGCCAGCATTGTATACAACCCATTTCCAATGATGTGGAAGTCATAGGATACCTGTTGCAGCACCTGTTCTGTTGATAGTTCAAATGGAGCCGTCTACTGCCACAAGAATGTTTGTGCAGGCGTTTGAGTAATTTAGTGCAATCTGGTAATGGAACATAGGAATGGAACAATGGACGACGAACCTGGACTACGCTTGGATGATGAGAAGATTGGGTACGGTTGTTTTTTGTAATAATTATGCATTGTAATTGCTTATTGGTAATTTATGGATAATGTGTTAAGTCAATTGTTATATGTTGTATGGAACCACTGCTGTTTCTACTGTTTTTACTGTTTGTGAACCGCCGTGAGTCGCCTTCGGGCTTGAGATACAGTGGTATATAAGCAAAGTAAATAAATAAGAATCTTTGGAACAGTTCTGAAGTGAATGCAACAAAGTGGTTCCTTCATCTTAGGAATTAAGTCAAAGTCACAAGGGCTTAGGTCTGGGCAGTATGGTGGATGGTACAGCACTTCCCAGTCCCATCGATCCAGCAAATCAGCCACAGCTCGCACTGCATGTGGCTGAGCATTGTCATGAAAACGGATAGGGGCATTCTGCAGAAAGTGAACCTTTTTTTTCTCAAAGCTGGTCTGAGATGGTGTTTCAAAAATGAGCAGTAATACTGTGCATAGACAGTCTGATGTGGGAGAATGGTATGTGTTAGGATGACACCATCACAGTCATATAAGAGAATCAAGACAACTTTCACATTGCTGGGGTTCTGATGAAATTATTAACTTTGTGGTGACCCGTAATTATGCCATTCGTTCGATTGGAATTTCAGTTCTGGCTGGTATGATCTGTCCCAAATCTCATCCAGCATAATGATAAGGCATAAGAAAGCCTCTCCTTCATGCTCATAATGCTCCAAGTGGGTATGAGCAGCATCATATCATAGCAATTTCTGCATTTCTGTCAAATGATGTGGAACCCATCATGAAGGAATTTTTCTCATGCTCAGCCATTCCTCCAGAATGTGGAGCACAGCCGTATGCACAAATCCTGTGTTTTGAGCCAGTTCATAAATTGTATGGCATCAATCACTGTCTACGAGTGTGGCAACAGCATTCACTTCTTCTTCGCTGACACTAGGACAACCTGGCCGATGCATGTCTGCCACATTTTGGCTTCCTTCATTGAAGACTTTTACCCACCTTGCCACTGTTCTGTAAGGCAATGCAGAGTCCCTGCAAGCCTCTACAAGACCTTGATGACACTGTCATGCTGTATGACCTCTGGCACATTCAGTCTTTATCCAACGCCGTTGTTCTTGTTTTGCCAACGTCCTGACAACACTTACTTTAGACTGCAAGGTAATACAAGGCTCAGTTCTTCGTGTCACTCTGCATGTGCGTGACGTAGGAAGGGCGAGTCTTTTTGCTCAGAGTTAACATAGGCATGTAACTGAGTGTGGTATACATGACATTCTTTGGTTTAGTTGCATGCCGTCTTTACAGCAGTGTTGCCACTATTAAAGTTACAACCCATATGCTACCTTTTACTTGCATTTCATGGAATAATGAGATGAGACAGAAAACATTGGGTTAATTAACTGGAACTATTAGACCTAGAGCCCCTTTAAAGGAGAAGAGGGGGAAACAATCTGACGTTGGATCAGTTGAGACCAGATGTCACCCCATCATTCCCTTCTTGACTTTCCTTGCTCCCTGCCATGGAGATGGAACAAGTGTCTGTTTAGTCTCTTTATCTCACCAAGATAACTAATATGGCTTTTCTTTCCTCTGGCAAATATTTTATATCACCAGCCTTGAAGACCCACCCTATCAGCCCAGTGGAGCTCAGACTATGGTGGAATGTGGAAGAAGTTTAGGTACAACTTTTAAAAATACACAGCCATCCTTTTGTCAATGAGATAAATGAAGGAAAAGCATAGATTAAGAAAGAAAATGCATATTTTGTTTTGATCTATGGCTAACAGCATAGATCAAAACAAAATACAGCTCTTTAAACAAGCTAAAGATGATGAAAAAGTCAAACAGGCAATTAAATAAACTAACCTATTGAACAATAATGTAAGGTATCATAATAGGATTTAAAAGATAACAATAAATATAAAGCACAAACACATTATAAAAATCCTTCTGTAAAACCATGTAATTGTCAACTTCTTGTTTGCTTATTTAAAAAAAAGAGAAAGAAAGCTTGTTCCCTACACCAGGGAAAGTATGATGTAGTGGTTTGAATGTTAGACTTGGCCTAGGGTTCCAATCTCATCACAGCCATAGAAACCTGCTGGGTGGTATTTGGCATGTCACACACTCTCAGCCTCAGGAGAAGGCAAACACAAGCCTCCTTTGAAAAAAAAATTATGCCAAGAAAACCCATGATAGGGTCTTCATGTTATACCTCTATTCTGCCTTAGTCAGATCACACCTGGAGTACTGTGTACAGTTCTGGACACCACAATAGAAGGGAGATGTTGACAAGCTGGAATGTCTCCATAGAAGGGCAACTAAAATTATCAAGGGTCTGGAGAAGAAGCCGTATGAGGAGCAGCTTAAAGAGCTGAGCATGTTTAGCTAGCAGAAGAGATGGATGAGAGGAGACATGATGGCCATGTTTAAATATGTGAAGGGAAGTCATAAGGAGGAGGGAGCAAACTTGTTTTTTGTGCTGCCCTGGAAACTAGGGGTCCTTACACACGGCCCTATAGCCCAGATTATCAAGGCAGAAAATCCCACATCATCTGTGTGTGGACTCCAATAACCCAGTGCAAAGCAGATTTTGTGGGATTTCCTGCCTTGATATTCTGGGATATAGGGCTGTGTGGAAAGGCCCTAGGATGTGAACAATGGCTTCAAACTACAGGAAAGGAGATTCCAGCTAAACACGAGGAAGAACTTCCTAACTGTGAGAGCTGCTCAGCAGTGGAACTCTCTGCCCCAGAGTGTGGTGGAGGCTCTTTTTTGGAGTCTTTTAAACAGAGGCTGGATGGCCATCTCTCAGGGGTGCTTTGAATGCAATTTTCCTGCTTCTTGGCAGGAGGTTTGACTGGATGGCTCACGAGATCTCTTCCAACTCAATGATTCTATGATTCATAGGTCAAAAATTGTTTGAAAGCACAAAATTCTGAAAATCTTGTAATGGAAATGCTATTTTCCCCAATACCTCTAGTACAGTGGTTCTCAACCTGTGAGTCCACAGATGTTTTGGTCTTCAACTCTCAGAAATCTTAACAGCTGGTAAACCAGCTGGGATTTCTGGGAGTTGCTGGCCAAAACATCTGGGGACCCACAGGTTGAGAACCACTGCTCTATCTTATCATGTAGCTTAAGTTCAAAATTGTTTAAATTTATTAGATGTCATTAAGAATTCGGCAGTCTGCCACTTCACTGAATTGAAGACATGAAGATAGATCCAAAATAAGTTACTCATCATTAGGAGCCAAAGATATCAATGTGACATTACAGTAATTGATTTTAGTAGAAAAAATAAGTTAAACTAACATGATCTGGATCTAACCCATTGTTGACAAAATTTAGACATACATTGTTATACATTCTGTCATATGTTAATTGACAAATTACTTTGTCAATCACTTTATAACAGAATGGGATCTATGTTTGATATTTTGTCAATGGAAGCGCTTTAATTCAACAACCATAGTATGGCATACATTTTAAAAATATATATAAAGGAATTGAGCTTAAGCTCTTATCCTATTTTCTTCCCATACCAAAAGTCCTCTCTTCAAATTAAAGAACTGCTATATTTCAAATGTAAGGGGGGTAAGAATCTGCAACGTTTCAAAGCAACGTATTTTAATGTAGAATAAAACATTGAAGTTCCTTGTATTCTCAAACTGTCAGCCTTTTTAGTGCCAATTTATATAACAAAAATGATGTAGCAGGAGGTGTAAAGGATGGCAAAGAAACCATGTGATTGTTTACTAGATGCCAAGTTTAATACTCAAACTGCATTGTTCATTTGAATCTTTTTGACCACCATCTATCAGTTTGAGAGTCACCAACCTTGAATTTGATCTTATAGTTCCTCAAATCATAACAAAAAAGAGGAAACATGTTTTGCATTTCAAGTCACTGGTAAGTGCTGCACAAGTCTTATTTATAGCTTCAACTTTCAGGGATGATATTGCTAAAGGAATGTCTCAACAAAAGACCTTTCCCAGATGGAGTAAATTCTCTTGAGATTTGCTTGTCAATAAAATCAGTCAATTCCGTGAGCACTTATGATGACATTTAAAGAATTATTTTCAATTCGTAAAGTAATACCACACAGACTGTATAGCATGGTGGATGCAGTTTCAAGTTGATGTATCTACAAAGTGAATCACTGATCAAAGCAAGTAGTGGTATGCACAGGAAATGACAAATGAGTGCACCTGAAAAGTACATGGCAGACTGAAACTTATACTTGCCGATATCTCTATATTACTGGAACCAGGGAAATTTCTATAATCATTTTCTATAAATGTAGAATAGTTTCAGGTGCAGTCCAGGTGAAACCATTCAAAGGTAACAAAATGAGCATGTGCTCAATGCTTCCACTATTTTAGAACAATAACATCAGTAACTGTTTTGCAATAACAAGGAGCAGATTCTGCTCCATCTCCCCGAAAGGACTCGGAGTGGCTTTGATGTCAGTAGGCTAGTCTTTGATGTCAGTAGGCTGGTGAATCCAATTTGGGATTTAGTCCAAACTTTAAAGCAATGTTTCCAAGTATTAATTTTCCAGATGTTCTCAGAATTCATGCTGGCCAAATTGGCTGGGGTTTATGAGTGCTAAAGTTCAAAAAAGCTGGAGGATCAAAGTTTTGGAACCAGTGCTTTCAAGTAACTTCCCCAAATGCTGAATCCCACTCCTAAAATAACATTTGCGCATCTCATCTTATGGTAATGTTTAAACTTTTTGTGATCCCTTCTGTAAAAACACCTAAAAACAGGCATATACCTACCACACATGGGGACTAAAAGAAAAAAAAAGGTGGTGATATCAATTCTGGGGTGATTTTTAAATCAACTGTGTTGAAGAGGTGGTGAGTAGACAAAGGAGATTTCAGATCACTACTTTATGTTTGGAGTGTCTTAGATCCAATCAGTCCCCTTCATCATAACTTGAACCCACAAAGTGTGGTGGATACGCTATTCTCCTGCATAATGGCTGAAAAAAAATACTTAGACATAAATAAAGAAGTGGATTCATTTAAAGGCAAGGAAGAGAAAATCACAGTTAAATCATGGGCAAATATATATATATATATATATATATATATATATATATATATATATTTCAAGAAACACCAAGTTTTCCTATTTCACAAGTTAAGAGTAAATCTGGTGCAGGATACTATGGCTATCAACAAAGTAGATAGCCATGGCAATTTTCACAGGCACTTAGAAATCGTGGGCATTTTCAGTAGAGTGTTTTGGGAAAACACCTGGGAGCTCATAGGATGGGACATATATAGTTTATTTATTTATTTATTTATTTATTTATTTATTTGCTTCACTTTTATACCACATATTTCAGCCCTTGACAGGCGACTCAATGCGGTTTACAGTGTAATTAAAATACAGCAATACAACAACCGGGACGACAACGTCGCTCCACAACAATTAACATCAGACAGACAAATCAACAAACAACATATATAACGCCTCCGTTAAAGTCAGATCCATTCTCATAGCCATTGTGCCGTTCCTATGTTCAGTTACCGTCTTCCTTAGTTAGTTGCATTGCTTAGCTAAACGCTTGTTCGTAAAGCCAGGTCTTGACCATTCTCCGAAACGCCAGCAACGAAGGTGCCTGTCTGATGTCTGCTGGCAAGGCATTCCATAGCCGAGGTGCCACCACTGAGAAGAGATACTTTGCCCTATGGGATAGGATGCACTTTACAAAGTTTACTTGTAGCCCAAAGATGTAGAACTTATGAAAGTTAATGACACCTACTTGGCATATCATGCTGCAATAAGCAATAGTTTTAACTCATCATCAGTTCATCTTGTTTGCTAGTGCAGTCAGATACATAGTTGTGATGGTCTGCACCCTGCATCAGTATTCAAGGAGATCTTGTACCTCACTAAGACTTATAGAGAGAGAGAAAAGGCTTTAGGGGATAAAGGTGAGAGGTAAGCTCTATATAAAGCCAAGACAAGTAACTAAAAATACAAATAGTGGAGGAGGTTCTTGGTATACTAGATTCATATCTGCTCAGGACAGAAAAGAGATGAAATGAAATGGCCACAAGAACCTATATGTGGCTTGTATATGTGTAGTTGTTTCAGAAAACATTTATTTCTTTTTGCTAGCAATGGAATTGTTATTGAAAAACTGGGACCCCAAAATGAGACCCCAACACCCACAACCAAGGGAGGTACCAAGAAGCGTCCCAGTGGTTATGTCTGAAGGTGACATTTTATAACCATTAGCACCCATCAACTCAAACCATACCCACATTTCCATGTACCTACCAAAGGTGGACCAAAGAAACAGCCACAAACTTCAAACTGAGCAATTATAGTTTAGTAAAGTTCCCGCCAGTCCAGGAGTCCAATCAGCTGGCGTAGAAGATGGCATGCCTCAACCAATCAGCACATGAATCATAGCTGGCACCAATCAGTGTCATACCTATCAAACCTCTTTAAATGTCTTTGTGTGTATCTATTGCCTGGATGTCTGATTTGAGAGTGAAGCCTCTCCTGACATCCACTTTTGGTGGAAGTAAGTGTCCTGCCTTCAACCTGTTTGTGTCTTATTCGATTATTCAAAGTTTGGGCAAGTTAGGGCTCCGGACCTGTGAAACTGTGGTGCTGAAATTACATGTCAGAATGATATTTGTAGATCTATTCTAATTCAACTGTTTATCTTTTAAATTTCTCTTTGGAGATTTTTTGTTCAATATGTACTATTCAGATGTCCAAAATGGAACACGGAGGAAGGCTGTACGGTCCAAAATGGAATTTGCAAGGTTGGGTATTATCACTTTTATTGTATGTATATATTATCTTATGTAGGAACTGGTGTAGTACAGTACTAGTGTTACTGTTTCTAACCCTAGAGATACTAGGAATTGGACATTCAGCCTTATGCTTGCAAAACATGTAATCTTCTAGTAAGGCACTATCTACACTGCCATACAATGAAATTACAGAATGCACTTTAACTGCCCTGAACTGCATTATAAGGCAGTGTAGATGTGGACTTTATAATGGCTCCCTTTCCCTAATTCATTAATGAGGAACCTCCAATTGAACAACCCTGGGGAGACTCAAAGCAGTTTACAAAAATAATGGCAAAATTCAATGCCTTACATATATAAACCAAATCATAAATCAAACAGCATATGACTAAGCATAAAATACAATAGGACAAATTCACCATAAGATAATAGGACATTTAAACATGGAGTATAAAAATTAAAAACACCTAATAAAAACATTAAAATCACACGAACACATAATTTTGAGCTGTTTAAAGCATATGAGAGTTTTGCCTTAACCATTCCTTGGTTTTCAGACTTGGAAAGTTTTGAAAGGAATTGAAGTTGTCATGCATGGAAGTGATTTCAGTGAACTGAGCTGTGATCTGCAGCCAGAAAACATATTATACTGGGACCTACTCCTCAGAAGACATGCTCAGGTCCAAAAAAAAAAAAAAGGCTACTGCTTCCAAAAAGATAAATTATTTTTACCTAATAGATGAATATGAACACTTTGCCAAACAGGAACACCCATGGCTATATTTTTAAGCAACATTCAATTCAATTTTGATGATGAATACAATTATCCAAATTGGAAAAAGGGTAGTTACTAGTTCCCACAGATAAAATTTATGTTTCTGTTTGTTTGTTTGAAAGATACAGCGTAAGAATAAAAATGAGTTGCTAAAAGTTGTTATTTTGCTTGTTTTATCTGAGGCTCGCTTGACACAAGGTAACATTTAGGGATACACAAAATAGGAGTAGCGAGTTGTAATTAAGGTGGTTTTTCCCATCACAGGATGGAATACTGATGTGCCTCCTTTTCAGCTGCTGTTTACTTTGTTTAAATAGATGTTAATTAGTACAACTTTTGAGCTTCTGTTCCAGTGAAAATTCTCAGATCTTTGTCCTACTTAAGGTGCCTTAAACTTGATGTTACTTTATTATGATCATCCTGCTACATCAGTGAAATGCTATTAAATAGCTATCAGTAGAGTGTTATACTCTCTTTTGAACTTGTGCATTATTTTATTGGACCTTTTTAGAACTCTTTAGAACAGCTGGATGCTTCTCAGAAGAAAGACAGTGCTCATATGACTGATTCATCTAAGGCCTTGAGCTAGAAATCTCCTTGAAAAGGCAAACAGCTATTACTACCATTTTGCTGAACAGCAGCTATTTTTTTTAAAAAAATACAACCTGTACAAACATGATCCATCAAGCTGAATGCAGCCCACTTACCAGGGGTCCAGAAAACCTTCATTTTTTGCTATTTACCTGGAAATTATGAAGGAGCATCTGACAGATTACAATATCTAGTTGGTGGCTTCTGTTTTGCATAGTGTATGCAGGTTTGTTAAGAAATAGCTATCAAATATGAAACCTAGGCTTGAAAGAGAAGCATTCCTTCAAAGAAATATGCTCCATGTACTGAAAACATACAAAGAATGGCAATTTAGGAATATCGCTTAAATAGGAATGCTAAAAAAGCAGGAAATTCGTGGGATTTTTGTTTTTCTTTAAGACTGCTAATCTTTAAAAATACGAGACATAGATTTTTTCCTACTCCAACTTGAACACAGGCTAATTTTCTGGGCCAACCAATTTGACAAAACAATAAGTCTGAACTCATCATGGGTTTGCTCTTCTCTACATGGTGGGACATGGTGCTAGGAGTTTCCTATTCTGGAAAGGCACACTGGAACAGCCAAGTCTTCAGGCTCTTCCTAAAGACTGTCAACGTTGGGGCTTGTCTAATGTCCTTGGGGAGAGAGTTCCAGGGGACCAAAGGGGAAAGGAAGTACTTCTCCTGATCATCTCAGAATCCAAACAGGGTCATGTGTTAGAATATATTTAAAATCCTGTATCCAAGCCATTAGATGTGTTACATCAATAACAATGGTAACATTGACATTTCAGACAATGGCTGAATGACTCTTCATCCTCTTGTTTAGACTCTGAACTGCTTGCCTAAAAGGAAATGGACTTTCAGTTACCAGGCTGGGGCTAGTCTGTGTTCCTTCCCTTTCCCCTCTGATAAGTTAAATCCGACTCCTCATTTCATATAGATTGAAAGGGCATGACATCCTATTCTGCAAATGCATGCTTTGTAAGTCCTCTAGAGTTGAAAGAGACTGACTTTTGTGTAATTGTGTTTAGGATTACAATCTTTAAACATTACATCGGAATTTTCAAAACTACTCTAATGCATTCTCTTCTGCTTAAAAGTTTCCCAACAACTACAGCTAGTGAAAAGCGTGGTGACCATTGTACTCTTGTGGCCCCCCTTTGAGACTCCTCAGTCAATATCTTGCATCAATTCCACTGGCTTCTAATTTAGTTTCAAGTTCAAGTCAAGAGGATGGTTTTGACCTGCAAATTTCTAATATAGCCAGAATATCTGAAAGGCCACCTGTTTCTCATATGAATCTTTCTGGCATTTGTGATCTTTAATAGAGGGTATGCTGCATGTCCCACCATCTGGAAGGCTAACCTGGTGAGTGCTCAAGACATGGCTTTCTCTGGAATGGAAACCCAGTCATGGAGCTCAATCTCAAATTAAATTGATCTGACTTCATCCCTTCTAAGCTTCCAGCAGGCAGCAAAGACTGTACTGTTCCACGTGTTTTATCTTAAAAATAGGCTTCTCTTTCCTTTTTAGTTATACAACTTTGAAAAATCATTTTAAAGTAAATTGTTCTTGTATATTCTTAAGTGGTATTTTTATATGTTGCTTATCCTCCTGTGAGTATGGATTGTCTGAGTGGCATGAATAGGCAAACATAAAGTATGTATTGTGATTTTATTTAATAGCATGTAATACTGTATAATCATGGGCAGATATTGTAAGAGAATCTGCCCATGATTGGAGATAATGCTTCTAGAACATTGCCATATAGCCTGAAAAACCTACAAAAATCCCCCAAACTTATCGTCAATGTAAACAATGTCAGCTTATACATGGTATGTATTGGCTCACCAATTGGGCAAATTGATTGTCTTGTCTTCATATAACAAGATTCAGGATGCTATCCTGTGATATCAATTTTAAATGCCAAATATTTACTCTTTTTTTCACCTGAGCTTACCACTTTATTAACCTATACTACCATGATTGACTTTGAAGGAGCTGGGGGAGGCAACACCCCACAGGGAGCTCTGGTGTGGGCTGGTCCATGAGGTCACAAAGAGTTGGGAGTGATTGATTGAATGAACAAACAACAACAACTTCCATGAGGAATTAGCTGACTGATTTTTTTACTATCTGTCCCTTTGCAATCAATTTAATAATTGCTGCAATTTACTGATAAATAACTAAATACTGACAAGACTACTTATATTCACTTACTACAATGTACATAATTTAAGTGGTGTTTAAAATAATTGTGACCTTGTTTCCAAGAAGAGAAAATTCTTGTGTTGTTTCTTTTTTTGTGTCACCAAGGGACACATTTCATCAGTATGTTTAGTCAAAAGATTGATAAGAATCACTACAATACACTGCTACCTTTCCATACAATAAGAGTTTCTAGACATTGATCTGTTTGAGTTAATTTCTTTTTCACATCTATCTGTATCCAATCCTGTTAAGGCTATATTGAAAGAAGTTAGTTTACTACAAACCTATTAAAACAATATTGAGAACCTGCAGCAATTTCCTTGAGTCTGGTGGACAGATGAACTCAATATGTATGATCTATTTTAAAAAATCAATTAGGGTTGATTTGTTTTTCAGACATACTGCAGTGATCTCTTGTTACTGGCAGCTGTAGAAGTTAAATTGATATTAAGTAGAAACCAGCTAAGCATCATTCTGAATAACTCCCCAAAATTAACTTAGAATATTGTCCTGTTATTATTAAATATACACTTCTTTTTCAATGCATATTTTTGGACGCCTCTGTTAAAAATAGTACAGGAGATAAATATTTACTGTATTTCTGTAGTTTCCTTCAATCATAGTATTAACATAGATGGTCCTTTTTGGGGGGGGGGGATGCCTTAAGAGTTGGCAACATCATTGTGTGCTGTAGTAATAAATTCCTCCGTCCACAGTGACCTTAAAAGACATACACCACCACTATTCTGGGATATGTCAGTAACAGGTGGCCTGTTATCCATATGTTGGAGCCCCCGGTGGCGCAGTGGGTTAAACACCTGTGCGGGCAGGACTGAAGACCGACAGGTCGCAGGTTCGAATCTGGGGAGAGATGGATGAGCTCCCTCTATCAGCTCCAGCTCCTCATGCGGGGACATGAGAGAAGCCTCCCACAAGGATGATGGGTTATCATGGAAAGTAAAAGAAGGAATCAACACTCAAGAGGTTTCTGAAATGTTTGCATATATGGAGGAGAACACCGCGAAAGATTTTAAATGTTCATAAACTGAAAGGATGTCAAACTTTATCACACACACACACACCATTCTATTATAGTTGTGCCATTGTTGATAATGGCTATACTGTCTTTAGCACTCTTAATATCACATCTTTCTTTAGTAGCACAATTGTGCCGATTTGCCATTCTTTAGCCTCGTGGTTATATTTCCACACACCACTCCCATATTACTGCTGTTCCTTAATTTCTAATATTATTTTGCTTTTTAGTACAATGGCTCAATTTGGCATTTAAAAACAATAAAAGAAAGATGTTCAGTTTGGTAATAATGTGTGGAGGGAAGGGAGAAGAGGGAAATCCCACCCTAACATCGCTTTACTGCCAACATGCTCGCATAGAAACTGAAGGAACCCATTGCTCCAAGGTAGGTGACAGGAACATTGTAGGATTGAGAGCTATTGGAGAGCATTATCTATTGATGGATGTGGATTCTGAGAATCACATGTCATTATTCTATAGAAACCATCACAAAATGTGAAAGTCTGGTTGCCTGCCTCATACATTGAAGTCTGTAATCAGTCATATCTGTTGTTAAAAGAAACAAAATCAGAAGACTGAATTAATTTCCCCATATATATATAAACAGGGAAGGAAATCATAACCATGAGGCATCTGAAAAAAATATAATGAAAAAAAATCATTTTGGTATGAAAGCCAGAAGAAAGGGTTTGTTGAGCTTCCAAAGATCTACGAGTATGTAGACATAAAAGAAATCCTTTTATCATTATCCATGAGCTATGCTTGTGTCTTCTGGGCTTTGCCAGTGACTTCCCAAGTTTGATACTTTACAATGCTACTGTTCAAAAGACTTCCTAAAAATGCATGCCTCCTTTATTAATTTTATTCTTCATTTTTCCCACATCTTACATTTAGCACTGAATAATATGTGTATTTTTCTGATATCCTTCAATACTTTAATCTCAAGAACATTATTTGAACTTTCCCAGCTAAAGCAATCAAAATATTTTAGAAGGCATGACTCTAATTATGTATTGGATATAGTACAGAAAATAATTATGAATATAGAAACAATTTTTATATTTCCATCTCACTCTTATACATATTTTTGATTTATGTCTACAGATGAATTATCTTTTGATCTACCTGGTGTTGCTCATTAGCATTTTTCACTATGGAAAGGGGAATCTGAATGAGATACAACATTCAGTTTCAGGTGGATAATCTTTTTTGACAATGAATCAATGCAAAATGTTGGATTTCAAAATTAATGAAACAATGTATACATTGTGGCTCATTCAGTTTTCAAAAAAGGTAAATGTTGAAAACACATAACAACAATGAGGATAATTATTGTCCATGGATGTTGATTAATTTTGTAACGATCATTTGTACCTATTAATCACCCATTCACCCAATACTACTAGAAATGCTGTGCTTATGGAAACCTGGTTCAGGTCTATGCAGTACTATGCTCGAGAGAGAGGGGCATCCAATATATTATCCACACTGCAGGGAAAAAAAACTATATAAGAATTTTCCAACAATGTGACCAACTTTGGATGCATCCGTACTAACCCTGAAATTGTGCCCAATGTGGTATGCAAGCCACCATGGAGGTGGGTTGATTCAGTGTCACTGGATGACCACCCTAAATGTCCCTCCCCAGTTCCACATGTTACAGCAATCTTCAGCTACAACATATCACCTACCTTTTCACTGTTGCTTGCCTTGACATCAATCAAAGTGATGGGGTGCCAAGGGGGATGCAGGAGGAATTTGCTGAAATGCCAATACTATTTCACAGAGAAGGCTAACAACCTTCTGAAACTTCCATGTTTCTATAGCATGGCCAGGCATGTAGCCGGGGGGGGGGGGGGCTTGGGGGGCTTCAGCCCCCCCCCCCGAAATTTTTATGGTGGTTCGCGAAAAGGCCTTATTGGTGCATTATTTAAACTGTTATGTTTATTCATATCATGATCTGATCACCATACTCAATATATCCCATATGCATGGGGGTATTGGGATAATGATACGAAAGGTTGCTAGGCTAGACCCTCTTTCACTCAGACTCAGCCCCCCCTGAAACTCAGCCCCCCCCCGAAACCCCCCCTGAAAAAAATTCAGCCCCCCCCCCCCCGAAACTAAATCCTGGCTACGGGCCTGAGCATGGCAGTTAAAGTGGTGTCAAACTGCATTAATTCTATATTTCTTCTCAATCTCTCTGCCTTTCCTTTTTGTAAGAAAATAAACATTCATTTCAAATATAGTGTCTTTATTGTTATTGATATTGCTATTTGTTGCCTGATTTTTTTTAAAAAAATGTAAATCTTTTGCAAATTCTACTTGTGCTAGAAATATTAATTTGAAACACCCCTATAGGACTCCTGTTACAATGAATATGTGCTTTGATGGTTGTTGCAAGTATTTAGTACCTCCTTGTACTATGAGCTCCCCAAAGCATACAACTGACTTCCTTAATGTAAATGAAGAGAATCTATATCATCTCCTGGAATATTCACTTTTTCATAAGTTCCAGGAGCATCATATTGTGTATGTGTATATATATATATATATATATATATATATATATATATATATATATATATAGTATATGCTACAGAAATGACCACTGGCAATGTGTCCTATTTTTTCTAGCCACTAATTGACCATAGGTGTACAGCATATGCACTGGAATCAAACAGATTTGTTACACATATATGGAGGAGAGGAAGTGGTAATCTTGAGAGAACATGTTAAGTCTATATAAGATTATGGACCTCTTCACACCGCCCAAAGGTGCCAGCAGTTGCTGGAGAAAGGGAAGACATGTGGGGTGTTTCATGGTGGGGACAGAAAAGGGTGCATTGGCACCCTGTCCCTATCAGATGTGAGAAAGGGTAACAAGTGGCAATGCAGATTGCCCTACCACATTTTCCTCTATCAGATGGGGAAAAGAGGAGGAACATGGAGATGTCTCCATCACAGCTACCTGAAAAACATTTTCCTCCCTGTGGTGGAATGTGGAATGTGGGTGGAGGCCTGCCGTGCATTGTCTGATAGTGCTCAGTAGGCCCTGTCCAAGCCGTAGAAAAAAAGTGGCAAAATAGGGCTATTTTACCCCATGTGAAGAGGTCCTATGGCTTCGGTGTCCAAGCAAATTATGCTATTTCTTTTGAATGCATAGCCACATACAAAACAGAAAGATAGTACCACAAGCTGAAAAGATATTTCTGTTCTGAAACCAGTTCTAAAGTTTACTCCTCTCTATATAGATGTCATAGACCAGCATTATCTGTTACATGTTTAGCACAGGCATTAATTTACGATCTTATTTATGTGTGATTAAATATTACTTCAGAAAAAATGTTATTAATTTTTTTTTGACTGCAGTTCTCCAAATCCTCCACCAGCTTAACTACCGGTCATGATATTTCTCGAAGCTGCAGTTAAAAATATATTTAAACGCTGGGATAATTATAGTTATGACCATTTTAATACATTTTAAGGCTGAGATGTACTAAATTTCTGCAAAGGAGCTTTTGCTCGACTGTAATGATTTGAGCATTCACCCAAGTTCTCTTACATGTCTGTCCAATTCAGTAGGATGCAAAAGGTCAGCTTCAGTTATCCAAAACAAGACAGTTGAGGTTTAGTGAAGAAGAAGAGATCAAAGGGGAATCTTTTATATGCATGTTGTTATTTTCTGCATTTATTCTGCTTTCTTCACACTTTCCGTCAAGACCTAAGAGCAGCTCTTCAAAAGCTCCCAGTCATCTCCTAACTCAGGATAAATAAATGTATCAATTTCTCTTTCTCTTCAAATCTATGTTTTTTCTCAGTTTGTTGCTGTTTGTATCTATTTTTGAACACATTTTTGTTTAAGAAAAGTGTTATCCACTCTCTTTTTCATGAAATTTTAGGAAAGCATGGCATTGTTCAATCTAAACCTTAGATATTGCCCCAAGTCCCCTTTGGGAAAGGGGGTGGGATATAAATAAAACTTTGTTATCATCATCTTCATCATCATCATCATCAGGATGAGGTTTTAAAGATCTGTTCAAAAACCTTGTTCTTGCAGAATCTACATAGACCTAGATGTTGGTTTTAACACATAGCAAATTATAACAGTATGACATTACATTAATTGTCATGGCTCAAATGCAATTGAATTCTGGGATTTGTAGTTTTGTGATATATTTGCCTTTCTCAGAGAGAAATGGTGCCAACAATAAAGTATAAATTCAAGTGATCCATAGGATGGAGCTGTAGTGGGTACAGCACATGTAGAAGTGCCACAAAAGAACCCCATGTAAAAGTGCCATAAAACTGATTTCATCATTAAACACTATTTATTTGTAAAAGGATAATTTGGTCTTTAGAACTGGTAAGACCACTACGCATACAGTAGCTGCTCCTACTTCATAATCAAACTTATGTAAAAATATCGAAAGAGGAATTGCTATTTGCATGGTTACCTCTCTCATTTCCAGGTATCAGGCTCCCACTCAGAACCTTCAGATTAGAAGTCCGATGTAAGACTCTATTGCTTAAGGGTTGATGTAGAAGTAGAAATTTTCATGTTGTAGAGTCAGAGAAGCATGCTTAAAGCTACACATGATGAACTTTAAATGAGTCTCTTTTTTCTGCAACATACCCATAGGCTGTAAAATAAGATGCACCCACACACATATAAAGGGTGTTCTGAAAATGTATAAAGCCTTTTAACAGCTAGTAGTACTTATTTTGAATATTTAAAAGCTGATAAAATCCATTAATGTTCAATAATAAAATCTATAATTATGATTTAATCAGATTTTCAAATTTCATCTGAAAGCCTGCATACAGTCTTTTCTCTCTTTCCAAAATAACAGAGAAAATGTACCCTCTCGAGAAACCAAAACTCTGATAGAAAGCTCACAGAGAGATGCAAGAAGAAAAGTGGACAGGGTCTGTAATTGCAAAACCTTCTTTTATAAGCAGCCCTTTTCCCTTTAATTTCATGGATGGCTGGAATTTTCCATCTGAAAATACATCCAGCCCGCCATGAAATTTACTTGTCTATAAAACGTCTACTCCTGTTAACTTGAACAAATAGGTCCTCACAAAGCCTGGATACATGTAATTAAACAATAGTAATGTAGGTGCAATGAGTGTCGCAACATCTGACCTCCAAGTATATATCTTTGCTGGAGGCACTTCATATTAACAGCCATTAGGTCAATCTAGTTGTAGCAGTTTAATGGTTTTAGGATCAGGGAAAAATAGGGTGTGTCCTTATCTGCACCATCAAAAAAGGATCTAAATTTGATATCCCAATTAGATCTTAATGGATCCGAGGGATAAGAAGGACATACTGATAATGCATGTAAAATATGAAGTCTGATTAACCCGTTCTCTGTTTTATTTCCATCAACTGGCAAATCTCCTTCTATTCAGGCAGTTTGATTTTTTAATCACATGGCAAATGAGTATTGAAAATGGTGAGCTAGGGTTTTTTTTATGTTGGATCGCCTCAATTATATTCTAATGATGCTTTAAACAGGTTTTAACCATGCAATTAAAAAATGAATTATTGTTCTTTCCTCTTTTTTTTTTTAAAAAAAGTAAGATCTTAAACAATCTTGTTTTCAAAATTATTGCAAGGCACATTGGGTCCCATGCTGGGAGAAAAGCAGGTTATACATTGAACAAATAAACTGTGTGTGTTGGATTTGCAATATCTAAAAAAAATAAATCATAAAATGACTTATTAACAATGAATAACAATCAGGTTTGGCAGTTTCAAAGAGGCTTTCAAGTATTCCAGAATAATGTTTCAAATCAGACTGAAATTATTTCAATGCTATATTCAAGCTATGCAGAGCATTCTGCACTTTTTTCTCCTAATCATCTATTTCAGGTCAATGATTTCTTGTTATTGGAGAAAAGCCCACCGTGTTTGATGTATTTATAGAGACTGTAAAATTAATATGATGCACATAAAATTGACATTATGTAGTTAGTAAATGTTCTGTTTATCTAGTTGGTTGTTCTTTTCAGTCATAAGATAAGCACATAAGAGAATCCATGAAGTAGCTTGTGATATTTCATCTTCTCTGTTGTCTTCTTTTAACTACACGGGATAATTTTGAGTCCTTTTTCATTCCACTGAAATCACTGGTGTGGTGGTGGTGATGGTAACTATTGACCTTCTCACATTGACCCACTATTCAGCTACAATCATATTAGCATAGTGGTATACTTACATGGCTGAATACTTTAAATATCACATTGTGGAATGGGATTAAAATGGGACATGGAGCTGGGATAAGCCCTGAAACTGAGCTGGAAGCAAACAGACAACAAAAAATAACTTTGTGCAAAGGTCTTGGCACTTCTTTCAGTTCCATCTATTCATACCACTGGTCAAAATAAAGTTTACTTCAAGCATCAGCACTTCAGAGTTATGCATACAATGACAAAATGCAGCTAGTATAGCATGTATCAAGCATTTGTTTGTAAATGAAGATGTTTCTAGGCTCTGACACTGTATTTATTAAATGTTGGCTGTTGACCTTGGGCACATATTATCACAACACAACAAACAATACAGGCAATGTGAAGATGTTAGGTGTTACTAAGATGAAGTTAATCAGGCTCATTAAAATAAGAAATCAACATAAGTTGAATTCTTATTTTATTCTAACATCTCTCTTCAGTAACACAAATGGACCAATTCCCCATTCTGTGGTCCAACTGTAATACTTATGCAAATCCTCATAACCCTACCTTTCTGCACTACTGCTTCTATATACATATCTATTATCTGAATATCTTGCTTCAAAGAAACAAGAAGACCTGTAGCCTATATATGTGAGCTTTTTATATGCAATTACACCTGATGATTGCTAGAAATTGACATTTTTGTCTTGTGAAATATTTCCTGTCTCCAATTAATTTTAACATTCCCTAATGACAGAAAGGGTGGTTTATTCTGAATAAGGCCAAACTATTGACAGGTAGTGCAATTTTACTTCACCGAATCCAATTGCTTTTGTGTGCCTTCCAGTAGTTTTTGACTTATTGTGACCCTAAGATAAACCTATCAAGGAGTTTTCTTGGCAAGATTTATTCAGAGCAGATTTAGTTTTGCTTTCCTTTGGATCTGAAAGTCTGTGCCTTGCCCAAGGTCACCCAGTGGTTGTAATCCAATGTTCAAACTATTAAACTATGCTAATTCTCAACTGAATCATTATTACCCTCACTGCAAGACATGTGTTATATGAGTTGACATTTTAAAAAGTATTCCAGTAATAAACATTGAATTCTTTAAAATTCCTGCTTCTGGACCTTGTTTTCGACTCAGTAAATGATCTTCTTAGAGAAAGAAAATAGTTTTTGACAAATAGCTAAAATCTTGTAAAATTGTTATTAAACTGGGGCAAAATCATTCAGTTCTATGTATCATATTGTAGGTTTACTTATGTGTACATTCTACAAGACAAAAGTTCATGTGGAAGACAAAGTGTCCCATTGTAATGCATGAAGGTTGATCCAAACACATTATTCCATTTTTGGCTACTGTGACATTTATGTGCATTCATTTTCTGATGTTTGCTTGGCTGGTGAAAAGGAACGTAGACACTCAGCTCTTCTTTTCTCCTGCTCTAGCAGAAAACAAAATAAAAACAGACAACAACTAACACATACATTCACAGAAAGCACTATTCAACAATATTTTGTTACTAATATTTTAGCATTGTCTGGGTGATTTATATAGTAGGTGTTGAGGAGGGAAGGCAAATATCCTGATCAGAAATTGACATTCTATTATGGAATGAGTTAGCAAGCGTAATGAAGAACATCTGCCAGTGAGATGAGCAAATCATAAGGCAGCTTTTGTCAACAAAATAATTAAAGGTCGATTTATTAACAAAGGAGTAAATAATATGTTATACAGATATGAAAGTTGAATCTGCTCTTCAATAGTTTCAGAAGATTCATACTAGGAGATTCAATAAAGGTGACAGAAATAGCAGTAAGGGAGAGGTATTATAGACTTGATTATATATTCCACTGGAAAGGAAGATAAAACATAAAACTATAAAATGCCAAATGCCATAAAGACTGTTTATTCCCTCTTAAGAAATGCTGCTATACAGGGATATCAGATAGGATCACAGTTATTTGATATTTTCATCTCTCCAGAAAGCCTAAACACAGGGTTACTGTGTTTCTTCCTTACCACTAGTTATTTTCCATCTGAGAAAGATAATAGGTCTATCTGGTAGATTTATTTCTTTAAAAGCAGCCCCCTGTTGCACTGTGGGTTTAACCCTTGTGCTGGCAGGACTGAAGACTTGACAGTTCTCAGGTTCGAATTCAAGGAGAGTGCAGATGAGCTCCCATTGTCAGCTCCAGCTTCCCATGTGGGGACATGAGAGAAGCCTCTCACAAGGATGGTAAAACATCCAGGCGTCCTCTGGGCAACATCCTTGCAGATGGCGAATTCTCTCACACCAGAAGTGACTTGCGATTTCTCAAGTCACTCCTGACACAAATTTTTTTTCCAAAATCTGTATCTTACAACAGTATAATACAACTATAATAAAAGAATATATGTCCCACTTTTTTGTCCTTCCTTAGTTTTGTTCCTTAAAAATTGTATGTGGGAAATCAACAAAACCTAGAAACAAAGCTTTTTCATGAGTGTATCACAAACTATTTAAACTGTATATCAAATCTGATGTGGATTCTGCAAAAAACAGATTTTGGCCAAATGATTAAAATCTAGTTTTGAAGTTTAGGCTGAGCTATACCATGGAACCAGACACTCCCAGGTCCTAGACATCCAAGCCTGCAGGACAGAAAGTAGGGATGTAAATAACATTCAAAAATGGACAAACATGTTTTTTGAGGTTGGGAAATTTTGTAGTAGGATGCTGGACAGCTGAAAAACTTTGCACTTCAGTATTTACCCAGATGTAAACATCAAATCCTTGTCTTCCTCACACAAAACAGCATTTTTTTGTACAGGAAACAGCATAGGAAATATCATTTCCCCATGCAGAAAAATTTGTATCATCTACATAAACAAAGAAATATACTTGTATGTGATGGCAGAACCTGTGATGACATGCCCGAGCCTTTGGCGAAACTATATTGTCTGGCTTTACTCGGGGGCTATCTGTTACCTTCTATTGAGATTAAGATCCTTAGCAGACTTTGAGGCGAGATGAAAAGATAACCAAAATAATTTTACTGAAACAAGGGGAATGAAGGTTTGACTCCACCCGGAACTATCCTGAGGTAACTTAAAACAATACATTACAAGGGAGCACGTGCTGGGTGAATACATCTCTCTGGGATGGTTGAAAGTCTCTTTTGCCTATTGTGCCAAGCAATGGCTAAAAACTGCCTTAATCTTCTCTATTTATGAAGCTTGGGCTGACCAAAATTTTTATTGTCCTTTGGACTGATGGTAAATGGAGCAGTAGCTGTACATGGTAAGAAATGCCTGTTTGAATTGCTAGGTCTAAGATTTCCAGGCAGTGTCCAGGCCTCTATAGCTCAAGTATAGAACGAAGGAGGAGTCCAGCAAGGAGCTCTGGGGAAAAGGAATAAATCAACTGAGGAAGGCCTCTGAGGGGTGTTTTGATCTCCACCCACAAGCTAATACAAAGCAAGGTAACTACACTATAGGAAAACAGGGGGAACTAAAGCAAAGGAGAGGAGAAGGCAGAGCCAGACTTCACAGAACTTTGGTAGCAATAACATTCAACTTACAAGAAACCTTGGAAATTTCTTTTTGATGTTGTTGATTAATATTTTATTGAAGAATAGGAAAGGGAAGGGGAGGAATTGGAGTCGGGGGTTCAAAAACAAAATAAAGTCAAGTGTGCTACTTTCCATACAACCTAAAATGAGATACATTCTCAAATAGTACATAAGAAAAAAAAATGAGAGGAGAAAAAAAAAGGAATGATATGACCTCCTTTCTCCGGTCTTACAGTCCATTATCATTTTTACCGTGGAAGTTTCTTTAATGCTATGTTACTATTATATGGCAAAGTTACAAATAAAAGAAAACACAGGCAATGTTTCAGTTTCTATCTCAAAATCTTCATCTCCCAAAAGTTCCTCCACCCAGGCTCCAGGCCTTCCAGTTAGAGTCAGTTCATGTTATCAGGCTCCCTCCCTTACAGGGCCTCCTGATGTTTTCATTGCTTCACCTTGGCTATGGAACTCATGCATGGAAATGTTCTGGTGTCTCAAACACACCAGAAGCACAAAATTGTATGCATTTTGTGCAGAATTATTCCCAAACTTTGAAAACTGCACAGTTTTCAAATACTTTCTTGCAGAAGGGAGGAGGATTACTAAAATGACTTTTTCCTTCTTTTCAGAATGAAATGTGAAATTAGTTATATCTGGTCCAGCACACATGTGTTCAAAACCTTTATACTCCATGCAGCTAATGCACAAAGGAAGTCAGCATGCCTATCATGAGCTCTCAGAGAGATGAAAGAATGGTTAGTTCAGCCCCTTCCACTTTTCAAAGAAATATTAGAGTCTGACACACAACTTTGAAAATAAAGCTATAAAGGGCTCCATCTTTCTTCTTTGTTCAATACTGATTATCCCATGAAGTAGGTAGATTCCTATAACTTAGGTGGTTTGTTGGAAGACACAATGGATCGTGGTTTCCAATAAACAATTTCTTGCCACTGCCTGGCCACCAACAGTCAAACTAATGTCCTGTTCAATAACCCCCCCCCCCCCAAATCCAATCGTTCTGAAGTTACCCACCCAACTCTTCCTTTTGTAGCTAATGATGAATCATCAAAGTGACCAAGAATTCTCCAAAACAGCTGCCAAGATAGTATTTCACATAAGGGTGGGTGGTACCCAAATCACTAACATTGTCAATCATCATCATCACCACCAAGTTGTTGGCAGCTGTTCTTTCTCCCTCTTCTATTGTTTTAGTCGAGAAAACCTTGCTATGCAAATAAGAGCCTTATTCCACCATTCTCAGAACAACAAAATTGGATTGTCTGTTAAGGATCATCCAATTTATTGACTTTTCAAGAGAAATTTAAGACCAAGGGCAGCACCTTATGATTATGCAGGAATAAGGTGTGAATGAAACAGAATTGGATATTGTGTTTAGACTTCGATCCCATCACCAAGATCTCTCTCTCTCTCTCTTACACTTACAAATGCACACACACACATACAATATGTGTGTGTATGGCTGGGCAAAATTTCATTTGTACATCGCATGTTGGATCTATTTCATAAAATTTGTACATGTGATGCAATATTAAGAAACGCCAGCAATGCCCACACAAAAAACCTAAGATTCAAAACATTTACCAATGACTTTCAGAAGAGTTATGTAAGTCTTGTAAATAGCTCCAGGTCTCCATTGCGGGCACTGCTTCTCCCCGAAAAGGGCTTGGTTTGGTTCCCCCAAAGGGCCATGAGGAGGATGGTGAGGTCTTCCCAGGAGAAGCCTTCTCTTTCTCCAAAGGGGGCAATGAGGGGGACCTGGGATGGACAGACAGGAGGAAAGGATGCCTGTTTGGATGGCTGGGCAAGGAAGAAGCCCCTCCAGCACATGGCCGAACAAGAGAGAGAGAGAGGCAGAGACCACACTCACATTGTTGCTTTAATGTGAGAAGTGAGCAGAATTCTGAGAAATCTAGAGTCTTTTGAATTTTCTGCCACAGGTATCATCACTTTCCCAAATTACATTTCCCAGAATTCAGCC
This sequence comes from Anolis sagrei, assembly GCF_037176765.1. Taxonomy (NCBI): domain Eukaryota; kingdom Metazoa; phylum Chordata; class Lepidosauria; order Squamata; family Anolidae; genus Anolis; species Anolis sagrei. Next base: position 94,330,115 of record NC_090024.1, read on the forward strand.
TACCACTTTGTGCTGCTGTCACCTCCTTCTCCCTGAAAATTTTGGTGTGTGTGTGGGGGGGGGGGGGGCACCTGTGTTCATTGTCTAAAGAGATTTTGAGGTAAAGGGTATTTTTGGGAGTTGAATCAACCCTGTGAGGTAGGCAAAGTTGAGAGGCAGTAACTTCAAAGTTTACCTAGTATGTGTTGTTGTTGTTGTTGTTGTTGTTGTTGTTGTTGTTGTTGCTGCTGCTGCTGCTGCTGCTGCTGTTGCTGAATGGGCAAATGTTGGGGTGCTTTGACTGTGCTTTTCCTGCCTGGAAGAAGGGGGTTGGACTGGATGGTCTCTAGGGCAATCCAGTGAAATTGTACTGTTCAGTTTATGTTGGTTAAAATTCCCTAAAAATCAGTAGATGTGCAAATATTTCTGAAACTTGGAAGAAATGATGCCCTGGTTATGTTGTACCATTGACAATAGATATTCAAACTAATACCTCTTTTATTTTTTTAAAAGTTTTTTATAAAAAATGTTTCAAAATTTCAAAAAAACAGTGAGTGTGTTAAACATTCTGAAACTTGGAGGGGGTTAACAGTGGTAAATGTGTTCTACCATTGTAGCATGTTTCATCCTGATAGCTTTAAAATGAGGCAGAAATGAGCCTTGGAAGCTCCCCGTTTGCACAATTACATAATGAAAAAGTAATGAAATTTTCCTTTTATTGTTATAGTAATGATATGGACTGCTTACAATATATTAGAGACATTTTAGAAATGATTTGCTACCCTGGCCCCCCAATTTAGTAACGAGTATTGTCCCAGGTGGCTCTGGGCATATCTGCTCTGACGACTTCGTGCAGCTTGACATCAACTTGAAAGTATGGCAGCTATACAACACAAAACATAAGAGTGAACTGCAGTATGTTTTAAGGGCTTTAAATTGTGACAACCACCACCTGAAGTCTCAAAGGTGAAGCCTGAGGCAAAGGAGGGAATTTTGGCCCCCCTGTGAATAGAAATAGTTTGGGCCAATGTGGAGAGGCTGCCTTAAAGTCTTTTTCTCCTATCATATGGCAAGGGAAGGCTGAACTCTAAGTAAGCATGGGTGTCCATTGTGCTTGCCTCTTTCTTTTAATGCAAGCAGCCCATCACACAACATCTCTCAATCTCTGGAGGATGGTTGCTGGCAAAATGACATGGGTTTGTGTGTTTGAGAGAGAGAGAAAGAGAGAGATAAGGTCCCTAGTGCTGGACCAGGGGGCCTATATTCCAGATAAAAATAAGTAGAGGCATGTCATCAGGATTTAAAGCAACCTCTTCTTTTCACAACATTTGGGCATAGATGTTAGTTTGTTTGACAAACTGAGACTAATTTATGATAATATATACATGCTTGCAAATAGAAAGAGGAATGTAATAGGCTCAAAGGGATTTTAGTTCCCAGGGTTTTTATGAGATGTACAACTAATAATATTTTCATTCATTGCATTTCATACAGACCAGTTTTAAGTTTTAATTTAGCTGTAAAAAGCACATACTGTCCCAAATTTGGAGCAGAAGATATGCTATGTTATGCTACGTTATGTTATATTGGCCTATGGTCAATTCTTGTCAGAAGCTCCTCAAGAGTCAAGACAATCTTCATGACTGTATTCACAACCAAGTGAAAATGTCTTTTGACTACTTTGTCATGTTCATTTATATTCAGATATTGCTCTGTGTCTCAGTAGACTTCAATAAATAACAGATAGTTGAACATATCTCTATGCAATATTGTCTGATGTTCAAATCCACTTAAGTAAGATGCTATCATGCAGCATTTTTATGACCAGTTGTTTTGGTTGGTCCCATCTGTTTTCATTAAATGATGGGTCCTGTTGAAAACCCACTTGATTTGTATTGACCTTCCTTCTGCTTCCCGCCCCTCCTTCACAACTTTAACATTTCATCCTGTGACATTTATAACCCTGAGTACACCTACATACTTCATAATACACGTTCCCCTAGCTATTAATAAAACAGATCAGACTTTGAAAGCTTACAGCTGAAATTTGAGGTAGTACTTCCCATTCTTTTCTTTCACTGTCTTACCTCCACAGAGTGAGGGGGTTATTTAAACATAAGAAATGTCAAATTAATATTTTTTAAAAGCACTCAAATAAGATGGAAGAAATATTGAGAGATTACATTTGGAATCTAAGTGCTATAGGCATTTTCTACCATTGTTCTTTCTAACAAAAGGAAATATTCACATTCTGATAATAAACTGACCACCTGTTGTGATGAAATTTAGCCCCTGGCTGACTTCATTGTTCTTTGAATACTCTCCAAGGCACAGATGTGATGCTAGAAGAAGAAAAACTGGCAGGATAAAACCTCCGAAGAATAGCAATATTTTCATGGCCAGAACTATGGTATTGGAACCCTATTCAAGGTAAAGAGAAACAATTGCTATGATTTTTGGCAAGAACTCTGAGAAAGGACAGAATCCTGCTTGTTATAGTGCCACAAAACAGGATTTGGATACTACATAGTTAACTGGATCTTCCTGAGAACTCTTTACTTAATTTTGCATCTGCTACAGAACTGGAAGATGCAGCCTGCTTTTTCTTAACTTCTTTTTCCGTTCCTTTTACACTTAGGCTTTAAAATGGAAGGCACTCTGGTGTGTCCTGAAGCCAACAGGAGAATGGAAGATAGAAAAATGAGGGTGAGAAACAGTATCTACAGTTTGCCTGAGGAATTTCTTCTTGGACACATTAAGCTTGTGTCAATCTGGAGTGTCAAATTCTGATGAGTCCCAGGATAGTTTTGACCCTCAGATACTGTGGAACTGAGAGGAATCCAGGAGTGTCACACCCTATTCAGTGCCATCAGATGACCACTCCCTTCTGTTCTCATTGTAGCAGTGAGCTGCGGGTGAAAAATGGCTAGTGCCCATTGCTCTTTTTTTTTTAATTATCCAGACACCCCAGCTGATGTCACTCCAAGTGCCTAGTGATAGAAACTAGTAATGTTATGTTTAGTGGCCACTACCACTATGATGAGTATGGGAGGGAGACTTTGGAGGCTGAGACAATGTGCCTTGTGCAGAGCTGGGAAAATGTGAATGGGGATTTGATTCCTGGTTTTAAGAGTTGTAGTCCAAACTTAAATCATAAATGGTGATATATAGTTTACTTCCAGGTTTTATGGAGTTAAGATGCAATAAACTTTTGCATGTATGTGAAATGAACATTGAAGACAAGAATAATGCAACCAAAAGTGCCTCTTCATTCAAATAAGATGTGGAAACATTGGGTTGTTGTAGGTTTTTTGGGCTGTATAGCCATGTTCTAGAAGCATTATTTTGCCTGCAACTATGGCAGGCATCCTCAGAGGTTGTGACCTTACAACCTCTGAGGATGCCTGCCATAGATGCAGGTGAAACATCAGGAGGGAATGCTTCTAGAACATGGCCATACAGCCCAAAAAGTCTACAACAACCCATGATTCTGACCATGAAAGCCTTCGACAATACATATGGAGACATTGCTTGTAAATCTTTGTCACTAGCCAGTAACTAAAACCAGGCAAGAAATGAAGCATCCAACGCCACAATTTCTGCTCCCTTCCTTTGCTCAGCATTGGATCCTTCCTTCCTTACCTGGTTTTAAGGAAGCTGCTGCTGTCAGAGAGCTGTTTGCAATTTCCTCCTTGCAATCCATCTTCCTGCCTAGCCTGAAAATGGACCTCTGGCAGCAGCAGCAACAGCTTCAAGCCCAGCCAAGCAAGGAATGATCCAAAGTTTCTCAGCTAAGTTTCATGCTTCTCTGTTCAGTACTGTGCTGGAACCTTCCAAGTTTCAATTAGATTCACCATACGCTGAAAGTGATTTGAAGGCACACACCAACAGTAACTTTATAGTATAGGTATGCTATATTTTATTACCTTAAGAATTACAGATAAGTTGGATAAAAACTACTAAGACTGATCATGATACTTAATATAATTGCTCTTTCTTCTTTTTTCCATTTTGGGACTTTCCAATGACCTGTCCAAAGATCACTAATGGCAAAGTCTTGGAGAACTTCATCCTACACAATTACAACTGGAAAAAGAAAATAAAGACTAGAAAGTAAAGGGACATAAACAGCACAGAATGAGTTACAACCCAGGGGAAAAACAAGGACAATGGATTTGGAAAAGCAATATCAGAAGGCAGAAAGTATGGGAATGTAGGCTTACAGAAAATTGAAAGAAATAAAAATCACCCATATAAGATGTGCCAATCTTATTTGTTCTTCGGCAGCCTGTTTGTTTAGACAGTTCCCCTTTCTCCCAAATGATAAATATATTTTGGTGATGTTTTCATCAAACCAGAGCCATCAAATTGATGGGTTTTGTGTTTTATTTTCTCCATATATAATTAGAACAGCTGGAGAAGAATAACTACACATCATCTTTGAAGTGGCACTTCAGTTGTCAAAAAACTACCCAGGAGACTGCCTGAATACTATAAGCACAGTGAGTTATTATTCTCTTGGCACTAAAAATATATATGGTATAGAAGCAGGGGAAGGCACAATCTAGTGAGAAAGATAAACATACTTAGGTTCCACTATCAGCAGGGCTGACTCACTCCAACATGTGTCCAAGTCCTCAGTAACACTTTCTGTGAACTCTTCTCAAAGTTTGCTAAAATCATTAGGACCTAGGCATGAATTGCATATAACTAGCACAGACAATAAGTCATGACAAGTGAGAAAATGATCACTGGTTTTCTATGTAGATAACCTTTGTCCAGCTAAGGAAACACACCTGTAAATTATCCAAATGAAGAAATATGTGCATTTCATTATAAAATGAATCAATTTTCCCATTCATTTTTAATGTCCATGGATGATTGGGAACTGAATTGCTCCTTCCTTGGGAACCCACTGAATGTTGCAACCTTGAATTACCAAATTTGATTGTACAGAAAATAAAAAAAAAAACTTTTCCAAAGTAATGTTCATGGGGCATGCACACAATGTTTAAGGTTGGTTCTAGAAAGTTCCTGGAAATAAAAATCATCTCTGAAATAAGGAGTCTGTGCTTTGCATGCCTTATTTAAAAACATAAATAGCTGAATTTTGTCACTGACACACTGCCAAATTTGTATAAAATCATATTTGGAAGGAGAGCCCCCAAAATAGCAAGGTTTCACATCTGATTAATATTAGGTGTCTTAGCTGTGCTGTGTAAGGCTATTTTAATTCACTGCATTAGCTTCACATACACAACATCTATCACGAAAATGAGCGCAGAAACTTTTCATATACAGCAGGATACAAGCCAGATTTAGAAACAGTCATAATGATTCCAAGACTGTTATATCCAATATGGTCATAATAGAATTCCTATCAAATGTCCAACTCTTAACCTTTCAGTTTGGAATGGTTTGTAAACTAATTGATAGAAGGACAACTTGGGCTGCAAATAAGAATTGATTTAATCAGTGACTCTAAGTGACTGATTCAGTTTCATAGCTTCAGTCAATTAACCAGTGGGAGAAATTTCAGTCAAACTAGTTTGACCACTGTTTTTATGGCAATGGACAGCCATGATAACACTTCATTAGGATGTGTTGGCATTGTGGGTTGTTATTTCATTTTTTAAATTGCAGATATGACAGTTCATGGATGCTGAAGCAATTACTAAGAACTGGGGTAAAGTACAAAAAAGAAACCCTTGTAAGCAGTCAGTGTGTAAGTGTCTCATATTTCCAGGTAGAAATTTGAACCTCTATCTGTACCACTTTTTGTTTTTGTTGTTGTTTTTCAAAAAAACTTTTAAATATGTTTTTCTCATCCTATTTTTTTAAATCTAGTGCATGGTGGGTGTGAGTGTCCAGAAGTTGTTTATTATCAATTTAAATAATTTTCATCAAAGTCATGATTTATTGTTTTCATATGTCTATCTGTTTTAGTTTTACCCCTTTCAGGGGCCATTGCCCTTTTAACCCAATGAAAGATGATGATACTGTAGTGGACAGATTCACCTGATAATGTATGAAACAGTGAAAAACCATTTTTCTAGAGCCTACCATATGCTTCTTTATTTATCTGCAATCTACTCCATCTCCATGGAGTAAACCTTTCTGTAAAAAAAAGGTAGTCCCCTGACATTAAGTCCAGTCATGTCTGACTCTGCGGTGTGGTGCTCATCTCCATTTCTAAGCCAAAGAGCCAGCGTTGTCCATAGACACCTCTAAGGTCATGTGGCCGGCATGACTGCATGGAGCGCCGTTACCTTCCCGCCGGAGTGGTACCTATTGATCTACCCACATTTTTTGCATGTTTTCAAACTGCTAGGTTGGCAGAAGCTAGGGCTGACAGCGGAAGCTCACGCCGCTCCCCGGAATCGAACCTGCAACCTTTCGATCAACAAGCTCCGCAGCTCAGTGCTTTAACCCACTGCGCCACCGGGGGCTCCAAACCTTTCTGGTACATAAGTGAATTATTTTATCTAGGAAATTTTCCTTTTACTGTAACTATTGCTTTCTTATGGTAAAGGATTGGCTGCTTTTCACTGCTGGAGGCATTTCAACAGCTATCACGACCCTGCCTCCAAAATACATAAAATTAGGGTTATGAGGAATTTCTTAAAATTTCCATCTCCGACATCTGGAGGCTATGCTCAACTCTGGCCACTGGGGGAGGGGGAGTGCTGTTGCTCCATCTTCCATGCTGAGGGACTTTTTTTGTCCATAGACGCCTCCCAAACAAATTGTCGGTATGTCCATTATGGACACCTTTATTACTTCCCTGCTTTTAAAGCAGTACCTAGTTATCTACTCACATTGCTATTTTCGATCTGCTAGGTGGGCAGAAGCTGGGCTGATGGCCAAGAACTCATCCCAACCTGGGTTTGAACTGTCAACCTTTCGGTTGGTAAGATTTACTGCAGCTGGTGGTTAGCTTGCTATGTTAAAGCCCAGCCCCTTTTGCCATGCTTTTTGTTGTTTGTTGTTGTTGTTGCTGTTGTGGTTGATGTTGTTTTTGTTGTTCAAAAAGAAGTAAGTGAAGGTTCATAGTCCTGCTTATCAGGGCGCCTTGTACAATATAGGGATGCTCAATACTGGGAGAACCTGGATAACTTTTTTAGGGACATTTTTTTAATTTGTGTTTTTTTCCATTTGCCCCAGTAAATGTGGAGGTCTGGCTGTATCTGGTTTACTTGTAGAACTGGATTGATGGTTATTGCCCACTGCATTTCTTACAACTTCCTTACATTTCACCATGGCTCTGTTTTATCACCTTATCTTAGGTACTATATCTAAGACATTGTGGGATAAAAATATGCAAAGAATCTGCTGAAATATCAGTTGTATAGAAAGAAGTAGGGAGATACATTATATAATAAAATAGAATCTAAGAGGATGAATAATAGGTGGGAGAAAGCTTCTTAATAAACATGACTGGAATAATTAAATGGAAAATCAACAACTTAAATGTCCTTAAATTTCCTGCAGTTTCTGGGGCAGTTAGCATCCCATTTCTGTTATGTTCCTTCTTATATCTGTCATATTGAGAAATCCTGCATATAATCCGATTTGAGGGACATGCACATGAAATGCAGAAACAGGTTGCAAAAGATATGCTTATGTTCTAGTTCTGGCCAAGAACTTCAGTATCCATGCCAAACAGACTGCAGAAGCACAAATGTGTGTATATTACAAATGATGGGGAAGCTGTTATCAAAAGCTTTGTGAACATGGTTAGCAAATGCAATTTTTATGATTCAATATTTGGATCAGATCCTGGTTGGTATGCTTCTGAAGCAAAACAGTAGACACTGAAATTTACAATCCCCAGAGTAATTGTTTTTTATACACATCCTCGTAAAAATACTTTTAAAATCGCATAGGAATTGGTTGAAATATGATAATTTTAGATTGCAGTTTTAAAATATATTTTATTTTCAAAAGCTGCAATTAGATCTCATTTAATTCATTAGAACATAAATTGATGAAAAATAGGACAAAATTTAGTGCAATTATTTTCTAGTTAATTCAATTGCAATCAATGTAATGTACCTTTATGCAGATATATTTTAAAATTATGTATGTATATAGAATCACATTTAAAATAGCACTGCTTGGAAGTCCTTTAGCCTAATTGAGAATTGGTAATATCTAAGGGTGGGTTGGGGACTTTAATTCATTTGGAATTTGATCCCTATTCCTACAGCCACTACTTTCTAAGTGAGTGGACTGACAAACTTAAGAAGATAGTTTCTTTTCCTATGCAGAGATGTTCTGCATGGTAAGAGATTCTAAATAATCAGGTACAGAGCCGTCGTCCAAATGCAGTTCAAAGTCGAAATAAGTCCAGTAGAAGATGTTAAAGTCCAAAAAGCAGCGTCGTCATCCAAGCAATCCAAAGTCAAGAAGAGGGGAAGTCAGCACTTACAATATTCCAAGCCAGTCGAAGCACGGAGAATACAGCAACCTGTAGTTCCAGGACCTAACAAGAGAAATGGCAGCGACAAAGACCCAGGCACGAATCCAACACTTTGCCTTCTGCAAAGTTTCATTACTCCAGTGCCTACATTTATCTTACAACTCTTTATCTGTTGAACTGTCCTCTGTCCTTTCCTCATCACTGTCAGCTGCTTTAGCCTCTACAGCTGAGCGCCAACACCCATCCCACCAACTTTTCTATCTCTTATCAAGACTTAGGTCTCCCCATGTAACACCAGATTGCCAATCCTCAGAAAACCCCTCAAAGGTATCACTGGTCGTAGGTTGCGTACACACATCTCTGACTTCTTGCACACGAGTCCAATCCAACCCATCCTCCTCCTCGTCACTACTCCCAGACCCATTACTTCCTGTAAAGCCCATAAAATCCTCTTCTTCAGTAGGAGCAGTAAGTATGTCACGAATCCGTTTCCTCTGATGCTCCTCGTCTGACTCTTGTTCGTGAGTAGTCCTTTTTACACTTCTACTCCCATCTCCCTCCTCCTCCATTTCACTTTCTGAGAAGCTCTCAAAAGAGTCTTCATCTGTAGGTGACATGAAAATTTCCCTAATTCTCTTTCTTTGTTGCTCCTCGTCCAAACTCTGGGCACCTCTCTTCCCTCCTCTGCTACTCCTATTATCAGTTACAACGTTACCAGGAGACTCTACTACAACAGGAAGAGTTTCTGTAAATTAGATAAAGAGGCAAAAAAAATTGCAGTGGGATTCTATTATACTATGGTTCAAGTGGTTATTGAGCTGGTGTTTCTCCAACTGTGCTGAGTAGATTAGAAATCCATCCAGGAATAACAATAGGCAAGGACATTAATCCTGGCAAAGAAAAAAGACCAGTGGAAATGAATGTCCAGAAGAGAAATATTTCTGCAGATTGTTATCAAAACACATTGAAAAAAACTTAAAGGCTTTTGAGATTGTGAGCAGAGATCGTAATAGTAACAAAAATCAATTGTGAAGAGCTGAGAGTCCTACACTGAAATACAGATATGTACTAAACTACATTGCCATTTCAGGTTGTGTGAGCATTGGAATGTAAAATCGTTGAATTTCTTGAGGTCCTGTTTAGAGCAAAAGCCACACATCGTTTTTGAAGAAGGAAAGTTTCCCAGAGGACTTTTCTATCATGATTTCACCTTTCTTCTTAACGGAAAAAACATGAAGGCAGTCCTAGTTATTCTAAACATCATTTATTTATGTAATAGGCCTGTGCAATCCACGAAAAACATGTTTCAATACTCTAAATTGAGTGGGGGGGGGGTATTAATCATTTCTAAAGTTTGTCTAAAATATTGTAAAGGAAGTGTATCATAAGTATGCTGGTATAACAAAAAAATTGTTACTTTTTCATTATGTAATTTTGTAAGTGGGAAAGCTACCAAGACTCCTTTCTCCATAATTTTAGAGCTACTGGGATGAAACTTGCTATAATGGTAGAAGACATTTACCACTGTTCTCTCCTCACCCCAAGTTTCAGAATATTTCACATATCCACTGATTTCTTTTGGATTTTTTAAATGTCTCTATGAACAACATTTAAAAAAAACTTACAAGAGCTATCTCCTTGAATTTCTATTTTCAATTATACAAAACAACCAGGGCATATCCCCCCCCCTCCAAGTTTCGGAAAGATTTGGACATGCACTGATTTTAGAGAATGTTAACCAACAAAAAATTAACAGTACTATTTTGCTGGAAAATCCTAGGGGCCTTCTGCGAGGGAGGAAAACCACTGTTAAAGTACGCCCAAGAGATGTCCATCCAACTTTTGAAATAATAATAATTCAAGTCATAGATCAGTGTTTATAATCTTAAGTTTTTAGTGTAGGCACTACTGGTGTTTCTTAATATTGCATCGTATGTACAAATCTTACAAAATAGATCCAACATATACTGCACAAACAACTTTTAGCATCATTACGTAATGATGCTTCAATCGGGTTAGAGGTAGATCCATATTCCTGAAAATGAGAAACAAAAGACAACTTGAGCTACCATACAGTACAAATTGATAATTTCCCAATATGAGTACACTGTCACAACAAGGCTATCCCATTTTGCAAAGAAGTTCACAATGTGGCTCCTTTTCATGACAATATTGCCAACTTTCAGTTATACCATTTGTTTAATTGGAAGCAGGCATATAGCCGGGGGGGGGGGGGGCGCTGGGGGGGCTTCAGCCCCCCCCCAATTCTGATAGTGGTCCGCGAGAAGACCTTTCTGGTGCATTATTTAAACTGCTATGTTTATTCATATCATGATCTGATCACTATACTCAATATATCCCAAATGCATGGGGGTATTGGGGTAACAATACAAAAGGTTTGCTAGGGTAGATCCTCTTTCACTCAGACTCAGCCCCCCCGAACCAAACTCGCCCCCCCGAACCAAACTCAGGCCCCCCCCCGAAACAAAATCCTGGCTACGGGCCTGATTGGAAGTGCCTATTTTGATGTTGGTACTGAAAAGCTCCACTTCTCCAACCCAAACTTTAACATTATTAGATTGATAGTGAGACTAGAAAATTCAAATCTGTCATTCTAGAGGCTAAATATCTTTGTAGGATAGGAACACAGAGTTTAATGTTTTAGATTAGGATTTTAATATTTGTTTTAAATTAAATTTTTGTCTATATATATATATATATATTCTTCTCTTGTTTTTCTATCAATACATGATTTTTTAAAGTAGTTTCAATATTTCCTGAAGCACCAACTCTTTCCTCAAGCATAGTTCTTTCTCCTTTTACTATTGTCATGGTTGCAACTGTATTTTAAAAATCTTTGTAGATAGCATTGTCTATGTGAGTGGTGGTGGAGAAAATCTTCTGCCTTGAATGGTGGTAGAAATAGGACAGAATAATCACTCAGACTGCACCACTGAAAGCTACCCTGCTTATTGTACAGGAAAGCAGCTCTGGATCTATGTTCACATGAAGGACTTTTTGGTTCCATATCAAAAATCAGTTCCAAGATATAATTTAGTGATTTTGCTCTTAAGATAGAACTTCCTTAAAGGTAAGAAGGTGTGGTCCTAAAGAGACATATGGCCTTCTAATACTGTGTGTCATGGATAGCTTAGAAAGTAAGGACGAGGAAATGCTGATGGAAGGCTCAACATTTGAGCTTGAGCCCAGCAGTGCACAGCGGTTCCCCCAGCCAGGCTCTGAAGCAGCATCTATGGAAGGAAATACTACTCAGCCTACTGAACAAGTATGAGCAAGTTCCTCTGAGCAGGCAGAGGAAGAGGTAATTGTTCTAGCTTTCGTAGACCTATTAAGATAGATCTCGGCTGTGCAGGTCCTTGAGATCACCTGAGAAGCGAACCAGTAACAGGTAAAATTTGTGAATTTAGGATTTAAGGAGCTCAGGAATCACACATTGTTGTTGGTTGTAATGTCAGTTCTAGAAGCTATGACTTTGGACTTGTGCTATCTCATATTCCTGAACCCTTGACTTAACTTGGTCCTAAGCTTACAGATTTTGAGTCAACTTTGTACTCTGAAAACTCTGGTAATCACCTTGTGACACTGGAATGAACATTTTACTTCTTTATTGTGTTATCCTGCTAATGACTGAATCTCTGTTGGACTACTGACCTGATCTCGATTAACACTCTGCTAGTATTTGGAGTCAAGGCACAGGACACTGAATTTTATGGCCCAAACTCTTTTTCTGAACAGAAAATAGTAAATTTACTCATTTTGAGGACTACAAAAGAGGCATTTTTTTCTTTTTAAGGAGCCTCCCTGATTTCCCTTATTAATTTACATGTGTAACAGTGCTCCATGCAGTCATGCTGGCTACATGACCTTGGAGGTGCCTATGGACAATGCCAACTCTTTGGCTTAGAAATGGAAATGAGCAGCAACCCCCAGAGTCAGGCACAACTGGACTTAATGTCAGGAAAAAACCTTTACCTTTGCCCTTATGTACTTATATCTGTATTTTCCAAGGCAGAAGAAAACTTCTAATAATTTTATATTGATTTTTTATTTTAAAAAACATTAAAAGACCTAAAGTCCACAGAGGATCCTAGTGACAGAAAGTTAGCCCCCAAATTGAACAGGGTTGTCAGGTGAACTACAGAAGGTTCTCCACATTTGTCTTGCAGAACTATTTATTTATTTATTTATTTATTTATTTATTTATTTATTTACGGCATTTCTATGCCGCCCTTCTCACCCCGAAGAGGACTCAGAGCAGCTTACAATATATATTTTCATACAATACATTATATTATTAGCATAGTACAATATCAGCATTATATATTACTATATTGCACTATATTGTATTATTATAAGTAATATTACATGTAATGTAAATATATAATTATAATTATAATATTGTATTATTATTACTAGTATTATAAGGAGCCCCCGGTGGCACAGTGGATTAAAGCCCTGTGCCGGCAGGACTGAAGACCGACAGGTCAAAGGTTCGAATCCAGGGAGAGGCGGATGAGCTCCCCCTATCAGCTCCAGCTCCTCATGTGGGAACATGAGAGAAGCCTCCCACAAGGATGATAAAATATCAAAATCATCTGGGCGCTCCCTGGGCAACGTCCTTGCAGACGGCCAATTCTCTCACAACAAGATGCTCCTGACACGACAAAAAAAACCTAGTATTATATTGTATTACATTACATTTGATTTCTATGAGTTAACAGCATAATTTCTAAACAATAATAATGTTCCTCACAATCTCTTTTAGCCCCTCCAGTCTTGTCTTTGTGATTCAGGAGGCTTAAGACCATAAAGGCATATAATATAGATATACATTGGCCTGTATCCTCATGACTCATTTCCACACATTTTCAGTATTGCATAACCATAGGAATTTTAACCCAGCTTTCAGTTGCATTTTCTTCAAAATAATTTGCTTTCTTTTTCCCACTGTCCTTCACAGGCATAGAATCACCCATTCTTTTTCCACTCAAAATCTTGTTTAATTGCAGGTTGCTTACTCGTCTGTTCTTTGGTGTAACTGTCAGTCTTAATTTACTTTAATTGATTGGTGCTGACTATTCTAATAGTGAATCACTTAACTGTGAATAACCAAAAGAAAGTTACTGTGGTGAGGTGAAGTGACAGGAGAAAATAGAGGAGACAATTGAATGTTGTTCAACATTTACATGTGTCCAGGGAAGAGCTGAAATGGAGTGGTGCTCCATAAAAATCAATACCTACCTATTTGATGAAATGAAACAGAGATAAGTTAGCTAAGAATACTAGAGAACTGTAGAAAGCTTCTAATTCAGTGTTGCCTGAAAACCTAAGCATGTGTACTGTAAAATACTTCATTGTTACAACTGAATTTCCAAAGTACATTTAGACTATTACCATTACAATGACACACACACACATGTACACACACAATTATATCCTGTCTTGTTTCATGAGATCTCAGAATAGTTTATACTATGAACTATCTCATGTAATTCTAGATTTAAAACAATACAATTACATAATTCATATCAACACATGAGAAAGTTAAAACAGCTTGGAAAATTGAAATAGTTGTGCCTTATGATAAAACATCATTTTAAACCAAATTAGACCTAATAGTCTGTTTTCGTTTTGTTTTGTAGAAAAGACATGTTTTCACTAAATGATAAAAAAAGTCAGCATCACATTCAACAGAACCAACGTGATATTAAAATAATGATAGTATCCCAATTTAATTTTAATTCAGTTGAGCAGAATGGTGAATGTAAGCTGTGTCCGTTTGTAAAACATATTTTTAGAACTACGACTTCAAACAATTCCCGGGAGATGCCAAAAATCCCAGGGGAAGTGGATGTTGTTGAAAATTGCCTCCCACCTTCTTGTGAGTAGAAACACTTCCCACAGGGAATTCTGCTAACCACTTAGGATACATTTTGAATCTTTAGTATTACCAGGCATCAGAAAGAATGCTATTAGTGTGGGTTCACCTTCTCCTCACACTTACAGTTCTATCGCATAGAAAAGTAACTTCAATAGGCCTGAAAGTATTTTGGTCTCCAGGCTACAATTATGTGCAGCCCTCAAGCTACTTGGCTTAGCTGTAACCTAACTGAAGTCAGATGCCCTTCTTGTTCTAGAATGTGAAGCTTTAGAACTGTGGTCTAGTCCCTCTGTTATGACTCTTGGCATGTGTAGCCAATTACTTTCCATGACTCTGGTTCATTTACTGACAAGGGCAGACCTTCTCATGAGATTTCAAGGTCTTTCTGCTGGAGGTTATGCCATGAGCATCAATCATATAATTCATTTTCTAGAAGTTGTCGAAGTCTACCCAATTTTAAGCAAGCAAGAAAAAGAGACAAACTCTGAAATGTTTAAGTGTTGTCATCTAAAAAATAATGAAGACTTTTTAGCTGTGATCTTAAAGTTTGATTCATTTTTGAAGTTGTAGCATTTTTTGAAATAAATCTTCTACCTTACAATGGCTAAGACTCACCACTGATCAATCTAATTTAAGAATTTCTCAAATGGAATTCTGCTACAGGTCTCCACTCACACCCCCAAGATTCATATTATTATCTTAATAGCCCTTTGTGATGGGCAATTTGTGTCCAGTAGAGCGTGGAACCAGAGAAATGTTTGACTATACCCCATGAGCTATCACAGACAAATAACATTTCCCATTAATATCTTATGGAAATTGCATCAATCTGGGTCTTTCTATAAGGCATAATCAGATTTATTTATTTATTTATTTATTTATTTATTTATTTACTGTATTTGTATACTGCCCCTCTCAGCCTTCTGGCAACTCGAGGTGGTTTACAAGGCAAAATTCAATGCCACAAAAACACAAGTACAATATAAAAACATTAACATCAATAAAATCATAACAACAATAAAACATAATTCAATAAATACTCATTAAAACATTGTCCAGTCCCATTGTGTAGTTGTTCCAATTCTTATGTCCGTTACTTAGTATTTGCAAATGATAGCTCTAATAGCCATGTCTTGAGTTTTTTCCAAAATGCTAAAAGCGAAGAAGCCGACTTGTTCTTCCTTGGAAGGGCATTCCATAGCCGAGGGGTCACCACTCTCATCCCCACCAACCATGCTTGTGACGATGGCGTGACCGAGAGCAGGGCCTCTCCAGATGATCTTAAAGTCCTAGATGGTTCATAAGGGGAGATGCGTTCAGACAGGTAAGATGGGCCAGAACCGTTTAGGGCTTCATAGGCTAAAGCCAGCACTTTGAATTGTGTCCGATAGCAAACCGGCGACCAGTGGCGCAACATGGGGGTTGTATGCTCCCTGAGAGCCGGTCCTGTTAGCAACCTGGCTGCCATTCATTGGACCAGTTGAAGCTTCCGGGCAGTCTTCAAAGGAAACCCCACATAGTGTGTGTTGCAGTATTCTATACGGGATGTAACAAGAGTGCGGACTACTGTGGCCAAGTCAGACTTCCCAAGGTACAGGCGCAGCTGGCACATGAGCTTTAATTATGCAAATGCTCCCTGGTCCAGGCTCAGCAATGAGTCCAGGATCCAGGCTCAGCGATGAGTCCAGGATCACACCCAAGCTGCAAACCTGTGTCTTCAGGGGGAGTGTAATCCCATCCAACACAGGCTGTAACCCTATGCCCTGTTTGGCCTTACGACTGTCCAGGAGTACCTCTGTTTTGTCTGGATTCAATTTCAATTTGTTTGCCCTCATCCATACCATCACAGTGGCCAAGCACTGGTTCAGGACCTGAACAGCCTCCTTAGTAGCAGGTGGGAAGGAGTGACGGAGTTGGACATCATCTGCGTACAGATGACACCGCATCCTGAATCTCCGGATGATCTCTCCCAGCGGCTTTATGTATATGTTGAACAACATGGGAGACAATATTGAGCCCTGAGGAACCCCACAAGACTGAACAGGTGTCTCCCAGATGCTTCTGTTATTCCCTATGCTTTCCTCTAGTCATAGAACAGCTGTTGAAGGAGCTTTCATAGCAAACTCATGAATCCCATGAGGGAGCTTTGGTTATTACAAAGGGTGAAAGAAAATGGCAACCACTGGGGGAAAAAAGAGAATACACCCAATTTTGTGTCTGAGGAAAACTTACTTCCTACAAATTCCTCAAGACATGATAGTAAGACTCTAATGAGACATATGACACAGGGAAAGATCATGCAAAGGCAAAGCTTTGTTACATTCAAACATTTATCCCTATGCAAGGAGATATTGAAACTCATAGCATTACAATAACATTAATAGAACAACAAAGAAGCAAGCTCAATATCAGTTTCTAAGAGTTGAAGGATATGACTTTTTACAAAACTTTTCCCACTTGTTATTTTCCGGTCAATTATGAAATCCCAAACTTCTCTGTCAGTATCATATCCCATTATGGTTACTACCTAGTAGTTTCTTGAGACATTTTTCTGACTCTTGACCAAAGCCTAACTTATATGGGAACACCTTATCAGCAGAAGCATTATACTGACCAATGCACATTTTTGGTGTTTCAAATGTTAGCCCTGTTTCTGGGTATACTTGACCTGCTAATTCAAAAATTGGCACCAGCTTTATTTTTTGAGTTACAGAACATATGCCACATTCCACTCTTCACTCTGCTTGTCATAGAAAACTATAATAATCCATATCACAAATACGAGATAATGTGGACTGTCCAATGTAATTTTCTGGATCAGCACCCCTAATAACTCCAAGGGAAGTCTTAAAAACCAAGACACCAAAAACTTTTGTTGTTGTTGGTCTATGTATCAGCCACATTGCCTCTTGTCTTACAGGAGCACACAATCACATGGAAAGGTGGTACTGTGTCTTTATTTGAAAACGTATGCAGGCAATTCCTGAATTACAAACATCTGACTTATAAATGAATCAGATAAGGAGGAGCGTAAGACAACAAGAAGTGAGAGAAATCTTCCGCTAGGAAAGGCAAATCATTCCTGAAAAAGTTATCATGGGGGAAAGGTATTCCACTGAAACTTTCTCACCAATTCTTGTTTCCACAATAAGCCACATTTTTCAAAATCCAATTATCACAGGGACAGAAAATGAGGTGAAATCTTATGAGCAGGGGCACAGATAGAAAAACAAACAAAATACCACAATGGTGTCAACCGTTTCCTATGCTATCCAAAGCACAATGGCTGGAGTTACACTTAAAAAGGTACCTGTTTCAACTTACATACAAATTAAAGTTCTAAACAAACCTACATATTGTATATTGTCCGTAACTTGGTGACTGCCTATATAATCATAACATATATATGTATTTTAAGTGAATAGCAGTCATTTACCTTATTAATTTGTTCTACAAATTAATGAAACCAAGGGTGACAAGGACTTTGTCTAGCTCTAGACAAAAGGGTTACTGAAATACTTAATAAGCACAGTTCTTCTCCATTGACCCTCTTCAGAGCTGTCCATAAGCTGGCTTGTAGAATCTGAGTGGATTTTAATATATAAATTAACTCTGCATGAGAAATCATATCTTTTTGAAGTCTTATTTTTTTTAATTTGAATTTAACTGTCTAATTGTTTTAAGGACTATATTTTCCAGTAGTAGTAATATGAGAGATAGGCTATTTTCCCTTTAATTATAGATTTCAGGGGGACTCCGTGGACCTAAAATAATGAACCTGAGGAACAAATACAGTTGTCCCTTCATCTCCAGGTTTCCTGCATCAATGGATTCAGCCATCCACTGCTTGAATTAAAAAAAAATCTGAAAAGGAAATATTGATTTTTTACATGTTATATTGAGGACACCATAGTATTATGCCACTCTATATAATAAGACTTGAATATTTGGGGATCCACTGTGGTTCTGAAACCAAACTTGAGCAGTTACCAAGGAACCACTGTTATAAAATCTTGTTACATTTTTAAATAATCTTGATAATCTTGGGAAAGGCTGAAAAGATATAATTTTAACAGGTAATAAAAGCTGATGTTTCAGTAAACATGTTATGCTCTGAACTTGTCTATTGTGTTCATATTAGAGGAAATATAGTACTGCGTCATTATTCATGTTATGTACTGTGAATACTTTATGAAATAAGACTAAGTGGACTGTTTATAGAGGTGAAAGCTTTGAATACTGGAGATAAGTGGTGACTGGATGAGCATATCAACTGACTTTTTAAAAGGCTAATGTGTGTGACATTAACATGAGATTTGATCTACTTAGGTTAGTTAGAGAGTATTGGCAAAGCAGTGACATTGGTTAGAAAAGTCATGTTTGAGGAGATTCAAATTAGTTCAAAATGCAAGTCAATGAAAGAGGACTTACAACACATTGTTAAGATAGTACTGTCATGATTAGGTGACATAATGGGTTTATGAAATTTGTTCGAAGCAGAGACAGACAGAATATTCGAGATGGTTAAAATGTGATTCCAGGAAGTTAGTGAACTCAAAGAAGAAAAAGCCAAGAATCGGAAGAACCTTCAGACATTCCCTGCCAAAGTCACATATGGGGTTTATGTCCTGAGACAAAGAGAATCCTGAAACATAGAGAAAACAGCATTGTTGTGCAGGAAACTGCATTCTCTACACATAAAAATATTTTTGTCCAGAATGTGAATTTCTGTCACACTTCCCTGGCTATTTAATATTTAATGTTTCTTTTACATAAATGATAGTTGTCTTCACTGATCTAATGTAAATCTTATGTAAAATCATACTAGGTATTTTTGACATTAATATTGAAAGCTGAAATAGATACAGGTTTGGAGATTTCCTCACAGTGGGAAGACAACTAGTGATATTACTTGTTGCTTCCTCCAAAAACTGTAATTAGTGAAAAACTGCTTCCCTGGAGAGACTCTTTAGAATAAACATATGACAATGTTAACAATTAAGACTAATTAGAATAAGAATAGAAGCACATAAATACAGTAACAGATAAGCAGAATACTACATATGCATTTGAACAGTAAGTAATCAGAGTGCATGGAAAACATTTTTCACCTTGGTTATAAGGCTCCTCGGCTCCTCTTTGCTTTCAGCCATCAAAGTGGTATCATCTGCATATCTAAGGTTATTAATGTTTCTTCACACTATATTATATATGTTGGTTGCATGCCTATAAGCAGGCAGAGAAAGAACAACACAGGTGCTGACTGTTTGTATGATGCTTATTCCTGCTAGTTTTTGTTGATGTATTTCTTCAAATAATGTCTCCAGTCTGAAAGCATATATACCTGTTTGTGTATAGTACTGGTTTTCTGGACCGCTAGAACACAAAACTATATTGGTTCCAATTTGTGGTATTTTTCCACACTGTATTGAAAAATAATCACTATATATTTAGGGATATATGAAATACAACTTGGAAAGAGAATTGGAAAGTTAATCCCCCAGATGATATGTCAAGTATTTATTTTAAAATGTTTTGAAAAGTGGCTACCAGATGAAATTATTTTATAAAGAATGAAGTAAGTAGAACAACATATTGACAGCAAATATTAAAACTACATCAAATATGTTTTTTTTTCGTGTATTAAATAATTATCCATCTTCTCTGTTCTGTGTCTTGTGCCCAACATTTACAATTATTTGTTTATTTCTTTGAAATGACTTAAAATTATTTTTGCTTAATTCAGAAAAAAATATATGGCGGAATGAATCTTTTTGGCTGAAATTCATAACAGCTAAGAAATATCCACCATTAGAGAAAATAATGAAGGATTGACAAGTAGAAAGCTTGGTATTCTTAATTTATTAGCACATACAATGTCAATGAGAGGTGGCTAGCTATTATAGTTTTTGCTCCTGGTTGTCAGTGATTACTGGAAAACCAATTCAAAAAGATCAGAATTTATCAATGAATAGTTGAAGCGGAAAAATAATGTTGCATCAAATCAATACGTCTCATTTATTATGACAAGCATAGTACAGTGTGAATTATTAATATATTAAATAATATCATTTCTAGGAAACATCAATTCATCTATTTATAATATGTGCTTCCTTATCCCAAAGTACATGTATTCAGGCAAGGGGAAGGCATACAATTTTATTTTCTAAATGTATACACCCATTTTCACCTCACCATTTTCACAATTTTTAAATTCTTGCTATTGAACTGCTCAGTCCCTAAGATCATTGTCCATCAAGAATGTGTTTTGGATAACTTGAAATTATCACTTGAAATGCCAGGGAACTCTTCTCCTGCTTTTGTATTGTTAATGACATTCCCAACAAATACCTGCTAAATGCTGCATAAATTCCACTTACATTTAGTGGGTACATTCTACCTCACCCCCCAAACAAGTATTCTTATGTTCCTGTAAGTTTTTTCTACTTATAGCAAAGTTTCTTCAATATGCATTTCATTTTGCCTTCCTCTGAAGTTGAAAGTGTGTGACTTCTGTCAATCAATAACTTACTACAGTTATAGTCCATCCCAATGTGTGTGAATTGCCCAATGCATCCAGTGGATTTCCATGGCATACATTCAAGCCCAGGTCTCTCAGAGCCATAGTCTACTCAAATGACAATATCATATCTAACTACATCATCGAACAACTATTATGCAACTAAATGCATACCATATATTGTCGAAGGCTTTCATGGCTGGAATCACTGATTTGTTGTAGCTTTTTGGGGCTATATGGCCATATTCTAGAAGCCTGACGTTTCACCTGCATCTATGGCTGGCATCCTCAGAGGTTGTGAGGTCTCACAACCTTTGAGGATGTCTGCCATAGATGCAGGCGAAATGTTGAGCACCTACCATGTTGATCACCTTCAATGTTGCACCTCTGTGCTGATTCATTAAGCTGTGGTCCCAAAATTATGCTTCTGCACAACCTCACGACTTCACTCTGCACTGCTCCCCATCCAGTAAAACTTATAGTTAATTTATTTTTATTTTTAGTTCAATTGTACAATTTCAGCATTGAAACAATAAAAATGCAAAGATATGCACACAAAAAAACAAAAAAAACAAAAATCAATAGTGATGGGAGAAGTGGAGGAGGGGATGGGAAATCGATAGCTACATGCACACAGTGTCCTGTGGTAGGGACCATCACCAAAACTGATGGTCCATCTGCTATGTCTCATGTGATAAAGTGTCTTGCTCTTATTCTCTGTTACTTCTTCTTTTTTTGCATTTAACTCATTCAGGCATTATTTAGGAACTAGCGATAACAACTACAGTCTATCCCAGTAATAAATAGTAAATAAGTTTAAAACAATGGTGACAGATCATTTATGCTCTGCATAGCAAATAGCAATGCTAAGCAAATCTTTTGAACTCAATGTTTGTGAAGTAGTGTTTAATCAGAAAGAGAAATCCCACAGGCCCAGTGTTCATCCTCTTAACTGTCAGTTAATGTAAGTATGCAGACACATTCTTCACATGGATGAAGGATATTCATATACTTCTCCTGCTAAGATTCTCAGATGTAAGATCCAACTCAAGGAATTGCATGATCACAATAAATCTGCTTTGAAATGACAGACCTGTGATTAAAAACACTGTTATTGTCAGGTCTGCATATTATTTAAAACCTGCACATTCTTAAAGAATTGAGAAAGAAAAGTTAGATATAATCCATCACTTTAAACATGCCAACATGATTTACAGTTGTCAGCCTAGTTTGCAAATGATGCTAAACTATTGTTTAGCAGCCATGACAAAATCAGAAGTTTTGCTTTCCTTTTTGGCTAACTGCATTTCATCATGCTGTCTAAATCAAGTAGTTAGTATTGATTATTACTGATTTAAACAAGTCAGGATCCATAACTGTGGTTTGAGATTGGGTTGTTTCAATATACCTTAGCCACACTTTACACAGTTTTCCAGATTTGCTCTCAACAAAAAGGATTGGTAACTAAAGTGGATCAACTTGTCCATGAACCACAAGAGAGCGGGCAAAATGAGTTGTATGAATTCACTTTGAATATAGCACTAAACTGTGATTTTCTGTTATGTGGGAATCCAGCTATACTCTAGAAATGTGATGTTCACAAATATCCCCATCCAGTATAAGAAATAGTGTCTGTTTACTAGAACACTGGGTGCATGTATACTGTATAATTAATCGTTTGACACCATTTCAACTCACATGGTTGAATGCTAAGTAAGCATGGGCATTGTAATTTTTAAGGTATTTAACCTTCTCTGCCAAGGAGTACTGGTCTCCCACCAAAGTATAAATCCCAGGATTCCATAGCATTCATCCTTGGCAGTTAAAGTGGTATGAAACTGCATTGATTCTACAGTGTGGATGCATCCATGTTTTTAGGGGTGGAGGTGGGGGATGGCTGTGAGATTTTTCATAATTTAGGTCTTGTCCTGAATATTCTGTGAAAGTTTTTGTATAAAATGTTGCATCTAGTGCAGAAAAATGAAAATATGTAATAAAGTTGTCAAAATAAGATACAATCTGCAACAAAAAAACCCCTCTCATTGTTTTTCCCAGGTGAGAGAAAACTTTTGAAATGGTTTTGGTTTTTTAATAAAAAATAAAACTCAATGATTTACATCACAAGCATAATCTAATACACACTTAAAATGGCACCATGAAAACATGTCATTGTTTCTATTTAACATCATCATCATCATCATCATCATCATCATCATCACTTTATTTCTTAATTAGTCGCTCTCCACCAAAGTGCTCCGAGCGACTTACAATTTAAAATAGCTTATACACAATATAAAACATCTATATATATAAATTTGTTAGGGGCATCCAACGAGGAAACAAAACTCAAAAACCCCCCAACGAAACTTAACCAAAATTCCCATGCCCATAACACAACCCACAAGGTACAAACATATCTACTCAAAATGAAAAACAACACAACAACACACTCACAAAACGGCAAAACAACAAAACTCAAAAATCCCCCAACGAAACTTAACCAAAATTCCCATGCCCATAACACAACCCACAAGGTACAAACATATCTACTCAAAATGAAAAACAACACACTCACAAAACGGCAAAAGGATAAAACTCTAAAAAACCCAACGAAACTTAACCAAAATTCCCATGCTCATAACACAACCCACAAGGTACAAACATATTACTCAAAATGAAAAAAAACACAACAACACACTCAAAACGGCAAAAAAACAAAACTCAAAACCCCCCCAACGAAACTTAACCAAAATTCCCATGCCCATAACACAACCCACAAGGTACAAACATATCTACTCAAAATGAAAAACAACACAACAACACACTCACAAAACGGCAAAACAACTGAGCATGCGCATTGGCGCCCAGCCGCAAGTTCCCTGGCGCGCGCACATGCCCTTCCGGCCAACATTCCCTCTGCGGAAACCATGCCCACTCCAAGCCCCGCCGCGCCGCTTCCCGCACACACACACACCCCTGCCGCACATACACACACAACCCCACACTCCATCACTCCCCCCGCCGCCGCACACACACACGGAACCCCACACTCCATCACTTCCCCCGCTGCCGCACGCACACACACAACCCCATGCTCCATCACTCCCCCACCCCAATCTTACCTCCTTTTACTTCACGCCACCTCCAAACCCCACCCCGCCCCTTCCCGCCCTGTCAAAATCTAGGAAAGACAGGAAGGAAGGGAAGAAGGAAGAAAGAGAAAGGGAGGTAAAGAAAAAGGGGGAAGGAAGGAAAGTTAGAGAAAGAAGGAAGAAGAAAAGGAAAGAAAAGGAAAGATGGAAGGAAAGAAAAGAGAGACAGCAGAAAAGAAAGAAAAAGGGGGAAGGAAGGAAAGAGATAGAGAAAGAAGAGGAGAAGGAAAGATGGGAGGGAAGGAAGGAAGGAAGGAGGGAAAGAAGGAGAGAAAGAGGGAAGATTGGCCACAGCAACACGTGGCGGGTAAAGGTTGTTATTTCTATTATTATTATTATTATGCTATTGTTCCTATGAGACCCTTTTAGGTGGAATGGGAGAGGTGTCAGGTCCCAGAGGTAATGCATTGCATTATTGTTATTGTTATGATGGTGGTAAAATAAAAGGAAATAAAAAGTGAAAGAAGGAAGCAAACAGGGAGGGAAGAAAGGCAAAGGAAGAAAGGGGGAGGGAATGAAGGAAAGAGAGAAGGATGAAACCAAGTAGTGAAAGAAGGAAAGAAAGAAAGAGGTAGAGAAGGAAGAAAGGAGAGAAAGGGGGAGGAAAAGGGGGAAGGAATAGGTAGGTACCTCTCTTTCATAATAGTCCAGATATCTACCTCAACTTTGATAAGTTTTACTATAGGCCACAGCAACGCGTGGCAGGGCACAGCTAGTTCAATATAAAAACATTCAACATAAAAACATTCAACATAAAAACATTCAACACATGAGATATTAGCCTTAAAAAACATCCAAAGCAGGCAATGGTAAGATCTGGCCTTAGCTTCCAAAGGCATATACCTTCCAGAACACAATGAAAAGGAAGAAAATGTACTGTAATGCATCTGAGACTAGAATGTAAGCAATGTATGCAGCTGAAAGCTGTGTTCTACAATGTACAATATTTCTCCAATCCACAAAACCCCCAAAGGGATGTAGATTGGAGAGAAAGAAAGAGACAAAAATTATAATGCACCCTAACTGTAGGATATGAGGAACCATATGAAGTGGGTGAAAGGAAGAGGCCATAGATGGATAGATCTCCATATCCCTTTAGAAAAAGTGGTTCTTCTCAACAATTCAGGAGCTATGGTTGTACGTATGAAATTGGATAGCCACCAATTAACACCATTCTGACATTCAACTTTTAAATGGAAGGGTTGTTCCTAACTCCAGTGGCTTTCCTTTACTCTCAAATTTCCAATTACAGTATGCAATCCACTAGACCTTGTTAAACTGCCACATCATTATGCAGCAAAGCTAGTGGAGAAGAATACTAGAAATCACAGTCTAGTAATATCGATGGGGCCACATAATTCTCACCTTTGGATTAGAGGGATTTTCACTAGTCATTGCTAAAATGTATGTCTTTGGCTATTCTGATTGTTTTTAGACCAGTAATTTGAACAATTGCAAGCAATGTCAATAAGAGTCACATGGAAGATTTTAAAACAGCACACACAGTCATAAGTGTATGTGAGTAATCTAATTAGAAAAAATGGTGCATTGCAACACAGAGATCCATTTTGATGTGTTCAATTAGTGCCATATGTTTCTGGGCTAAACAGATGAGACTAATGAAATTCATAAACAATTGCTGTTCCTCCGCCTCCTCAGCAGCTTTTCAGGTATTGTTAGCTTCTTGTTGCCTGTTAACCTTTACTAAAGATAGACTGGTGTGACATCTTGCATTCATTTTTATACCCCTCCCCCCTTTTAATGAGGAGTATACCTTATGGATAAAACTTTTATGTCAATTTAACAATAGGGATGCAGGTTCCATTTTTTAAAAATGTTACTATGGCATTTACAATTTTCTAAATGTGTGGGTGCAGTGTGAATTTCCATATGCATATGTGGTCTCCAATGTATTTAAAAGTCTCAACCAACTAAAAGATTTGATAAAGAGAAGGCATAAATTCACAATAAGAAATTTCACTGAAAGCAATAGGGATACCACTTACAATTGAGAATCTGGACTTGAGATGTCTTTTCCTAAGGAATCAACTATGATCAAATATTCATGATTACTAAAGTTGGGGATTAATGGCTTTTAGTACATGCTTTATTGCCTGTTTTATTTTATTTTTATGGACATGCTCTTAACTACTTTTAATTCCATCGTATGAAGTGATTTCTTTTTTAAAAAAAGCCCTACTATTTAATTTTAGTAAGCTACACTAAGCCCCAAATTGAAAAAATATCAATACCACCAACAACACCACCATCATCACCACAATCATTCTTTTAAAAATCCTTGAAGTACAGAGGTCTTACTAATTCACTTTTTCTCTTAAATACCTATTCTCCCCAATTTAGCTTTAGATAACCTGTTAAACCACTTATTATGGGTATGGAGAGGGGAAAACAACATAAAATACAGAATTCTAGGAAAATGGCACTTTGGTTGAGATAATGCGAATAAGTGTATTTAGCAGGGCTTCAAAAACCGGTCCTTCCCAATCAAAGGAAGGCCTGGAAGTAGATTACACTGGCCAAAACACATTTTGCTGCCATACATGCTAGCCCTGTCTCTGGCTATAGTTGACCTGCTGATTGCAAAAATGGTACCGCTTTTCCCTTATCAACTGCCATTGACCAGTCACCACCATGTCTAAGAAGTTAGAGCTGATGTGGTCTATCCAATTCAATTGTATGAATCAGCACCCAAATTATTCCAGAAACAGACCTGAAAAACCAAGAAACCAAGACTTTGTATTTTTGTTACACTGTGTTATAATTGTATCGTATTGAATATGGTCACATACCTCTGTATGATTAGGAATAATAACTGTCTAGGGTTCCCAGTCAAAGAGAGTGCGGTAACTATTGTCAGCTCCAGTCGACATAGGTGAAAAAACCTAGGAAATACTCCTATCAAGATCTTTAACATTTCTGTACGTTGCGGCTCTAGCATTTTTGGTTTAGCACACACAAATGACACATCACTAGCAATGTCTTCTGCTGTTTCCTTTAGAATGAACATTCCCACTAAACCTAGGGACCAAGCAGAGCTGTTGGAAGTAAGAATTTAAAAAGGACTAGGTGACACCACTTTTATCACAAAGTCAGTCAACTGTTAGACCCTGTGAATATTGTGTGTGTGTAGCTATATTTTAAAGCTGACAGCAGGGCTGAATAATGTAGCAACTTTTGATCATCTGCATTCACAATGTTCTGATTTGCATGGCACTTTTACATGGAGCTCAGACACCAAAGTTATTTGAAGGTAACATTTCACAGTGAAATATTTAGAGAGACCTGTTCATTTGAAGATGAAAACTTTGGAGAGTCAGTATTTACATATAGCCTGCACTCCAAAAGCTCTGAAGGAAAATGTTCTTAATGTGTTTGAGATGTAAATATATTTCTCACTAAGTGGCTTAGTTATGCCCTCTCCCCCTCTCTCTGTTAATACCAAAAGATCAATTTGGCTTTCATCTTGAAACAGTAATGTCATTAGTGACATGGAAACAAGCCTGCTTTCAGTTAGGAAGTTGGATGAGACTCATCTATATCTGGCTGTCAAGGGAAGCCAGGGGAACTTGTAAATCCGAGAAAATAAATTCACACTCACTATGGTGCTATTAATCTACCCAGGAGAGATAACCAAGGTCCTGGGAAACACCACTCAAAAAAGCAGAACAGTGGAGTTGTCTAATAAATTCATGACAGCATAGCTATATAAAAGTACCAAGTCCCACTGGTAGGACTTCTGTACGGCTTTAGCTGGTATGCAACTCACACTTTGACATCAGTGGCAAAACTCTTACTGACTTTAATGGATCTAGATTGCATTGTACTTATGAATCATGCAACAGATCTAATGCATGCATGTTTTCTTTTCTTTGTATTCACTGCTCTACTAGAACCAGCTATGAATTGTGGACTAAAAACTAAGATACATATCCACATTCCTCCCCCTATAATGTTAGATTGCCAGTCAAAGAGTGAGATTCTTTGGACATGAATATAGCTAAATTAAAATAGCCATTTCTAATTCATCCAGTTTTCAACACCTGAATGTTCCCAGCCTAGAGAGCTTCCCAGCCTCCTGCCCTACTACTCCTCTAATATCTGTCTAGCATTTCCTTATTATCCATTTGGTGGGGAATGGCCTCCCATTCCATTTGTTATCAGTTACATCTATTTATTTCATCTGTTGGAAATGGTATGCAGCCTCATCTGTTTTGTCTGTTCCAGATTGATCAAGGTCAAAAGTTGTCATGCTGACCAATGCATTTTTGCTTTCTTTTCTGATGAGTGAGCATATCCTTTTTTATAAAAAGAAAAACAAAGAAAAAACTCTGCACTTTCCAACTTTATGGGGGCGAAAATAAGCAATTTACTTTTCAATTCAGAAACAATTATTCACTGCTTCAAAAATAGTGTATTGTGTAAATTATCTGTGCACATTCCACACTCCTTGATAAAGGTTCACATGGACCTAGAGTAAAGAAATGCCAGCCTTTATAGGGGCATCTTAGTACCTTATTCTGAGCCTTGCCACATGCAACACCAGAAGCACTGCAAGTGTCCAGCTTCCAGTCAAAGGACATTTAACATAATGCCAAGTTTTTAAAAACTTGGTGTTTTTTAAATACATTATAACTGTACCCTTGGTTTATCCCTGATATGATAAATAAAATAATGCCTTAAGAGTATTTGGATAATAGGCCTGTTTGATCAAGAAAAAATTTGTTTCTAAATTCGATTCGTAATTGGGGTGTTGTTTTGTTTCGATATTTAAAATATTTACAAAACTTTCCAAAAAAAAGTTTTGTTATTTACGAAATTTCGTTAATATTAACGAATTTCGTTATTTGGCGCTAATAACGAATCGATTCGTTAAGATGGCGCCCGCGGTTTTTTTGCGCATGCGCGAAACATTAACGAAATTCGTTAATACGTCATTCGAAATTTCGTTATTCGTTAATAACGAATCGATTCGTTAAGATGGCGCCCGCGGGGGTTTTTGCGCATGCGCGAACATTAACGAAATTCGTTAATACGTCATTCCGCTATTACGAATCGATTAACGAATTTTACATTAACGAAATTTCGTTATTCGTTAATAACGAATCGATTCGTTAAGATGGCGCTTCCGCACTGTAGCGCATGCGCGAAGGCATTAACGAAATTTCGTTAATCGCGAGTTCGTTAATAACGAATCGATTCGTTAATGAAAAACATTACCTTACAACACATTTTACAGCTTCATCATACATTTAGATGGAACTCATTTTGTTTTTTTTCATATACATTAGAAAATGAAAAGATATTGCACGAGCAGAATAGAAGGGAGTTAATTTTTTTTTTTTGCATTTATGATTTTTTTCCTCCCTTATCTTCACCCCTTCCCCCATATTTAGAACGGTTGGTAATTAAAAGAAATGTAATAATTAAAAAAACATATTAATAAAGTAATGTAACATAATAAATAAATAAAATAATAAAATAATAAAATAATATAACTGCTACAATAAAATAACTAAAGTAAACAATAACAAATAAGAATAATAAAATTATCAAATAGAATATAAATCAATAAAAAGTTAAACCAAAAATTAAAATACAGTCAGTTGCTAAACAAGAAGCAAGGTAAGAAATTGAAATTAAATTACTTAAGACTCTAATAAAATGTAATACATAAGAAATGTATTATATTTTTTAACATAACAATACGAAATATAAATTATTTATTTATAATATATATGTTATTACAAATTAATTGTTAAAAATGCAGAAAGTAAATTAAATCAAAAGAAGAAAATATCATAAATTTCACTTTGAGACAACTATGAATATTAAATTAAGGGAAATTATCTGGCTGGGCGGTTTTGTTCGACAATTTTGTAAATTGTTTTTTTTTTATAACAGTACTATATCGACATTTCTTTCAAACCCGGAAGTGTTTCTTCTAAATCGAAGTTCTAAATCGAAGTTCTTTCCACTCAAAAGAATTTATAGTTCTAGTTTTTGCTAATAGGCAAAGAAGAATTGGAAAGAGAGTTTTAGGGCCGTAGTTGTTATTTCTTAAAGGGAAGGAAGTAAAATAATTTGGAAAAAGGCAATGCAATAATTAGGAGTTTTGCCTTTGCAATCACCCATTTTTATCTAGTTGTAAAGGAAATGCGTATGGGGCAATTTCTCTTAAAATAACTTTTTTTTTTGTTCAGCATTTTTGGTCAAACATTCGAAATAACTCCTTCAAAACAAGTCTGCCTAGGTGTTGCCTAGTTAATGCATTTACTTACTCCAGTTTTTTCTCTCTCCTGGAACCACAAAGATTTTTTTTTTGCATGGAGAGGGAACAGAAAGAATTCTTAATCTTTTACCAGCAGGAAATTCATTGCCTTTGAAGCCATTTTTTTTAATTTCTATGCATTTTACTTGCTAAATAAGGGTTCCTTGACCATGCATCTTTTTAACTCCAGTTCTTGGGCAATTTTTCTTAAAATAACAGTTTTTTTGTTAAGCTTTTTTGGCCAAAAACTCCCAATAACTTAACTCCTTCAAAACAATATATCTTTTCATAGTATATTGGCCGTCCCCTTCCCGGCCTTCTCCCTCCCATGCCCTCCCAGGGGGACATTGCTCAGCCCCCCCCCCCGGGACTGTCATGGTGTGCACATTTCTTACACAGCATATTGGCCGTCCCCCAGTGAGACAGACTGAGTCCTCCCGGGGTGGGCTCTTGACCCTGCCCCCCCCCCGTGATTGACCGCCTTCTTGTCTGCTGAGAGAAGGCCGATACCCTTCCCGGCCTTCTCCCTCCCATGCCACTGAGACAGACTAACTCCTCCCGGGGTGAGCTCTTCACCCTGCCCCCCCTCCCTGGGATTGACCGCCTTTTTTGTCTGCTGAGAGAAGGCCGATACCCTTCCCGGCCTTCTCCCTCCCATGCCACTGAGACAGGCTGTAAGTCCTCCTGGGGTGGGCTCTTGACCCTGCCCCCCCCCCGTGATTGACCGCCTTCTTGTCTGCTGAGAGAAGGCCGATACCCTTCCCGGCCTTCTCCCTCCCATGCCACTGAGACAGACTAACTCCTCCCGGGGTGGGCTCTTCACCCTGCCCCCCCCCCGGGATTAACTGCCTTTTTGTCTGCTGAGAGAAGGCCGATACCCTTCCCGGCCTTCACCGTATGGAACATCTTTGTCAGCCCAAGCTGTTCCCCAACAACCAGGAGTGGATGATCATCACTCAGCTGGTCGAGATACTAGAACCCTTCAAATTAGCCACCGAACATCTTTCAGCACAGAAAGCACTACTCAGCCATGTGGTCCCTGTCGCCCTGCGTTTGAAGAGGCATTTGGAGTCACTGCGTGGACAAAGTACATTGCAATCGTCACACCCTCCAACGTAACTTGCTCGACCCCCTTGCTGTGGAAAAGCTGGTCTTCTTGAAGGCCAACTTGCCAGTTTTGGGCTATCCCCAGATTGATCTGGATAGCATGGACGCGTAGATCACTACAGCCTTTTCTGTGTAAGTCGCTGGGTGGACAAAGTACATTGCTATCATGGCTGGGCCCCTGTTCACTCCACAGGCTTAGGAGGTGGTCAGAAAGTTGACTTTCGCCATCTGTAGACGTCTTCACATTTGTCTTTGGTGAAACAAAAGCTGTTTCACCCAGTTGTTGTGGCTGTCCTGCAGCTGTTTTTGCATCACTACAGGGCAAGCATTTTGAAATTTTTCTTTTTTAAAAGTTTCACTGCTACATATTTCTTTTATTCTTAAAAAAAATTTATAAAATATTTGAAATAAAATGAAAACACTGCAGCGCATTTGTCTGCAGTTTTTGTGTGCCCTGTGGCATTTTCGCTGCACATCAGGGGAAGCATTTCATTTGTGTAGTTCCAACTAGTGCGGCCCATAAGCCAACACAAAATGCTTACAGTGCTCATTATTTCTGTAGTTCCAAGCAGTGCGGCCCTTCTGGGAGTTAAGGGAGTTAAGGGAGTTAAGGGAGGTAAAGAGGAGGGGAAAGTGTGTATGAAAGAGAGTTAAGGGAGGTAAAGACGAACTTTGGTCTCACAGCCATTCAAAGTCAAATTTTCATTTGAGTCCCGCGGTCTTCCCGGGTTAGGCTCATCCATTGCACTCCGTGTGTGCTGACCCCTGGGATTAAGTAATGGCCTACTCTCAGCAGCCAGGAATACAGTTACCACCCTCCCAAAACGTAATTCCAAAACGTAATTCCAGCATTACATGAGGGGTGAACCCTGGTGTATGAAGGGGAGTTGGGGGGAGGGTTCCCGAGTATAGGTCAGGGATGGGGACCAACCAAAAGTTGCAATTATAATCATAAATAAAAAGAAGTGCTTCCTTGAAAATGTCTGGGATTAAGTACTGGCCTACTCTCAGCAGCCAGGAAGACAGTTACCACCCTCCCAAAACGTAATTCCAGCATTATATGAGGGATGCGAGCAACGTCTCTGAACCCTGGTGTATGAAGGGGAGTTGGGGGGTTGGGAAGCCATGCAAAGTCAAATTTCAACTTCTCTCGGCGCTCCCCCCATGCTCTTAAACGAGTGTCCCTGTGGTCCAAAGTGTTTCCTTTTTAGTGTGTTCAAAGCAGGCCGGTCCCATCAATCAGGAACAAGTGCACGATTACAGGAGTGCCATTGATCGCCAGGGTTGATTCGGATGATCTGGCTGGCTATGCGGGTGTTTCAATGTGTCCATCTGCAGTCCCCTGCCTTTCTTTGGTATTCGCCGGGAAGGAAGCGTTTCATCACACTGGTTGGAACTACAGAAATGATCTGGCTGGCTATGCGGGTGTCCCCTTCCTCCCTTACCGCTCCATGTGCTTCCCTCCCGAAGCTGTTGTGATGAGTTGGGGCTTCGTGTAGGCTTATGGGCTGCACCGGTTGGAAGTTACTACACAAATGAACAAATGACACGCATGCAAAGGCTGAGAGTTACAGTGAAACTGATAATGGCTCATTACAATAATCAAGGCTGCATGACAGGGAGTTGGGGGGGGGGGCACAGGAGTGCCAAAGGCTGAGAGGGAAGGATGGGAGAGGAATCTTGGGATGTAAAGTACACAAGGGCGTTACAGTGAAACTGATAATGGCTCATTAAAATATTCAGTCCTGGAGCCGGGCAGCTATGTCTTCTGTATTCACTGCTCAGGAACACCGGGCAAACGGCCGCTTTGGTTACTCTAGATAACCTGGGTCCGATCGCATCAGGGCAATGTGCCAAAGGCTGCATGACGGGGAGTTGGGGGGGAAGGCACAGGAGTGCCAAGAGGAAGGGCACATAAACTTGCCATAAAGTCGCAATTAAAATCATCAATAAAACGAAGTGCTTCTATGAAAATGTGGAGGACCGAAGCATTTACTTTGAAAAAATTAGTGCCGTCAAAGCTGGCCGCTTGCATCAATCAATCAAGAACGAAAGTCGGAGGTTTGAAGATAGAAAATCTTTAGAGTAATTCCAAGACTGGTAATCATCAATCACAAACCAGAAATATACAGTATTTTGGTGACCATGCTGAAGCTGTTGTGATGACTTGGGGGGGGGGGGAGGAAGGGCACAGGAGTGCCAAAGGCTGCATGACTGGGAGTTGGGGGGGGGAAGCGTACACACAGGAGTGCCTCTTTTCCGGGCACCCCAGAGACGATGCCCAACAGGCTGAAAGTACACTTCAGGTGTACTCATTCTCCTGTTTGGACTGTCAGAGTGCCAAAGGCTGAGAGGGAAGGATGGGAGAGGAATCTTGGGATGTAAAGTACACAAGGGCATTACAGTGAAACTGATAATGGCTCATTAAAATAATCAGTGCTGGAGCCGGGCAGCTATGTCTTCTGTATTCACTGCTCAGGAACACCGGGCAAACGGCCGCTTTGGTTACTCTAGATAACCTGGGTCCGATCGCATCAGGGCAATGTGCCAAAGGCTGCATGACGGGGAGTTGGGGGGGGAGCGTGTAGTGCCTCTTCTCCGGGCACCCCAGAGACGATGCCCAACAGGCTGAAAGTACACTTCAGGTGTACTCATTCTCCTGTTTGGACTGTCGGAGTGTCGGTGTTTGTGAGTTTGTGGGACAGGGAGTTGGGGGAAACTTGCCACAAAGTCGCCATAAAAATAATAAATAAAAAGTGTCCTGCGGTTCCTGTGATGCCCTTAGATGTCCGGGGCTGCACGCACACTACTTTCCCATTTTGTACTTATGAAAGGGAGTTGGGGGGGGGAAGCGTACACTGGAGTACAGGAGTGCCTCTTCTCCGGGCACCCCAGAGACAATGCCCAACAGGCTGAAAGTACACTTCAGGTGTACTCATTCTCCTGTTTGGACTGTCGGGAGTGCCAAAGGCTGAGAGGGAAGGATGGGAGAGGAAGCTTGGGATGTAAAGTACACAAGGGCGTTACAGTGAAACTGATAATGGCTCATTAAAATAATCAAGGCTGTATGACAGGGACTTGGGGGGGGAGGGCACAGGAGTGCCAAAGGCTGCATGACAGGGAGCTGTGGGGGGGGGGGGAATATTTTAGAATAAAATAAAATAAAGAATTATTAAGTAAAATTAAACGAAGATTGTAACACTTGCACAGATATACAAAAAAGTAACAAATCAGGAGGAGGCAGGGGAGCTGCTCCCGAGGAAAGGTGGTGCTTGCTCCTTTTGATAGGAACCATTCATTTCAATGGGTGTGAAGTGAGATTGCCTGGCACCTGCAGCCTTGGCCTATGGATGTGCTGGAGCCGGGCAGCCATGTCTTCTGTATTCACTGCTCCATGTGCTTCCCTCCCTGTGCTTCCCTCCCGAAGCTGTTGTGATGAGTTGGGGGGGAGGGCACAGGAGTACCAAAGGCTGCATGACAGGGAGTTGGGGGGGAAGCGTACACACAGGAGTGCCTCTTTTCCGGGCACCCCAGAGACGATGCCCAATAGGCTGACAGGGGACCGGCAGGAAACGACTGGGGAAAGGGTGTATTAAAGGGAGTTGGGGGGGGGGGGGAGGAAGGGCACAGGAGTGCCAAAGGCTGCATGACTGGGAGTTGGGGGGGGGGAAGCGTACACACAGGAGTGCCTCTTTTCCGGGCACCCCAGAGACGATGCCCAACAGGCTGAAAGTACACTTCAGGTGTACCCATTCTCCTGTTTGGACTGTCGGAGTGCCAAAGGCTGAGAGGGAAGGATGGGAGAGGAATCTTGGGATGTAAAGTACACAAGGGCGTTACAGTGAAACTGATAATGGCTCATTAAAATAATCAGTGCTGGAGCCGGGCAGCTATGTCTTCTGTATTCACTGCTCAGGAACACCGGGCAAACGGCCGCTTTGGTTACTCTAGATAACCTGGGTCCGATCGCATCAGGGCAATGTTCCCGCGTTCAGCAGGCAGTGACAATGTAAGACACCACAACGCAGAAAGCAAAGTAGTATGCATCAGGGCACCCTCCCAAAATGTAATTCCATCCTTGTATGAGGGATGCGAGCAACGTCTCTGAACCCTGGTGTATGAAGGGGAGTTGTGGGGGAGGGTTTCCATTCAAAAATGGGAAATTAACCAAATGCTCACCCTCTAGAGCTAATCCATGCCGACGAGCGCAGTCCTCCATGATGAAGAAGTCCTAACGAAGGTGGTTTTCCCATGGTGAAACAAAAACAATTTCACCGAGTTCTTTGCCTCTATTTAAAAATGGAAAATTTTCCAAATGCTCACCCTCTAGAGCTAATCCATGCCGACGAGCCCAGACCTCCGGGATGCGTGTATGAAAGGGAGTTTGGGGGGGGGGGGTGGTATGTATTTCACAGAGTTGATTTGAATCTGTTATGGTTCCTTTGGTCGCTCCCCTGTTCCTTAGATATAAATGTGGTAATTCTAGAGTTTAATTTGCAGACGAACAGATACCGGAGGAAAGGAGTATGGGGAAAGGGTGTATGACAGGGAGTTAAGGGAGGTAAAGAGGAGGGGAAAGTGTGTATGAAAGAGAGTTAAGGGAGGCAAAGACGAACTTTGGTCTCACAGCCATTCAAAGTCAAATTTTCATTTAAGTCGCGCGGTTCCGAAGCATTTACTTTGAAAAAACTACTGTGCTCAAAGCACATTGTGTTGTGGGGGGGGGGAGCGTTCACTAGAGTACAGGACTGGCAATAAAAACAATTAATGAAAAGAAGTGCTTCTACGAAAATGGGGACTGGCAGGGAATGAAGTAATGGGAGCATTTCTCTTAGGTGAAACAAAAACTATTCCGTGTGTGCTTAACCTTGCGATTTCCCCAAATGCGGGAAACTCGACTGCATAATGTTTTCCTTAAAACTGTTCCTTAGATATAACTGTGGTAATTCTAGAGTTTAATTTTAATTTTATAAACTTGACGAAAAGTTGCGATTAAAATCATCAATAAAAAGAAGTGCTTCTAGTTTGGGGGGAGTTGGGGGAGATAGGGGAGACTGGCAGGGAATGACCGGGGAGACACCATGATCCCGAAGGTGGTCTTCCCGGGTTAGGCTCATCCATTGCACTCCGTGTGTGCTGACCCCTGGGATGAAATACTGGCCTCACAGCAGCCAATAAGACATTTCAAACCAGAGGATTTCTATGTTTTCCAAAACGGCACGGCAAGAGAAGACTCACAGAAGTGCCTTGCAAGAAATTGTGATTGACAAGAAGAAACGACGACTACTTGCATAAGGCTTCCCAAATCCACCAAGAAAATTTAGAAAGCTAAATGGATCTTGGGATCGAGCTGGCGGTCCGCCGAGAGGCGACCTACCGCCTCTCCCAGCCCTGAAAATTAAAATCATCAATAAAAATAAGTGCTTCTACGAAAATGGGGACTGGCAGGGAATGAAGTTATGGGAGAATTTCTCTTAGGTGAAACAAAAGCTATTTTAAACTTGACGAAAAACTGTATGAAAAACTTGACGAAAAGTTGAGATTAAAATCATGCTCACCCTCTAGAGCTAATACATGCAGACGAGCGCAGACCTCAGGGATGCGTGGATGAAAGGGAGTTGGGGGGGGGGTAAGCCATCTAGGTGGCCTTTTGGGTCTCCTCCAAATGTAGGATTTTGTGATTCAGGATTCTATGATTCAGTAGAGACAGGCTAGCCATCTGACAGGAAGGGTTGGAGATGCATATGAAGAGGCATCACCCAATGATCAAGGTGAGAGTAAGAGAAACTGGCAACACCTGCACCCGCAGGAAGAATACTCCCTTCCATATGGTTGAGCGGGAAGGCTTCCGCCGCTTGATGGCGCTCGGTGGCAGAGGACGACGTCCAAGGTAAAGAAGGAGTGTACCGAGGTCTCCAGTACTAAAGTCGCCATTAAAATCATCAGTAAAAAGTGTCCTGGGGTTCCTGTGATGCCCTTAGATGTCCGGGGCTGCACGCGCACTACAGTGTGTGTCTACCCTACGCCGACAGGTGCCGGTAACCCGTTGAACCCCATTCGTGAATAAAAGAATAAAAGAAATACTTAGGTAATGATAGCTAGCTTGTAGTTTGCTTCCCCTTTGCTTTTCTGAACTTTCCCATTTTGGTGTAATCCCTATTTTTTATACCAAAATAAAGTCGCATTCGTTTTTCCAAAGGCTGCAGGGAGTTGGGGGGGGGGGCGTACACACAGGAGTGCCTCTTTTCCGGGCACCCCAGAGACGATGCCCAACAGGCTGAAAGTACACTTCAGGTGTACTCATTCTCCTGTTTGGACTGTCGGAGTGCCAAAGGCTGAGAGGGAAGGATGGGAGAGGAAGCTTGGGATGTAAAGTACACAAGGGCGTTACAGTGAAACTGATAATGGCTCATTAAAATAATCAAGGCTGTATGACAGGGACTTGGGGGGGGAGGGCACAGGAGTGCCAAAGGCTGCATGACGGGGAGTTGTGGGGGAGATTAACCAAAAAGTAGGGAAATTAACCAAAAAGCTCGCCCGGCCGCTTTGGTTACTCAAGATAACCTGGGTCTGATTTGATTTGATTTAATTGATTTGATTTGATTGATCTTGGGATCGAGCTGGCCTAAAAAAAAAAAGAGGTTAGATGGCCATCTGTCAGGGGTGGTTTGAACGCGGTTTTCCTGCTTCTTGGCAGGTGTTTGTAATGGGTGGCCCATGAGGTCTCTTCCAACTGTTTGATTCTATGATCTGATTTGTATTCAATATCAGGACAATGTTCCTGCGTTCAGCAGGCAGTGGCAATGTAAAAGTAAAGCAAAGCAAAGCAAAGCAAAATTGATTTGAATTTATATATATATTGCAAAATACTTTTCCAGGCTATGCATTCATAAAGGGAAATCTGTAACTAACTCTAAGGCTGGATCTATACTGCCATATAATCCTGAATGTCAAAGTTGATGATCCCCATCATCATCTTTAAACAGGATTATAAGTGTCTACGCTGCCATATAATCCAGTTCAAAGCAGATAATTTAAAAAAAACCTTCTATAATCAGGTCTGTAAATAAAGAACAATACTCAGAAAACAGATAGTAAACAATCAGGGCCAGCTAACACCTACTAACAAA
The DNA here is from genome assembly GCF_037176765.1 of Anolis sagrei. Classification (NCBI taxonomy): domain Eukaryota; kingdom Metazoa; phylum Chordata; class Lepidosauria; order Squamata; family Anolidae; genus Anolis; species Anolis sagrei. The sequence goes on from NC_090024.1 coordinate 94,368,616, forward strand.
GGATTCCCCCTGGCAGGAAACAGCCAGGCTTTGAAGCTGCAAGGCTATTCAATGCTAATCAAAGTGACCAATAGCAACATTCTTCACACTTGCCTCAAGCAAACAAGACTTCTTTCTCCCACCCTGGACATTATTCTACAGATATATAAACCCCACTTGACTAGTTTCCAACAGACCTCGCAACCTCTGAGGATGCCTGCCATAGATGTGGGCGAAATGTCAGGAGACATCGTAATGATCCCATAGGAGCGATCTCGGCCTACCCCTACGCACTTCAGGTGTACTCATTCTCCTGTTTGGACTGTCGGAGTGTCGGTGTTTGTGGGAGTGATTGTTGGTTGAAACGCATGCATGTAAAGTAGACACGGGCGTTATTTTTATTCAGAAATGGGAAATTAAACAAAAACTGGCCCTGATGTGGACCAAACGGTGCCACGAAACAGGACAAACGAGAGCACACAGCCACAGAAGAGTCTTTATTTTTTTAGATTTTTTTTTGTATTTTTAAAAGAATAAAAGAAAGGTATTTTTAGAAAATATTCAGAAATGGGAAATTAAACAAAAACTGGCCCTGATGTGGACCAAACGGTGCCACGAAACAGGACAAACGAGAGCACACAGCCACAGAAGAGTCTTTATTTTTTTAGATTTTTTTTTGTATTTTTAAAAGAATAAAAGAAAGGTATTTTTAGGAAATGTTCAGAAATGGGAAAGTAAACAAAAACTGGCCCTGATGTGGACCAAACGGTGCCACGAAACAGGACAAACGAGAGCACACAGCCACAGAAGAGTCTTAAAATATTTTAGAATTTTTTTGTATTTTTAAAAGAATAAAAGAAAGGTATTTTTAGAAAATGTTCAGAAATGGGAAATTAAACAAAAACTGGCCCTGATGTGGACCAAACGGTGCCACGAAACAGGACAAACGAGAGCACACAGCCACAGAAGAGTCTTAAAATATTTTAGAATTTTTTTGTATTTTTAAAAGAATAAAAGAAAGGTATTTTTAGAAAATGTTCAGAAATGGGAAATTAAACAAAAACTGGCCCTGATGTGGACCAAACGGTGCCACGAAACAGGACAAACGAGAGCACACACCAACAGAAGAGTCTTTATTTTTTTAGATTTTTTTTTGTATTTTTAAAAGAATAAAAGAAAGGTATTTTTAGGAAATGTTCAGAAATGGGAAATTAAACAAAAACTGGCCCTGATGTGGACCAAACGGTGCCACGAAACAGGACAAACGAGAGCACACAGCCACAGAAGAGTCTTAAAATATTTTAGAATTTTTTTGTATTTTTAAAAGAATAAAAGAAAGGTATTTTTAGGAAATGTTCAGAAATGGGAAATTAAACAAAAACTGGCCCTGATGTGGACCAAACGGTGCCACGAAACAGGACAAACGAGAGCACACACCAACAGAAGAGTCTTTATTTTTTTAGATTTTTTTTGTATTTTTAAAAGAATAAAAGAAAGGTATTTTTAGGAAATGTTCAGAAATGGGAAATTAAACAAAAACTGGCCCTGATGTGGACCAAACGGTGCCACGAAACAGGACAAACGAGAGCACACAGCCACAGAAGAGTCTTTATTTTTTTAGATTTTTTTTGTATTTTTAAAAGAATAAAAGAAAGGTATTTTTAGGAAATATTCAGAAATGGGAAATTAAACAAAAACTGGCCCTGATGTGGACCAAACGGTGCCACGAAACAGGACAAACGAGAGCACACACCAACAGAAGAGTCTTTATTTTTTTAGATTTTTTTTGTATTTTTAAAAGAATAAAAGAAAGGTATTTTTAGGAAATGTTCAGAAATGGGAAATTAAACAAAAACTGGCCCTGATGTGGACCAAACGGTGCCACAAAACAGGACAAATGAGAGCACACAGCCACAGAAGAGTCTTTATTTTTTTAGATTTTTTTTTGTATTTTTAAAAGAATAAAAGAAAGGTATTTTTAGGAAATGTTCAGAAATGGGAAAGTAAACAAAAACTGGCCCTGATGTGGACCAAACGGTGCCACGAAACAGGACAAACGAGAGCACACAGCCACAGAAGAGTCTTAAAATATTTTAGAATTTTTTTGTATTTTTAAAAGAATAAAAGAAAGGTATTTTTAGAAAATGTTCAGAAATGGGAAATTAAACAAAAACTGGCCCTGATGTGGACCAAACGGTGCCACGAAACAGGACAAACGAGAGCACACAGCCACAGAAGAGTCTTTATTTTTTTAGATTTTTTTGTATTTTTAAAAGAATAAAAGAAAGGTATTTTTAGAAAATATTCAGAAATGGGAAATTAAACAAAAACTGGCCCTGATGTGGACCAAACGGTGCCACGAAACAGGACAAACGAGAGCACACAGCCACAGAAGAGTCTTTATTTTTTTAGATTTTTTTTTGTATTTTTAAAAGAATAAAAGAAAGGTATTTTTAGAAAATATTCAGAAATGGGAAATTAAACAAAAACTGGCCCTGATGTGGACCAAACGGTGCCACGAAACAGGACAAACGAGAGCACACAGCCACAGAAGAGTCTTAAAATATTTTAGAATTTTTTTGTATTTTTAAAAGAATAAAAGAAAGGTATTTTTAGAAAATGTTCAGAAATGGGAAAGTAAACAAAAACTGGCCCTGATGTGGACCAAACACTGCCACGAGACAGGGCAAGTGAGAGCACACAGCAAGTCGCCATTAAAATCAATCATTAATCATTAATCATTAATCAAGAATAAAATAAATATTTAGCTAATGATAGCTTGTTGTTTGCTTCCCCTTTGCTTTTCTGAACTTTCCCATTTTGTAGTAATCCCTGTTTTTACGGGGTCACGGGGGGAAAGCGTACACTGGAGCACAGGCAGTTGGGCTTCTTGCCAGAGAGGGAAGGATGAGACAGGAAGCTTGGGAAGGGATTGTTCTTTTATTTGCCATGATTGCTTCGGGAGGACCAGTACACCAATGGATCGCTGGATAAATTCTCCTGAGGCTCTTAAAATACACTCCCGAAGCTTCGTTGTTGGCGCGGGGTCGATTCGTTAAGGATATAACGAATCGATTCGTTAGTACGGCGGACGCGATCGCGCATGCGCAAAAGCGACTTCCGAAACGTCGTTATTAAATACAATTCGATTCGATATTGAGATTAATAACGAATCGATTCGTGGAAGCGAATATTTAGTATATTTTTAAGAAAAAATGACAGGTATTTTTAGGAAATATTCAGAAATTGAAAATTAACAAAAAAATGGCCCTGTTGTGGACCAAACACAGCCACGACACAGGACAAACTAGAGGACAAACGCCCTGTTGTGAAGCGTACACAGGACTACAGGAGTGCCTCTTAAAGAAATACATAATAGCAGCATTTTTGGGTGAGTATCTTTGTTTTCCTTTTTTACATAATTAAATCAACAAATAGTAGCAGCTGTTCTACTTATAAAAAAATTAAAGTATAAGTAAGTACCTTCATTTTTAATGGGTTTTTTTTTAATGAGGTAGGTAGTTTGTTTAATGGGTAAGGGAGTAGGGGGAGGGGGGAAGCGTACACAGGAGTACAGGAGTGCCTCTTCTCCTGGCACCCCAGAGGCGATTCCCAACAGGCTGAAAGGGGACCGGTAGGGGACGACTGGGGAAAGGGTGTATGAAAAGGAGTTTGGGGGGGCAACACAAAGCACGAGCACATAGCACAAAAGTACGCATCAGGGCAGGCAATGTTCCCGCGTTGAGCAGGCAGTGGAAATGCAAGGCAACACAAAGCACAGAAGTACGCATCAGGGCAGGCAATGTTCCCGCGTTGAGCAGGCAGTGGTAACGTAAGGCAACACAAAGCACAGAAGTACGCATCAGGGCAGGCAATGTTCCCGCGTTGAGCAGGCAGTGGAAACGCAAGGCTACACAAAGCACAGAAGTACGCATCAGGGCAGGCAATGTTCCCGCGTTGAGCAGGCAGTGGAAACGCAAGGCAACACAAAGCACAGAAGTACGCATCAGGGCAGGCAATGTTCCCGCGTTGAGCAGGCAGTGGAAACGCAAGGCTACACAAAGCACAGAAGTACGCATCAGGGCAGGCAATGTTCCCGCGTTGAGCAGGCAGTGGAAACGCAAGGCAACACAAAGCACAGAAGTACGCATCAGGGCAGGCAATGTTCCCGCGTTGAGCAGGCAGTGGAAACGCAAGGCTACACAAAGCACAGAAGTACGCATCAGGGCAGGCAATGTTCCCGCGTTGAGCAGGCAGTGGTAACGCAAGGCAACACAAAGCACAGAAGTACGCATCAGGGCAGGCAATGTTCCCGCGTTGAGCAGGCAGTGGAAACGCAAGGCAACACAAAGCACAGAAGTACGCATCAGGGCAGGCAATGTTCCCGCGTTGAGCAGGCAGTGGAAACGCAAGGCTACACAAAGCACAGAAGTACGCATCAGGGCAGGCAATGTTCCCGCGTTGAGCAGGCAGTGGAAACGCAAGGCTACACAAAGCACAGAAGTACGCATCAGGGCAGGCAATGTTCCCGCGTTGAGCAGGCAGTGGTAACGTAAGGCAACACAAAGCACAGAAGTACGCATCAGGGCAGGCAATGTTCCCGCGTTGAGCAGGCAGTGGAAACGCAAGGCTACACAAAGCACAGAAGTACGCATCAGGGCAGGCAATGTTCCCGCGTTGAGCAGGCAGTGGTAACGTAAGGCAACACAAAGCACAAAGCAACTAAGGTGATCTACCGCACGGAGGAAGGGTTGGTGTCGAAATCTATCTCCGGGTAGCCCAAAAGTGGCAAGTTGGCCTTTAAGAACACCAGCTTTTCCACCGAAAGGGGGTTGAGTGAGGTACGTTGGAGGGTGACAACATCTCCTGCCAGGCTGAAGACCCTCTCACTCTGCACGCTAGTTGGTGGGCAGCTGAGAAACTTGCGGGCTACGGTTGAGAGGTCAGGCCATGTACTCCTTTTTGAGGACCAGTACGCCAATGGATCGGTGTCTACATCCTCCTGAGGCTCGTCAAAGTACCGATTGACAGAGAACTCTGCCGAGTCCATATTTGCTGCCCGGGCCGACGAAGATGTTCCTTGCCCTGCCATCAAAGCTATACTGTCGGGAATGAAACGCTCCGCTCTCCTCTTTTTCAGCTGCAGTGCTCTTGCTTCATCCCTGATAGGTGGCAAGGTGGGTCTGACGTTATCGGTGCTGCCATAACCGCTGGTGTTTGGGGGAGTAATGGCAGAAGGAATTTGCTCTGAGCGTTCCCCCACCCTCCGAGAGTATTCTTCTCTCACAAGCGAGATAAGTTCGGCCTTCCACTTTGGCAGTTCTTTGGAGCAGACAGTGTCCTTGATGGAAGGGTCGCAGAGTGATGCCAAAACATGAGTCTTACTCTCTGTCAACGGTAGAAGACGTTTACGGAGGGACAAATTCAACTTTCTGACCACCTCCTGGGCCTGTGGAGTCAAGGACCCAGCCGTACACTGCAATGTACTTTGTCCACCCAGCGACTCCAAATGGCTCTTCAAACGCGAGACGACTGGGAGCACATGGCTGAGTATTGCTTTGTCTCCTGAAAGTTTTTCGGTGGCCAGTTTGAACGGTTCTAGGATCTCTACCAGCTGAGTGATGGTCATCCACTCCTGGTTGTTGGGGACCAGCTTGTTTATCGGAGCCGCAATTGACAGCGAGACAGCGTGGACTGCCCTCTGTTGCTCCACCATGCGCTCCAACATGATGTAGGTGGAGTTCCAGCGGGTGGGGACATCCTGCAGTAACCGGTGTTGTGGGAGGCGCTCCAGGATTTGCCTGTCACGCAGCAGTTTTGCAGACTTAGAGCTACGGTGGAAGAAGCCCGAGATTCTGCGGCAACGCTCAATGAGTTGAGAGACGGCGGTGGCGCTGTTCTCATCGGTCCCCTTGAACCCATCTTTTACGCAGTTATGCAGCAAGTGCGCCATGCATGTTACGTTAGTGAAGCCGGCAGTTTCGACCGCCCGGATCATGTTCCTTCCTGCGTCTGTGACCATGAATCCCGAGTTAGTACCACCAGAATGAGTATGCCGCATCCAGTCTCTCATCATCTCTCGCAAGTACTCAGAAATGGTGTCGGCCCTGTGATCCGTATCGATCACCTCAAGGGACAGGAGTGCCCAACGATGACCCGAGTCTTGGCAACCCTCCATCTCCCACCAGTGAGCGGTCAGGGACAAATAGGAATGCCCTCCTCCCGTGCTCGTCCAGATGTCAGAGGTGAAATGTACATGGACGGGTTGTGACTTGCTCAAAAGGTTCCTGAGACGTTGCTTGCATCCCTCGAACAAAGCGGGAATGACTGTTTGAGAGAAAGTTATGCGACTTGGGATCTTGTACCATGGTGCCAGGTGAACAAATCGGCGGAAACCTTCCCGTTCCACCATACGGAAGGGCTGGTGGTCCAGAGCCATCATCTCTCCCAGGCGACGTGTTATTTCCTTCACTGATGGCGGCTTAACTCCAGATCTCATCCTTGTAACTTGCAGGCCCCAAGCATCGAAGGTTTTCTGCACGGGGCCTGTTGGTGTGTTCGGAGTGCTGCTGCATGTGCTGGCGACTTCAACTACGTCCAACTTCACAGTTGGGTGGTGTCTCCTCATGTGCGTACTTAGCCCTGTTGTGGCAAGATGCCTCGTATCTTTTCCTCTGCTGACGTTCGCACCGCAATGCCTGCAAACGGCCAAAGTGGCCTTGTCCTTATGGACGTCGTAATGATCCCATAGGAGCGATCTCGGCCTACCCCTACCACGCACTTGAGATGTACTACTCATGCTCGTGTTTGGACTGTCGGTGTTTGTAAAAGGGGTTGTTGTTGGTTGTTTCTGTGGCTCGCCCTGCAGCACCAAGCAGTCCTCTTGATCACTAATTCCTGTGGTGGAAGCAGATTCCATATTATTGTCTCCTTCCTCCCATTCCTCAGACACGTCCGCCTCCTCGCCCTCCTCTTCATAACAACTACTAGTATGAGAGGTACTTGGAAGGACATCAGGATCTGAATGTAGAGTCTTTCGAACTGAGGAATAAGGAGGAGGTCCTCCCATCTCACTGCTGGTTGAAGCATCTGTGGGTGTTTCAATAACCATCTCGTCGGTTGAATGTTCCCTTGTCAATGTGTCCATCTGCAGTCCCCTGCCTTTCTTTGGTATTCGCGATAGCACTTGGCCCTTGCGACTAGAAAAGCCAGGAAGGAAGCGTTTCATCACACAGGTTGGAAGCACACAAATGAGCGATCAAGCACTGTATTGTATGACTTTGAGTTGGCAACTAGAGACACAGACACACAGGAGAGTTTCAGTATTTTTTGGAATTTTTTGAGTTTTTTTTGAAAAAATGAAATACACTAAAGGTATTTTTTAAAAATAGTCAGCAATGCAAAATGAAGCAGAAAATGGTGCTGCCGTGGGCGAGGAACAGCCACAAACAGGGACCAACTGGAGACACAGACACACAGGAGAGTTTCAGTATTTTTTTGGAATTTTTTGAGTATTTTTTGGAAAAATGAAATACACTAAAGGTATTTTTTAAAAATAGTCAGCAATGCAAAATGAAGCAGAAAATGGCGCTGCCGTGGGCGAGGAACAGCCACAAACAGGAACCAACTGGAGACACAGACACACAGGAGAGTTTCAGTATTTTTTTGGAATTTTTGAGTATTTTTTGGAAAAATGAAATACACTAAAGGTATTTGTAGAAATAGTCAGAAATGCAAAAAAAGGGGAAATTATCGCCCTGCTGTGGTGCACAGAGCCACAGGGTCCAACAGCACTACTCAGCAGCCACACAAGAGCTTTGGAATATTTCTGAACTTTTTTGGTATTCTTTTGAAAGAATATACACTAAAGGTATTTGTAGAAATAGTCAGAAATGCAAAAAAAGGAGGAAATTATCGCCCTGCTGTGGTGCACAGAGCCACAGGGTCCAACAGCACTACTCAGCAGCCACACAAGAGCTTTGGAATATTTCTGAACTTTTTTGGTATTTTTTTGAAAGAATATACATACACTAAAGGTATTTGTAGAAATAGTCAGAAATGCAAAAAAGGGGGAAATTATCGCCCTGCTGTGGTGCACAGAGCCACAGGGTCCAACAGCACTACTCAGCAGCCACACAAGAGCTTTGGAATATTTCTGAACTTTTTTGGTATTTTTTTGAAAGAATATACACTAAAGGTATTTGTAGAAATAGTCAGAAATGCAAAAAAGGGGGAAATTATCGCCCTGCTGTGGTGCACAGAGCCACAGGGTCCAACAGCACTACTCAGCAGCCACACAAGAGCTTTGGAATATTTCTGAATTTTTTTGGTATTTTTTTGAAAGAATATACACTAAAGGTATTTGTAGAAATAGTCAGAAATGCAAAAAAAGGAGGAAATTATCGCCCTGCTGTGGTGCACAGAGCCACAGGGTCCAACAGCACTACTCAGCAGCCACACAAGAGCTTTGGAATATTTCTGAACTTTTTTGGTATTTTTTTGAAAGAATATACACTAAAGGTATTTGTAGAAATAGTCAGAAATGCAAAAAAGGGGGAAATTATCGCCCTGCTGTGGTGCACAGAGCCACAGGGTCCAACAGCACTACTCAGCAGCCACACAAGAGCTTTGGAATATTTCTGAACTTTTTTGGTATTTTTTTGAAAGAATATACATACACTAAAGGTATTTGTAGAAATAGTCAGAAATGCAAAAAAAGGAGGAAATTATCGCCCTGCTGTGGTGCACAGAGCCACAGGGTCCAACAGCACTACTCAGCAGCCACACAAGAGCTTTGGAATATTTCTGAATTTTTTTGGTATTTTTTTGAAAGAATATACACTAAAGGTATTTGTAGAAATAGTCAGAAATGCAAAAAAAGGAGGAAATTATCGCCCTGCTGTGGTGCACAGAGCCACAGGGTCCAACAGCACTACTCAGCAGCCACACAAGAGCTTTGGAATATTTCTGAACTTTTTTGGTATTTTTTTGAAAGAATATACACTAAAGGTATTTGTAGAAATAGTCAGAAATGCAAAAAAGGGGGAAATTATCGCCCTTCTGTGGTGCACAGAGCCACAGGGTCCAACAGCACTACTCAGCAGCCACACAAGAGCTTTGGAATATTTCTGAACTTTTTTGGTATTTTTTTGAAAGAATATACATACACTAAAGGTATTTGTAGAAATAGTCAGAAATGCAAAAAAAGGAGGAAATTATCGCCCTGCTGTGGTGCACAGAGCCACAGGGTCCAACAGCACTACTCAGCAGCCACACAAGAGCTTTGGAATATTTCTGAATTTTTTTGGTATTTTTTTGAAAGAATATACATACACTAAAGGTATTTGTAGAAATAGTCAGAAATGCAAAAAAAGGAGGAAATTATCGCCCTGCTGTGGTGCACAGAGCCACAGGGTCCAACAGCACTACTCAGCAGCCACACAAGAGCTTTGGAATATTTCTGAACCTTTTTGGTATTTTTTTGAAAGAATATACACTAAAGGTATTTGTAGAAATAGTCAGAAATGCAAAAAAGGGGGAAATTATCGCCCTGCTGTGGTGCACAGAGCCACAGGGTCCAACAGCACTACTCAGCAGCCACACAAGAGCTTTGGAATATTTCTGAACTTTTTTGGTATTTTTTTGAAAGAATATACACTAAAGGTATTTGTAGAAATAGTCAGAAATGCAAAAAAGGGGGAAATTATCGCCCTGCTGTGGTGCACAGAGCCACAGGGTCCAACAGCACTACTCAGCAGCCACACAAGAGCTTTGGAATATTTCTGAACTTTTTTGGTATTTTTTTGAAAGAATATACACTAAAGGTATTTGTAGAAATAGTCAGAAATGCAAAAAAGGGGGAAATTATCGCCCTGCTGTGGTGCACAGAGCCACAGGGTCCAACAGCACTACTCAGCAGCCACACAAGAGCTTTGGAATATTTCTGAACTTTTTTGGTATTTTTTTGAAAGAATATACACTAAAGGTATTTGTAGAAATAGTCAGAAATGCAAAAAAGGGGGAAATTATCGCCCTGCTGTGGTGCACAGAGCCACAGGGTCCAACAGCACTACTCAGCAGCCACACAAGAGCTTTGGAATATTTCTGAACTTTTTTGGTATTTTTTTGAAAGAATATACATACACTAAAGGTATTTGTAGAAATAGTCAGAAATGCAAAAAAAGGAGGAAATTATCGCCCTGCTGTGGTGCACAGAGCCACAGGGTCCAACAGCACTACTCAGCAGCCACACAAGAGCTTTGGAATATTTCTGAATTTTTTTGGTATTTTTTTTGAAAGAATATACACTAAAGGTATTTGTAGAAATAGTCAGAAATGCAAAAAAGGGGGAAATTATCGCCCTGCTGTGGTGCACAGAGCCACAGGGTCCAACAGCACTACTCAGCAGCCACACAAGAGCTTTGGAATATTTCTGAACTTTTTTGGTATTTTTTTGAAAGAATATACATACACTAAAGGTATTTGTAGAAATAGTCAGAAATGCAAAAAAAGGAGGAAATTATCGCCCTGCTGTGGTGCACAGAGCCACAGGGTCCAACAGCACTACTCAGCAGCCACACAAGAGCTTTGGAATATTTCTGAATTTTTTTGGTATTTTTTTGAAAGAATATACATACACTAAAGGTATTTGTAGAAATAGTCAGAAATGCAAAAAAAGGAGGAAATTATCGCCCTGCTGTGGTGCACAGAGCCACAGGGTCCAACAGCACTACTCAGCAGCCACACAAGAGCTTTGGAATATTTCTGAACTTTTTTGGTATTTTTTTGAAAGAATATACACTAAAGGTATTTGTAGAAATAGTCAGAAATGCAAAAAAGGGGGAAATTATCGCCCTGCTGTGGTGCACAGAGCCACAGGGTCCAACAGCACTACTCAGCAGCCACACAAGAGCTTTGGAATATTTCTGAACTTTTTTGGTATTTTTTTGAAAGAATATACACTAAAGGTATTTGTAGAAATAGTCAGAAATGCAAAAAAGGGGGAAATTATCGCCCTGCTGTGGTGCACAGAGCCACAGGGTCCAACAGCCCTACTCAGCAGCCACACAAGAGCTTTGGAATATTTCTGAACTTTTTTGGTATTTTTTTGAAAGAATATACACTAAAGGTATTTGTAGAAATAGTCAGAAATGCAAAAAAGGGGGAAATTATCGCCCTGCTGTGGTGCACAGAGCCACAGGGTCCAACAGCACTACTCAGCAGCCACACAAGAGCTTTGGAATATTTCTGAACTTTTTTGGTATTTTTTTGAAAGAATATACACTAAAGGTATTTGTAGAAATAGTCAGAAATGCAAAAAAGGGGGAAATTATCGCCCTGCTGTGGTGCACAGAGCCACAGGGTCCAACAGCACTACTCAGCAGCCACACAAGAGCTTTGGAATATTTCTGAACTTTTTTGGTATTTTTTTGAAAGAATATACACTAAAGGTATTTGTAGAAATAGTCAGAAATGCAAAAAAAGGAGGAAATTATCGCCCTGCTGTGGTGCACAGAGCCACAGGGTCCAACAGCACTACTCAGCAGCCACACAAGAGCTTTGGAATATTTCTGAACTTTTTTGGTATTTTTTTGAAAGAATATACACTAAAGGTATTTGTAGAAATAGTCAGAAATGCAAAAAAGGGGGAAATTATCGCCCTGTTGTGGTGCACAGAGCCACAGGGTCCAACAGCACTACTCAGCAGCCACACAAGAGCTTTGGAATATTTCTGAACTTTTTTGGTATTTTTTTGAAAGAATATACACTAAAGGTATTTGTAGAAATAGTCAGAAATGCAAAAAAGGGGGAAATTATCGCCCTGCTGTGGTGCACAGAGCCACAGGGTCCAACAGCACTACTCAGCAGCCACACAAGAGCTTTGGAATATTTCTGAACTTTTTTGGTATTTTTTTGAAAGAATATACACTAAAGGTATTTGTAGAAATAGTCAGAAATGCAAAAAAGGGGGAAATTATCGCCCTGCTGTGGTGCACAGAGCCACAGGGTCCAACAGCACTACTCAGCAGCCACACAAGAGCTTTGGAATATTTCTGAACTTTTTTGGTATTTTTTTGAAAGAATATACACTAAAGGTATTTGTAGAAATAGTCAGAAATGCAAAAGAAGGAGGAAATTATCGCCCTGCTGTGGTGCACAGAGCCACAGGGTCCAACAGCACTACTCAGCAGCCACACAAGAGCTTTGGAATATTTCTGAATTTTTTTGGTATTTTTTTGAAAGAATATACACTAAAGGTATTTGTAGAAATAGTCAGAAATGCAAAAAAAGGAGGAAATTATCGCCCTGCTGTGGTGCACAGAGCCACAGGGTCCAACAGCACTACTCAGCAGCCACACAAGAGCTTTGGAATATTTCTGAACTTTTTTGGTATTTTTTTTGAAAGAATATACACTAAAAATAGTCAGAAATGCAAAAAAAGGAGGAAATTATCGCCCTGCTGTGGTGCACAGAGCCACAGGGTCCAACAGCACTACTCAGCAGCCACACAAGAGCTTTGGAATATTTCTGAACTTTTTTGGTATTTTTTTGAAAGAATATACACTAAAGGTATTTGTAGAAATAGTCAGAAATGCAAAAAAGGGGGAAATTATCGCCCTGTTGTGGTGCACAGAGCCACAGGGTCCAACAGCACTACTCAGCAGCCACACAAGAGCTTTGGAATATTTCTGAACTTTTTTGGTATTTTTTTGAAAGAATATACACTAAAGGTATTTGTAGAAATAGTCAGAAATGCAAAAAAGGGGGAAATTATCGCCCTGCTGTGGTGCACAGAGCCACAGGGTCCAACAGCACTACTCAGCAGCCACACAAGAGCTTTGGAATATTTCTGAACTTTTTTGGTATTTTTTTGAAAGAATATACACTAAAGGTATTTGTAGAAATAGTCAGAAATGCAAAAAAAGGAGGAAATTATCGCCCTGCTGTGGTGCACAGAGCCACAGGGTCCAACAGCACTACTCAGCAGCCACACAAGAGCTTTGGAATATTTCTGAATTTTTTTGGTATTTTTTTGAAAGAATATACACTAAAGGTATTTGTAGAAATAGTCAGAAATGCAAAAAAAGGAGGAAATTATCGCCCTGCTGTGGTGCACAGAGCCACAGGGTCCAACAGCACTACTCAGCAGCCACACAAGAGCTTTGGAATATTTCTGAACTTTTTTGGTATTTTTTTGAAAGAATATACACTAAAGGTATTTTGTAGAAATAGTCAGAAATGCAAAAAAGGGGGAAATTATCGCCCTGCTGTGGTGCACAGAGCCACAGGGTCCAACAGCACTACTCAGCAGCCACACAAGAGCTTTGGAATATTTCTGAATTTTTTTGGTATTTTTTTGAAAGAATATACACTAAAAATAGTCAGAAATGCAAAAAAAGGAGGAAATTATCGCCCTGCTGTGGTGCACAGAGCCACAGGGTCCAACAGCACTACTCAGCAGCCACACAAGAGCTTAGGAAAATTTCTGAATTTTTTTGGTATATTTTTAAAAGAATAACACTTAAGGTATTTTAAAAAATAGTCAGAAATGCAAAAAAAGGAGGAAATCGCCCTGCTGTGGACCACACAGACCACAAACAGGGACCAACAGGGACCAAAATAAAAAAAAAACACACAAAAGGTAAAAGTAAAGGAGTTCTTTTAAACTAGAAGAAGAACCCCCAACCCCAAGCAACAAGCACCGGCAAGCAGCAGCACTGCAGACTATAGAGTGAGCACACCCTCCTCCCACACACCTCTCTCCTCCCTCGCCTCGCACCAAATGAGCTCCGCGGCCGCGCGGAGCTCCTTTTAAAGCCCTCCCTGGCCAATCAAAACCAGCCACGATGCACCAGTCCAGCAGTGCTTGCTGGGAGCGCCGGATTGGCTCCCAGCCACCCAGCACAGCACTGAAGCAGCACAGCACGCCTCCCCCATTAACGAGACGAGCTTCAGCTCGTAAAAAAATGGAGGCTTATGCTTCGATATTTTCAAACCCTTCCGGGTTTGAAAATATTGTTTTGATATCGCGTCGGATATTAAAAAATAAACGAATAAAAAACGAAAAACGAATTAACGATACAAAACAGACAGGCCTATTGGATAAACACTTCTTTCCCCTTCTCCAAACATAACCTCAATTTTTTAAAAATAAAAAAAAATGAGTCAGCACAGTGTAGTAATTTTCATTTTGGACTGGGGCAGATCTACACTCTAGAATCAATGCAATTTTACACCACTTTAACTGCTATGGCTAAGTGCTATAGGATCTAGGGTTTTGTAGGTTGGTGAGGCACCAGCTTTTGTAGATTTTGTAGAACCACATCCCCTATGATTATGAAACATTGGGCTATGACAGTTTAACTGGTGTCAAACTAAATTAATTATACGGTGTAGATGCAACCTCGGACTATGGAAATCAATCTTCAAACCCCACTCAGTCACAGGAACCCAGTAGGTGAGTTTGGGAAAGTCATGTTCTCTCGGCCTCAGTAGAATATCAGCTCTGATCTAATAAAGGTTGTCAAGAAAATGCCTGGCAGGTTCACCTTGTGGTTTGTGTAAGTTAGAAATAATTTCAAGGTTAACAACAACAAAAAACAACAACAACAACAACAACAACAACGACACTCATTTTAGAGGAAAAATTGTGTTATGCTTTTGATTCAAATCTATGGCTGTTTTAGATTCTTTAAAAATAAGTTTGTTGTTTAGTTTTTAAAGACTAGGAAGTAAACCAGAAGTTGCCACATGTGTTACATGTATCCATGAATGAGAATAAGTGAAGATACTAGAACTTGGAAGTCATCTCTTTCTACAAAGCTGGATTTTGTTTCAATCTTCTTACAATACACTTACTTTTATTTTCCTGCTGCTCTGGCTATTTTTGTCTGGGTTGCACTATTTAAGTGTTACAAACATTATAAATACTTTTGAATTATCCATTTAAAATAAAATGCTATTCATTGTGGATCTATTTCAATTTAAAGAAAAGTTGGACACACATTTCAGAATAAGTAATACATAATATAAATAAATGTATATGGTATCTTCTCTGAAGACTATTGCAGGAATGAGAAGGTATAGTGCTTGTGATTCTCTAGAAAGCTGTAGATGCAATTTTCACATCTCTACAAGTTTCCTCGTTTCTCATTTCCAAAACCTTTTTAACAAATGTGTAGAGCTATTTGCAAACAAATTACATACTTTTAAGTAAGCATGCTGTATGCCATTTCAAGAAATATTGAAATCTTTTGCCTCAGTCCAAAGGAACAATGTAAGAAAATGTGCACACTTGAGGGACTACATAAGGTGACATGGATCATTGATGCTTTCATTCTAGTACTTCCCACTGCAGAAAAGCTGTACCGCCATTTAAACTCAAGGACATTTCTGCATAGAAGATTAAGAACTAAATCCACTTCATTTATATCAACTGGAAGCCACTGCCAAGATATGCATTTCCAAACTTCTAAAGGCAAATGGGGTTGAATGTCTGCAATAATATAGTCACACAAGCTTTATAGCCTTTACTACTATTAATCAAAGGATTTTGGACTAAATATCCCACTGTGAGCCTCTTCTTTTTAAATTGTTCTTCTAAATCACAGCTGCAATACATTGCCTTAATTTTTATAGTCAGATAGAGCTGGCAATTGTCATTCATGTCTTCATGGCCTTCTGCTGCACTCTGTGTAGGGTTCATTGAAAAGAATGTTTTCCAGAATCAGTTTATAATGCAAGTTTTCTCACACACACTCCAAATAGTGTTATGCCTCCTGCTGTGGACTTTTTATGACAGTGATTCAGGACTTACATCTTGTTACAACCTTCTGGTTCCCCAACATCAAATCAACTGACAGGGGTTGTGAGGTGGCTTCACAGTAGCAGGAAAGGCCTGTGTCACCTTTTAAAACTTGATGCTAAATAATAACAATCAATAAAATACAATAAAAGTTAATGAAATTCATACAAATTAAATTAGATTATTGTCAATATTAAATTATACAGATATATGGACATCTTCTGCACATAATTGCAATGTTTACATATTTAAGAAAAAAACAATCATAATAATAGGTTATTTATTTTATTTTCATGTCAGGAGCAACTTGAGAAACTGCAAGTTGCTTCTGGTGTGCCCAGGGGATGTCCAGATGTTTTGATGTTTCATCATCCTGTGGGACGCTTCTCTCATGTCCTTGTATGAAAGCTGGAGTTGACAGGGGGAGCTCAACCTGCTCTCCCTGGATTTAAACCACTGAACTGTAGGTCAGCAGTCCTGTCGCATAAGGGTTCAACCCATTGTGCCACCGGGGGCTCCTAGATTCTTCAAACAATTAGTTTGCATTGATGAAGGATGATACATATTGTTATTTCCACTAATAATAGAAATAAAAAGTTGACATACTTTGTTCTGAGTTATTTCTCAATTCTTTAAATTGGCTATCAACTATTTCAAGAGCAATTTTCCATCTCCTGACAGGGATAGAAAAATGTTACCCACATGAATCTAAAACAAGAATGGGCATCATGTGACCTTCAGATGTTGTTGGATGGCAACTTCCAGTGGTCCTGCCCTGCTTAGTCAATGATAATGTGTTTTGTTGGGAGAAAAATAATTCTAATTCAAATCTATTTTACACAAATAATGAATCCCAAATTGCAATATTGTCCTATAAAAAACCAAAGTTGGACTTTGAGAGTCATGAGTGAAGATTAGAAGTTTGTTGGGTATGCCGACACTTCAAGCTTCAAATTCATACAGTTTGACATTATTCCACTGGCAATACCTGCCAGGAATGGCTACTTAACTATTTTATGTGATGTTTTATGTGATGTTTTGCTATTAATTTCTATCACAGCTTCTATACTCAAAAGTGTTTTCAAGATGGCTCACAAGAGTATCAAACCATGAAATAGAAATATGGAACCATAAAAAACCAAACACACTAAAATATTAATAAAACTTCCTCCCAAGCTTTTCCAGTCTGCAAGAATCACTCACTTCCTCATAAAACCTTTCACACAATTTCAGATTGGGATTATGATCCTCTTGTAGAATTGATTTTAAAGTGGAATAAAGTGTAAGTATGTTTGCTCACATTCTGCCCTGCACAGCTATCTCAGATGAGAACAGAAAAGGAAAGAAAAGAAAAATCAATGGATCTTTTTTTAAAAAAATGCAGTAGAAATTGTCATGAAAGTATTTGTTTTACAGATGTTTATATCTCCAGAACTAAAAGATTAGGTAAATCCATTGGAACCCCTTGGAGCTTATGTTATGGTTCGGTAACACAACACCTTTAAGAAATCCAAAGTAATTGAAAGCAGTCCAGTGCAAAGATTTGCCCACCATTTCAAAAATAGAATAGTTCACATTCAGTCTGACTAAAGATGCATCTTCAATGACATTTTACCACAAAGGGGATTCAAATCAGCTCTGTGGTGGTTGCAAGCCACACCGAGCTGATTCTAGTTAATGTGACTCAAGTCCAATTCATGTGACCTTCAACCACAATAAGAGAAGTTGTGGGTTACTCTGAGGCTTCCCCCCAAATTCAAAGTAAATTACAAATTTGGGCTAATTTAAGCAACTCTGCTGTTTCCTATTTGGGAAGTAGCCATAGCAATTGACACCCACACCCCCGTCACCCTGCTTCCCTGCATTTAGGCAGCCTGGGGACAGGGAATGGCACCTACCTTGCCCCATCAATCTGGTGTTTGCAGTGCCCAGCAGGCAAGAAAATGATAGCAAACACTGGTGCCTGAAATGACAATATCCAGAGAAATGAGGTGATCAGAGAAGTTAGGAGTGAAAGGAGTTAATGATTCCTCCTTTCCTATCTCATGTCACTATGAAACTCTGAATATAATTACTTCAGGTGCCAAGTGGTGTCCAGTAGGCATGTGTGATCCATAAAAAATGGTTCTAAGCTCCTTCTAAAAATAGGAGGCACTGGCGCTTTGTTTCTAAAGTCTTTCCAAATTTTGGGTGGTGAAAATTTCAGAACTTAATAACTTATGAATCTTCATAAATACTTCATTAATGGTGGTTGCATATGCTCAATAGGGAAGACATCTCTGCCAGTGGGGAATCTTCAGGGGCTCCTAACTCCTTCATTTTTAAAGCTATTGAGGTGAAACTCACTACAGTGGTAGAAGATATTTGTACATTTTAGAACGTTTGACTTTTCCACAGATTTTTGGTGAATTTTCAAAAAATTTATAAAACATTTTTTACTAATAAAGAAAATTTGTTCCTGGTTAAAAGTGTTATTTCCTGTTTTGCTATGTGGACTTTACTTTGAAAGTTGTTGTTCTACTCCAGAAACTTTGTTTTTGTGGTAGAAACTGGGTGAAATTGGTCAATACTCAACAAAGCAAAATGTACTAAATATATAGGATGATGTCCTTGCACAAAGACAAAATATTTGAAGTGTAATAAACTTTCACAATGTTTTTATGACAGAACCAATTAGGAGCTGCCATTTATAACTCAGGAACAGAAATCATAGTGCAGACATAATCAAGGGCCATCTAGACTGACCCCCTTCTTCCGGGAAGAAAGACACCATCCAAAATTTTCTGACATTCAATTAATATGCTTCCCCTATTGATACACAACCACATAACTACAGTTTGACATAGATTTATGCTATTACTTACTCCTCTTTGCAGATTCCATGATTTTATATATTATAATAATTAGATTTATTCTAAATGCCATGGCTGGCTGCTGCAGCCCAATGCATTTTGGGAAATGTAGTTTAGCACAGGCATATGGCTTCTCTTTGCTTCTCATTAAATTGCTATAAATGGGAAGCTTCAGGGGCTCCTATCTCCATCTGTTTTAAATCTATTGGGGTGAAACTTGCTACATTGGTAGAATGCATTTATTACTCTTTGCCTATCATGTTTCCCTCATCCACAGACTTTTTGGGAATTTCCAAAGTTTTAAAAAACTTTTTTAATAAAACAAACTACAAGAGTGGTCTCCACCTCTGCCTCCCTCTTCCTCCTCCATCAGCCCTGATTGGCTGAGAGGCATGCCAACATGTTTGGCTTCATCTCTCAGCAGGGCTTGGCTGCCCTGTGAATTTTAGCCATGTCACAGCTACTTCCAAAGAGATCTGAGGGTTAAGACTCAAAGGCTACTTAATATTTGGGGGGGGGGGGGAGCAGTGAGCAGGCACATTGAAACTCTCTTCAAAAGTGCTATACCTTTCAATAACGTATGACTCCCAAATACATCTGCACACCTCTAGTGTCCAGCAACATTTTTGTACTTGGAGGGCACCACAAATGCCAGATTGATGGAGGGAAGGTAAAAGTTGCAATCAGGTTTCACTGAATCACTTCCAGTTCTGCTTGGTCATGTATCCACCAACCAGCCAGTGCACCTGTTTGGGGATGTGCAGTGCAACCACTATACAGCTTGTAGTTTAGCCTTCATAAATGCTGATCCTGAGAACCCCACTTCAGATGATCATCTTGAAAGTCAACAAGCATCCTTAGACACCAGACTTCATAACATTCCAGTGGATATATCTTTGTCTCCTGTTTGTCCAGTGTTGATAAGTATGTTTCAATTTGAGCAGCCTGAAGATGTGGACAGAATTCTTGGAAAGCCACCAGGTATGGAAATTCACAAGTATATTAGACCCTGGCTCTTTCTGGCCAGAGGAGAACCAACTGTGTAGACATGGAAAGTGATTTATGCCTATTTAAAGCAAGACAGGAGAAGACTTTTCTAGAAAAAAAAATAAAAACTTCCATGTCTTCAGTCTTCAGCCTTGTTGGCAAGGTTTTGGGGAAGATGAAAAAGGCAGGATATAAATGAACAAAATAAAAATAAAAAGGAAGATGCAAAACTAAGTATATAAAAGATTTAAAACTGTTAAGCGTTTTGCAGCTGATATGAAATATCAGATACTAAAAGTATATAATTTAGAATTCCTGAACATTGTTTCTCAATATATTTTCCTTTACCACCATCTCTAATTGATTTAGTCTGCATCATGGCTACAATTATACAAATATGGAGGTGAACAATTCATTTCTTTCTGCAGGCAATAGCATTTAATAGTTATGGCAGATTGCAGGCATTAAACACCATTTATTTATTTTATTTACATCTCAATCATTATTTAAGGAACACAGTGTAATATTCATGTTCTCCCATTTCTTTAGTTTACAAAGACTGACATTGGAGGTTCCTCCATTCTTAGTGCTATCTGATACAGACTTCTCCATTCAGCACATGAAGAATAGTTAGGTGTGGATGAAGAAATTATAGATGTGTTGCAAATCAAAGGATTCTTCTGTTGATGGGCTTGAAAGAAGTAGAACAAAGTGGTTTCTGTCAGCCATCCCATGCTTTTCCTGCCATGACACCCACTGAATTACCTTGAAGAAGAAATGGACATGGAAGCTTATGGCAGGAAATTGTCTCCAAGGCTTTAGCAAGGTGTCCTTTTAATACCAGAAAAGAGGTCTCAGTTCCAAAACGTTTGTTGGGAATGGATGGTACTTCAAAAGCTAAGCTTCTCTAAATATCAGTTTGGGCATCTGTTTTATGTCCTTTGAATGTATAGTAGGCATAAATCAAGGTGTTTCTCAGCAGATTCCAGAATATCTTCACAACATCTTCATGACTGATGAGGAATTCAAATCTGCATTCTCTGGGATCTTGTTCGGCACTCTATGACCTGCATTCTACTTACTAACCCTTATTCATTATTATCTTGGAACAGGGAGATAGGCGTGCTGGGATCAATGCAAGAGGTTCCGCCTCTTTAACACCCACTTTACCCTCTCTTAAGACATCACTGCCCCTCCAAGTTATCACACAAGGGCTATAAAGCAGGCAGCCCTGCATTTCTGCCACCTGCATGTAAAGAGCTATGTAAAAAAGGGGGTCTATAAAAAATAAATCATGATGGTGATCATCTTCAAAAAGTGGCTGGACAGCTACTTGTTTTAGCTGGTGATCCTGAATCAAGCAAGTATTTGGACTTCTTGGCTCATGAAACCCCTTCCAATTCTATGACTTATGCTTCAACTCAAAACGCTGGACAAATTTTGAGACTATTTCCAATAATAATAATAATAATAATAATAATAATAATAATAACTTTATTTATATTCTGCTCTATCTCCCCAAAGGGACTCAGAGTGTATAAATAGAGCAGAAGAACAAAATTCACATCAAAATGTCCCCTGCACTGTAGTCATTATAAGTCACTGTATTTCTTGAAAGCCAACTTTCTGTATATAGAGTTTCACATGGAAGAAAGGAAGGAAGATCCCTGTCCCAAAGAATTCGCAGTCTAAATTTACACTTTGGGGGGCGGGAGAGAGGAAAATAGGGCAGAAGGGGAAAAGGAAGAAAATGAGATAATGAAAATGAGAACTAATATGTGCAAATGTATTCATGGATATGCTGGCCTTCTGGTATTTATCTCTCACAATTAAATGCAAATATTCGTTGGAAATGGTTCCATGCCAGTTCCAATTGTTCTGTCAGAATATTTTCTCACTCATGCACAAACATAGCAATTCTATTTGCTCCTTGGTATAATTGTTGTCATTTTCTCAGGAACAAAGGATACGTGCAAATTAAGAACATGTGCAGCTAATTACTGGAATTTATTCAAGTTTGTCATTATTTTGAGTGGCAATTTGCTTTAATATGCACTGTATGTGTTACATAAAAATACCTTGATACTTATATGTTGTTTCAGCTTGGATGAGCCACCATACACACTGACAGTTTAACTGTCCTAGAAATCAACCTAATTCATTGCTAATTATTATCTTCTGTTTTTAATGGACATTTATTGTTCTTGATATGCCTGTATTCAGCAGATACCTATTCCACCAGGAATGCTAAAAGAAATGCAATCAGCAAATGCTAAGATAGGTATGTAATTAGACTGAGTATTCAAAGTTTCCCACTGAAGGCAGTAT
The DNA here is from genome assembly GCF_037176765.1 of Anolis sagrei. Lineage (NCBI taxonomy): Eukaryota > Metazoa > Chordata > Lepidosauria > Squamata > Anolidae > Anolis > Anolis sagrei. The sequence continues at coordinate 94,390,567 of NC_090024.1, forward strand.
TTTGCAAATTGTGTTGAAATAAGAACACAAAAATATTTGGGGGAGAAGGGAGGACAGGACCAGCATTTAATGCTTTGAATTAATAAACAAATATATGCCACCTATGAATTAGCGAGCCAAGTAGAATGGTAAAAGGACAAGACTGCTTCTCATAAACAACCGGGAATAAAAAAATTATCTTACAAGAACAAAAATGACAGGAAAGTAGACAAGCTAGGATAATAAATCAATTAAAATATGTACATAATTAAGTTTGAAATCACACATTTTGAGTTACATTGAATAGCCGGAAGCAGTAATTTACAAGATGCAAGGCTGAAGTACTGAAAATAACTGAAATACACATAAGTGAAGCATGACAAGATCTACAACACAATTCACTACCAAATGTTTCAGCAAATTAAATACACATCTTGTACCTTTCTACTTTTGTTCAGTTTTGGACTGTTGAAATGCTCAATTTTGCTTATAATGTTGATGTTTTGAAATGAATAAAACACCATCTAACCTTCTACTTTCTTCTTTCAACATTTCAGATAGAACTTGAATAATTATCCTTTTTAATGCCTTCAACTTTGTGATAATTACCAACTCACAGTGTTATTAATTATATGCCGTTTGAAACTTTCCTGAAATTAACTTTCTTGCGATGGCGTGCATTAAAAATATTTGCTCACCATCCATAAGTTGTACTCATGGTTTAGGGCAGAACAACCTGGTGATTTTAGATATTTGGACTGAAACCTTCATAATCTCTGAACATTGCCTGTTAGTCTTCAGAACCTATAGAAACGGTTGTCTAAAACATCTTAAGAACATCAAATGGCTAGTTCTAAATCACATACATAGTGGAACATACACTCAAATAGACTACTGCAATGCGCTCTGCATGGGGTTGCCTTTGAAGACTGTTTGAATAGTCCAATGAGCTGCAGCCTGGTTGCTCACCAGAGTGGCATACAGAGAGTATACAACCTCCCTGTTATGTCAACTCCAGTGACTGCCAGTTTACTACCAAGCACAATTCAAAGTGATGGCTTTAGCCTATAAAATCCTAAACAATTCCAGCCCAGCTTGCCTATCTGAACATATCTCCCTTTATCAACCAGTTTGAGCGTTGAGATCTTCTGGGGAGTTCCTGCTCTCGGCCCCACCATCTTTGCAGGTGCAACTAATGGGGATGAAGGACAGGGCCTTCTTGGTGGTGGCCCCTTGACTGTGGAACTCCCTCCCCAATGAGATTGGATCAGCATTTAGGAAAAAAGTTTAAACCTGACTGTGGAAGTAGATATTTGGTGAGTGACAGGATTACATTCCATCACGATGCAAAGATAAATGCAGCAGCCGAGTGATGACTATGGGACTTTTACAATATTCAGTTTGTTTTATGATGTTTAAATACGTTTATATGTTTTAATGGTTTTAATTCATATTTATATGCCTATTGATGTTAGTTAATTTATATTATGTATTTTAATATATATATATATATATATATATATATATATATATATATATAATGCAGCATTGAATTTTGCCAAACTGTAAGCTGATCTGAGTCCCCCCCCCCACCCCCAGGATGAGAGAGAGCATGATAGAAATAAAGTATATAAATAAATAAATACACAACAGGTACTGTTTTCTTATTCTGCCATTGACAATCATATCTACTTTTGTGGTCTAAATAGACCTGAATAATTTATAATTTGCACTTACACAATTCAGAATTTGTGCATCAAAATATCAACAAAGCTAAAGCATTTTTAGAAATCCCCTACTATTTATTTTATTTCTTTATTTAAAACATTTATATTCCACCCTTCTCACCCCGAAGGGGACTCAGGGTGGAGCACAACGTACCAATGGCAAACATTCAATACCAAACCACTTATTTTTAGACTACTTTAGTTAGTTTTCCCATGATACTCATGCTTTTGCTAAATTGTATATATTTTTCTCTCACTGTTAAACTATTCTTTCTAATCTGAGAATGTTTGCTTTTCTCACACATACTATGGAATATATTGCCAATGCCAACTGTATGAAAAATAGCCACATAAAATTTCAAAATCCCATTTCACAAGTGTCAAATGTCTCTTCAAGAAATGGATACTTGAGTTATAGGGAATGTTTCAACAGACCCAAACTTTTAACTCTTCAAGGCAACATTGGGTCCTCTGTAGAACTGTCTGCTCACATATAAAGTCTTGAATCATCAGTGTATAGATTAATGTCACCACCATTAAGATTCAAAGTGATTCCAGATCATTTTCTCCCTATCCTCTTTTTCTGTGTGCTGACATTTCATTGCAGATATATTTGGCTCCTTATGTCACTCATAGCAGTGACTATCAGTTGGCAAATACAATTTTTTCTTCCAGGAAAATATAAGAAAGGCAAATAGGTTAGTGATGCTACATGTCAAAATGTAGAATGGGAGAGGGAGGGAATGATTACTCACTGTATTATGTGTTATCCATGTGTTATATTGGCATTTAATTTTTAAAAGTTTTGTTTATTTGTCACTTTTGTCAGGGTAGTGGGGCAGGAGTAGAGCACGGAGCAATTGTTCATGAACATTCATGGGTACATGTTGTGAAAGAGAGTTCTTTTAACTTGCCCATTGAATCTTTGGACTCAGGGATGAAATAAGAATAATTTTAAGACTATTTTTTTTTCAAGCTTGGAGTTTGAAGCTGCAGTTAGCATGTTCAGACTTCTTAAAATGGACTAGCCAGGGGCAAACTATATTTATTGGCTTGCTTCTGAGCTTTGGGGTTGTCTGTTTTTGAATTACAATTCCTGCTATAGATAAGTTTAAATAATAAACTGGCTTTTCATTTACCCATACATTTGTGATTCTGTTTCTTCCGATTGGATGAATAATCAATGGTTCTTCAGACAAAGAAAAAGAATTGAGATATCCCTTCCCCACCTTGACACCATTCTTTGTCCTGCTTTTAAGAAGATTAAGAAGCATAAATGCCTACTGCAATAAAAATAGTATTTGACCGAAAGCAAGTCCATACAGACAGAATTGTCCTTTAGCTATGACAAAACTATGATGCAGAATTAGCTAGCTAACTCAACTTTCCCATTTAAAGCAAAGTGAGCAGGTCTTAGTAATGTTACATGTATATGCCCTGAATAACATTGCAGTTTAATGTACATTGCCAGGATTAGTGAAATAGATTCATGTCAATAATTCCCTCTTTGAATTGAAGTTTTCTGGGAGCCCATTAAATCTCCCATCCACATGCTGATTTGTCCCACATTCATTTAATTGCAGCAAAGGAAGAATATTCTTGACTCCCATGTTAATCATAACAAAATAGATTAGGTAAAATACTATGAAGTCCAGTCTACATAAGTTTTTTTTTCTTTCACAACATACCATAATCTATAGTACCAGGAACCTAGTTTTATTAAGGATTCAAGCTGTTTCTCAAAGCCCTTTGAACAGTCATGAAAGATCTCACTAGAGACACCATCTGGATTCTTGTCTGATTGACATTATCCTGATATACCCTCACTTCTTTCCAGTTTGCTGGACCCTTGGAGAAATTTGCAGCAATATGCTCACAGGTATAGGAATGGAACAATAACACTGTCTCCAGGTAGCCACCTGTGTGTGTGCAATTTGCATTAAAATATAACACAAAATTACCAGCAATCTTAAATAAAGGGTAGACACATAGTTTTCTAGTGCAATATTGTTTGTGTTTCTGTGTAGAAATTAGCAATCTTGCTCAACAAACACATGTGGCTACCACCAAACTCTGGGTTTATTTGTATTAAAAACTCAGAAATCTTACATAAAAGCCCTCCATGTATTTCTGTGCAGAATAATTTTCAGAAATATTTCAAAATCTGCAAATACTGTATGAGACCTGTGCAGCAATACTTATTTTCTCTGTAACAAGGATGAAATGGTGAAAAATATTCATATTTACTTGTGAGAATAAAATAGTTAGATATAACATCCCTATTTCTATATAGTAAGGGTTGTCAGAGTAACCAGAGTAACCATATTCTGAGTCTCATAGCATATTTCATTTATTTTACAAGAATATTGTTTCAGGCATAGTATAGTATAGTCATTAATAACTATTAGGCAAAAGGTCTATCCCAAAATCTATCCATATATCTCCCTGCACATTTAAAAATGTATATTTAGCTTGTGCAGACAAAAAAGGAAAATTCATAATGGTGTAGTCATTGGACTACAACTTAAGATACCAGTTTAGCAGTGGAAACCCAACGGGTCATACTGTCTCAGGGGAAGGCAAGGATAAACCCTCTCTGACCAATTCTTGCCAAGAAAACCCCACGATAGGTCCATAAGGCAGAAAATATTTGAAGATATACAGTAAGAATAAATAACCAGAAGGATTTATTGACACAACCTGCCGTCTATTACTACATCCAGTCAAAAGACAACACTAAAACACAGTAAAGCATAAGTTCCAGCTTCTCTCTCTCTCTCTCTCTCTCTCTCTCTCTCTCTCTCTGAAGAAGGTTGGGAAAATTACAGTTTAACAACGGAAGAGGCACAAATTGCCACCTCCATGAAATTTATACTTGCTCTTGCATAGATTAGATTTCATAAACTTTACAAGAAGATGTGGGAACTTTTTAAACCAAGAAAGAGATGTGTGTAAATAAATCCATTGCTGCAAAGCCCTGTGAAAGATTGCATAGTGCAGCCTATACTCTAGGCGCCTGCATTTTCAGCATCATCTGGTTCTCACAGGCACCTTGCTTCTGGGCTCTCTGACCAATCAATATATTTGAAGTAGGAACAGATGTAGGAAGAGCTTGCACGTTTCCAAACAAGAATGATTAACATCTCAATGAACGCTATAGAGTGAGATGGAATCTAACTCAATCCACCCACAAGGGAGAAGTATCAATGATGCAAAGGGAATAAATTAAAGATTGGAAAACATAATTGGAGCAGATAAGGCAATTTGAATGAGCAGTACTTGTGTTTTCAAAGCTAGAGCTGGGCAACATTTCTCAAAACATTTTTAATCCAAATATTGAAATCCCCATTCAATTTGGAAAGCATTATTAAAGCAGGAAGTGGACCCAGATCCTTTTCCTTGCAGTCCTCTTCTGTTACTTCATTAGTTCCTTCCCTTGCAATTATGTATTAACTAGGTCAAAAGTTCCTGAATATGTTCAACCTTGACCCTCCCTAGATCAAATTCTGCTTAATCCTAGAAAATATTCAATGGAATTTCTTACCTGAACCCACCTCACACATCAATTTTGCCCCAGAGATTGAGAGTAGAGAATTTTCTCCCAGTTCTAAACACAATCTGAAAATGATTTGCATGGAAGAAAACAACAGAAAACATGGGGAGTTGTTTATCTAACGTTACACTTTATTAATCTCTTACAGTGGTTTCCCGAGGAGCTCAACTGTGGGTAGGTGCTGAGGTTCTCCATAGCTCCAGTTTCAATCAATGTACTGTCAATTTCAACAAGCTGACCATTTCAATGATTGAAGTTTGCCCCAACTAAATGCCTTTCAAGCACCAAAATTCAAAAGAGATTCATTCTTGACATTCAAATCCTATTTTTTTCCCTTTCTACCTGTGAATCTGCTTTCATCACAAATGGTCATCAGTATGGACTTTTTAATTGAGGCAAAGCCATCCAAAAACCTGCCTGCATGAAAAAGAGTACCACCCAAGCACACAACTCAGTGTCAGGTATGTAAAAAAATCTACCAGATCATTAGGAAAAAAAAGCTTCCAAAGAAGGAATGGAATTCTTAACATATTCTTAAAAGCCAAACCTTGCATTGACAATTTGTGATGGTGGAGCAAAGACAAAGAAAGTAGTGAGAATGAAACAAGTTCAACCAAATTCTACCTACCACAACTTATGTAATGAGGTCATTCCCTGTTGCGTTACCCAAAGAAATGCAGAATCCAGCTTCACTCTGCAATTGACTAGGCATCAATATGGATATGAGACCAAATCTGTCTGTTTTTAGGCTTAGCAAGATAAAATAGAGAGCTAGGATGGTATAGTAGTTTGAGTGTTAGTCTATGATTCTGGAGACCACAGTTCAAAACTTCATTTAGACATTGAATTCCACTGGGTGATCTTGGCCAAAGAGAAGATGGAAAATGTTGCTTTGGCTTTATCCACTTACACTGTATGTATCTCTTTTACATGGTTCAAATAGGTTATAGTGAATGAATGTGATCCTAATGCTCAAATGTTCTCCATTCCTTCTTTAAAGGTTTTGTGGATTATAGCAAGGTACAAGGTCTTATGTGTTAGTTTCTTCCATTTCATTTGGAACATTCTTTCATTAGCAGATAACTTGCTCTTTTCTTTCTCAATTTTTAGGAGGACTGAAAACACATTTTAGCTGAGCAAGAATTGGTTCATTTGGCTGCTTATATTGCTGTTGCTTTGTTTACTCAAAGTTGTTGTTTTTATGTCTCGGCTTGTTTGATTGGTTTTGATCCTGGTTCTAATTGTAATTTAATCTGATTATCACCTTGCAATTGCAATGCAAAAAACCATTTGTTTGTGTGTTATTTTTCTTCACAACAATGTAGAACAGGAAGAAAAGAGGGGAGAATAAATGAAAATTTACATGTTTTTAACATGTAATGGAGAAGTCATGAATAAGTACTTTGTGAGAATTTTTTGTAAGAATTCATTATGGTTCAGGTGTAGTCTAGAAGAAGAAGAAAACTGAGAGTCTTCCCCTGTATCTGAGCAAGCAAAAAAGGTCAAACAGAAGCTGTAAATCAGCTACTGAATTTAAATGATAATGAAAAGATTATTCAGGAAATTATTGCATAAGGTCCAAATGATCTCTGAAGGAAAGGCACACTAAAACATAATCTAGGAGAAACGAATATGCCATGCATAGGTGGAAGGCAATTTATATTACTTTAAAGCAGTGTTTCCATGGCACAGCATCATACATACAACATAGGTTAATAAATCAAGTTGCAATTTTTGCATGTCTGTGGTGGGAATTTGATATCTTAAATAGTAAAAATGTCAAGTGTGCCATAAACTCCCCATCTTAGCCTTCATTATATTTCCTCACATAACTCCTCACCAATTCCTGCCATGTAGGGAGGAGGAAGAAACCCATTGGCTTGACCATAGTTGCAGCTACTGCCTTTGAGATCATGGAACTAACACATGAATAGTGTACAATAAAAGGGAAGATATAGGGTTCCACACACCTGCAGATATAAGCAGGAAAGGGGATCCCAAATGTGCCCCATAATGAGGGGTTTTATGGTTCTAAATCCCAGGATTACTTAGGCGATCCCTCGTTGGACGAGTAAGATGGTCTTCCCTGATGACTATTTTTGTGGGTTTGTAGGTGGCTGTGGAGCCCTATTCTTGACCCGCATCTTCTCCCACAGTGAAGGCATTGATTTCCAGGTGGAAGGCGGACCACAGTCAGTTCCCAAGTTATGAACAAAATAGGTTCTGTAGGTTTGTTCTTACGTTGAATTTGTTTGTAAGTAGGTACAGGTACATTTCTTAAGTGTAACTCCAGCCAAATAGCTATATTTAGCTCTATCTATCTCTACACACACACACACACCATTTGCATATGGAAGGGCTAACACCCTGTGATGTTTATTTTACTGTCTGTGCGCAGTCCAGAAAATTTCACCTCACTTTTTCTTCCTGTGATAATTGGATTTTGAAAAAAATGGCTTGTTGAGGAACCTAGAATGGGTGAGAAAGCTTCAATTGAGATCATTTTTCCCCATAATAACTCTTCCAGGAGTGAATTTCCCCTTTGAGGAGTGGATTTCTCTCACTTCCTGTTGTCCTGCCCCTGTTTTTTAACTATCAGTCATTTGTAAATGAGATACTTGTAACTCGGGACTGCCTGTACTGAAGAGGGCAAAACTGTGTGATCCAAGAGGAACAGAACCAGTTCAAGAACAGTAAGAATAGTTCCATGGTGGACTCCAGTATAGAATGAGCTAGATAAATATTTGGGTATAGTTTAGCTTCTGTAGTTTAAAATGACATTTACCTTTGTGTTTTAAAACTTTACATTTTTTCAATTTCTTGTACAATGCTAATCATCCTTCAATTAATCCATCAAGTGAAGATAACCCAGCTTCAAGTTTTGAGGCCTTTGGTAAGACTTCCTTTGTGAAATTTCTCCATCACTGCTACCTATTTGCTTGAGCACATTTTCTGGGCACAGTATGAATACACAGAAAAAAAATTAGAAATCTAGCAAAAGCACTTTTTCATTTTACTCCTCTTGTTATTCTTTAAGGAATGGTAATTTTATTGATTAGCCCTTAGTCCATATCACTGAACAGATAGCAGTAGGAAGAAGAAAAAAGTGCAAGGGCACTTGAGTAGTAGCAACAGATCACCTAGAGAGCATAAAGTCATGACATCATTTTGGATAATGTGGCTATGAAACTGAGTCATAGAGTTACACATTTTAAACTTAAAATTACAGAGTTATAACTACTGTATTCAATCTATGTACTCCTACTTCAAGACTGCATAAATGTTTTCTTTACATTAGGAGTCATAGGTTGCATCAGTCAAAGGAGACGGTTCATCTTCCAATCAGGAGAAAAGGAGGAGGATGCTTTCACCAATAAGCCAAGCTATGACAATCAAAAGCAAGATCTTGGTCCCATTTCCTTATAACAACCTAATTTGTTGGTGGAAAGGGGGTTGGAAACAGTCGTCTATTTACACTGCAATTGATAGTTGAATAGAACTTTTGCTCAGTGAGGGTTCTGGCTCTTAAAACAGGTTGGAAGGAGTTCAGACCAAGATTTGTTATTTAGAGTCACGTTCACATGAAAAAATGTTAAATCTGTGAATTTTGGACTTCAACTCCCAAAATTCCCAACAGCTGGAAAACTGGTTGGGATTTCTGGAAGATGAAGTATAAAACACCTGGAGGGTCGAAGTTTGCCCATGCCTGCTCTGTGCATATGGGATGCACACCCCACCAACTAACATACCAGCTAGGCTTTTTACCTTCCCATCTACTTTCCCTGGCCATTTGATCCAGGAAACATTCGGTCCAGGAGAACAGTGCATAAACAGATATAGTTTTGCTGGCTGGCTTCCAATATCTAAACTGGTTAGCCAAAAACAAAACAACATTTGGCACAGAAAAGTACCTTAGGATTAATTTCACACAGGGACAGAGAATAGCTTTTTACTAGAACTAGAGTCAAGCAACTGAAATCTATGGTAAGAGAACAGGATGCAGAACAATGGCTTCAAACTACAAGAAAGGAGATTCCATCTGAACATGAGGAAGAACTTCCTGACTGTGAGAGCCATTCAGCAGTGGAACTCTCTGTCCCGGAGTGTAGTGGAGGTTCCTTCTTTGGAGGTTTTTAAACAGAGGCTAGATGGCCATCTGTCTGGGGTGCTTTGATTGCAATATTCCTGCTTCTTGGCAAGGGGTTGGCCTGGATGGCCCATGAGGTCTCTTCCAACTCTATGATTCTATGATTCTAACAGGACGATTTCAAAAAAATACCTTACCATGAAAGAACATGAATCTGTGGTGCACTAGCTATAGAGAACATTGTGCATATTTTTGATTGTTTTATATATACCAAGGTAAGATCTCAATATTTAGAAATGTTTTGGATAGAATAACAAGCTGGGACCAAATTGTCAAACTGTCTTTTTTTCTGGGGAGAATCTACACGTAGTCTGCTGCATAGCCAAATTCATCATAAAAGCTGCCCACCTGACATTGTCTTGGTGATGCACTTATCTAAATTCTCTGACTTGTTCTTTTGCACTGGTCATTCTACCCTCCCTGCTTTCATATTGTGATTTAATCCCATTTTTATCAAACGTATTATTTGATCAAGTTTGATCATATTTAAAATTGTTTTAGTTAACTATTACAGGAGTTTTAGCATAGTGATTACTGTCTATTTGTCTGTGTATTTTCATTTCTGTATTTTATTGTTGATATGGTTAGTGGACCAATCAATAAACAGATCTATCTATCTACAAATGCCATCACACATCATTTCTACCTTTTGAAAATAGTCACATCACAGAAAAGTTGCTCCCTCAATCTATTCAATGTTCCCTAATGTTAGACTCTGGCCCTTTTTTTTTTTCAAAAAAAGTAAAACATGTAAATATCACACAGTTAGGTAGGGTAACTTCAGGATTCCCCTTAGCTGATTTGCCATGATTTTGTGGACCTACGATTCCAGCAGAGAGAAAAATCAACAAAAGTGTGCTGATTTATTCAGTATTTAAATTTTTTATGAGTAATCTTTAACTAGTAAATCTAGCTTTTCTGGAGGTCTTTTCCTGCCACTGAAAGAGAAATGGCTGCTGCTTCCAACAAGGAGAATCTCAGGGTCTGCAGAATCTATCTCTAAACATGCCTCCAAGGACACATCACAGGACACCTGATGGGGTGAATACTGGATGTGGGATCACACAGCTGAAGCTGTATCTTTAAATTGCTTTCATGTTAAAAAATTAAAAAAGAACAATTCAATGTTCAGTTGCTACATTTCTGAGACTTAGTTTTGCAAATGGCTACAAACAGGTTGCTGATGAAAGGGAACAAATGTTATGTGACCTGTTGGCAATTGTACGCAAAGGAGATCAGAAATGGAGTATAATGGAATATTATGAGGTTCGTAGTATGCATTACTAAGCAGCCAATGTAGAATATTTATAGGTTTTTGTTAATGCTGATGGCTCAAACTGGGATTCTACATTTATTTTCATAGATTCATACCATTAGGTCAGTTAGGGGATTAGGTAGCTTCTTATAGGAAATGGTGAATGTATCCACAGCTGCAGGTGCGGATCACGAAATGACAATATATGAAATGATATACATGCATGTAAGCAGGAGTTCTAATTCCCTGAACAATGTACTAAGATGCCTACATTATAATATGCATTCAGAAAACACATTCTCCTTTAGTTCTTTGTCAGTGTTGCCTCTGGCCATCAATGCCACATACTTATCTAGTCTTTTCAAACTCTGCTGCTCATAACATAGCACCATCATGCACATGTGCTGTATTTCCAATTCATCAGGTTTACAAAAATCAATGCAATTATCTGTATATGTGAAATAAAATGTCTTTGATTCAATATTGGTAATGTGGAATTGAAAACCTCTACCTCATATTATTTCCACCTTTTCTTTTTATTCTGCTGAGCTTTAGCTGTGTTCAATCAGATTTAGAACATCAGGAGACTTAGAGCTCTCTGGAGTTGAAAAATGAAAGGAAATCTTTTGTATTGTCAAACTTCCAACTCCCTGCTTGTGCCACAGTGTTCAACATAAACAGTTCATCATGTGAATGTCCTTAACTTTACTAAGATCATAATTTGATCACAAGTAATTCTTTTGCTAGTTTATCACAACAACCATTTAGAGTTGCCTCATCAATTCTGTATCAAGCTGTTTTCTACGTTACAGATAATGCCAAAAGAGATCTTATCAGGCCAGTCAATGTTATCTGCATGGAGAAGGCTTTCTGAATGCAAAGAACATTTACATCTGTTGCAGCATTACGATATGTATCTATGAGGAGCAGCCGCAGTGTAAATATTGAGTTCTCACTGTACATGTCCACTACTTAAGATGCACTTTGTGCTTTGGGAGTCTGGCTTTTTTCTGATTGATCATTTAATTGTGTATATGAGTGCATGCACACATATTATGTCCCCAATGCACATATATTTAGGAAATACTTGGATGCAGGCAACCTCCCTCCCCCCCCCCCACACACACACACACACTGTCAGATCTGGCATTGGTTTTAAATAGCATTCTACTGCATTCTTTGCAAATGATAATGTCCCATATGTTGGGAACAAATTTTGGAAACAATAGCTTTTGGTGTTAGTTGACAACTTGTCACACAATGACAATCCATGGCTTGATCAGATGCTTAAAATAAAAGACAAATCTCAGACTTTTTTTTCTCATTTCCAGTTTTATCCTTCATATCTGGATCAGTTTCAATTCTCCTAAGATTTTTTTCCTCAATTCTCCTCCTAACTCTCTCACATAAGCACACAGTTTGACCATTGTTTGATCAAAAAGTCCTTTTGCTCTCCGATTCTGATCCCTTTATAACTGTGAGTTAGTCACCTGAGGCTGAATGCTGTATAATTGCTAATAGACTACCTACCTCTTGCTGGCAAGAAGTACATTAAAACAAAACTGTCTCATTTTTACTTTCAGGAGTGAAAAAAGACCGTGCATTCTGTAGAATCTTTTATCTTTTCCATTTGCTCTACTGTCCTAGTCTGCACTCTGTTTGGTGGCACCAAAAATAGGGCAAAAGTGTCAGTTACTCTATAATATACAACTCTCCTTGACTATGTCAGTTGACAATTTCCAACAGGTATGTTGGGATAGTAATAGCATTGGCTCACATCTGAAAAAAAGTGGACCCAAAGAGTAATTCTTAAGGGTTTCCACCACTTAGCCCAAGAAACTGAACCTCAGGAGTGCATTTATTTTCATAAACAACAAGAAGAAAATTACTGAGGGTTATGTCCTAGTGGTAGGTGAGGCCAAACAACTAAAGGTACAATAAAAACAATTAGTATAGTATAGCATAGTTCTAAATTTCTTACTGTCTGCTCTTAACCAAGGTTCAGGGGGATATTTTATAATGTTTAGAAGAAGGTATGTAGAAAACTGGGAAAACAATACACAGTAAAGCAGCAATGACCACTTGAAGAAAGCCCAGAAATCATCAGAAGGGTCACCTCGCCCCAACTTCAGCTCACAAGGTTCTGCTAGGACCTAGTTCATGCACTAGAAAAAAAATATCTAGAGTTGTAATTTGATAGCCTATTTGATCTAACAACATAACTAGACATGTGCAACCTAAGTTCTAGGGTGTATCACCTGTTATCTGGTTCTCAGAAGATAAGGAAGGAATCTCAGAGTAATTGTGTGTGCTTGTGCATGCTATTTATCTGTTATACTTTTTTAAAAAAATGGTCAATTTGTGAAGATGTTTTTTTATGTTTAAATATCATGTTTCATGATATCTACATGAGCTACCCCCTTGGAACATTACAAGAAGAGAGGTCAGCTTTGGTTCTCTAGTTTTTGGCCCTGAAATCTCAGATCCTGAAGTAGTACTGCCATTAAAATCCTAACTGGAACTGGTCTATATGTGGAGGGAGACAACCAAGGTACTTTAGGCAATTCTCAGAGAAAGATAACTTTCCCAGAATAAATATTGTCAAGAACATTTATGATAGAATCACCAAATCTGAGTCAATTTGATGGCACTTCACAACTACAAACATGGAGTAATGTTGTCTACCATATAACCTAGAGCATACAAGATTGAAGCAAGAATCCTAACGTATCCATGTGTAAGTTCCCCTAGAGAGGTGAATAGATATTGTTTTGTCTGATGCAAAATGTCTACTTTCAGTTCAAGAGTGTGTGGTAAGAGTTGTGTATTCAATGCCATTATGCATGCAAGCCAATAAGCATATGTGAATTCACATGCACATTTGGTTATTCATTTAGCTGCACATTTGAATGCATATTCAGCTGTACTATTCATTACAAGTTTTATGTAACATAAGTAAAGGTAAAGGTTTCCCCTGACATTAAGTCCAGTCATGCTCATCTCCATTTCTAAGCTGAAGAGCCAGCGTTGTCCATAGACACCTCCAAGGTCATGTGACCAGCATGACTTCACGGAGCGCTGTTAGCTTCCTCCTGGAGCGGTTGTCCATCGACACTTCCAAATTCATGTGGCTGACATGACTGCATGGAGAACATAACCCATGTGTAATTACATCAAAATTTCCCATTTACAGCTCCAATGTAGGATTTTGGTCTCTGCCTTGCTTGAACTCCTGTGTAAAAATTAAGTTATGTTCCTCCTTCAGTATGACTTTGTCTCTGCATTATGTGTCTTCATAGCTATTCATGTATAAGTCTATAAATTTTAATCAAACAAATGAACTCAAAAAAACTGGCTTAAAAATGAAATGATCATCTTCTTAAAAGGCCAAAGCTTAGTTTGCCCCAGGAGAGCCTAAAAAGAAGCATGAGCCCTCCCCGCACACACACTTTTTGCTGTGGATCCACTTCTGAACTTTCTGAAGTAGCCAGGGAAATGGCAGCAGCAGTGGCCAGGGACACCTTGCCCTCTAAGACAGGCTGGCACTTTCCCCCTCTGCTGAATGACTATTGCCATGACTACAATGACCTTGAAACTAATCTTAAAAGCCAGTTTCTGTCCAGAGTAATGGAGATCTATGCTGCTGCTGAGTAGGGCACTGTGGGATAACATGACTAGCCTCCTCCTGAGCAACACTATGAGGATACAGAAGCTGAGACTTTACAGGAACCTGCTCTGATTCTTCTTAACAGCATTGCTGACTGATAAAGATAGATGATTCTGGTACCCTGTGGAATCCTATTCAAGACAGACTTCAGCCTCAGTATAATGCAGACTTCAATCAAACCACTTGGCTGCCAGAGGAAATTCAGAGGTTGAATGTGGGGTTAGAGAATAGCCACAATACCGTGGCTGCGTGTTTAATGCAAGATTTCAGCCATTGCTTATTATCTACACATCTAGCAATGTTGCAGAAAATGCCTACATTGTACGTCATCATACATGAGGGGTTTGCAACAAAATAAATAAATAAATGGGCAATATTAAATGTCCCATTGCAGTGCAAAGGGATTAAGTATAATCTGATTCCCAATTCCTAATAAATGGAACAGAGTATCCTTTGGAGAAATATGTATTCTTAAGTGAGACAGTGAAGAATGACAATCTACATGGTAATTTTATAGCAGCCATACACACCAGCCTCTTTTGTCACTTCTTAGATACCTTTTGATCTTTTTAAAATACATTTTTCTATAAAATATTTATAATATTCCCCATAGGGATCTCAAAAATATTATATAGCACTGTAATGTAAACAGAAAATGAAATAGGTCAATTGTCCTCCAAAGGCACTAGACTGTAAGGTACTTCAGATATTCTGTTTGTTAGATTGCTTCTCTTTCTTTGCTCTTTTGTTCACTTTATTGTTATTTTTATATGTGTTTCAAGTAGTATCATGGGAGCAAACAAGTAGAGGGCAGAAGAATCATACTATCAGATATATTTTCTGTTGTTGTTGCTCAAATTATTCAGAGCACACTGAGAACGATATTGTGCCAAGAGGAATACATTCACTTTCATTATGAGAATCTAGTGTTGCTCTATAAAAACAGAAAAAAAGGGGAGTATGTATTTTTTTAATGGCTCATTGATGGTATCTTTGAAATGGTTTGAGAGAGGCATTTTTGATTCCTTTGTCTGGCTGGACAGCCAGTTGCATTCCCTGCTGAACGAGGCAAAAGATTGTGATGCACACAAACTCCATAGACAAAGAAGGCACTCAACACATAGAAAGTTCAAACTACACAAGAGCTTGGTGCAGCCTCACTGGCTTCAACAATCTCATATGAATGGAAATACTGTGGTGAAAGTTGTTCCCTTGTTAGCTTTTCTATAATCCTTTATGTTTCACTTGGATTTATGGCCATTGACATTGCTGTTGACAATGCTGTCCCCGTAAAGTCATCATATATAGAAGGTGTATAGAGAGAAGAGGAAAGCTGCCTGCCTCACTTGTCTACTGTAGCTTGCCATTCTGTTTCTATGGCAAACAGCTGGAAACATGGGGAGTGTTTCAGGAAACATTGAGAACATTTCTATTACATGTATCAAAGTCTGTCAGCTATAAAGTACTGTTATAAGGAGAAGACAGAAAAACTGCCTAAAGCAGACTACCTAGGGATTGAGCATTTAAAATGATGTATGGTTATGTGCCCTAGGAAATGTCTGTATCAGATATTAGCTAATGGAAGCAAACACTGAACATAAGAACTTTTAAAGAGGCTCTGCTGAATAAGATTAAACATCTGCCTAATTCATATTTGGGTAATAAATGGCCCTCCAAATTTATTCATTTATTTATTTACAGTATATATTCCTCCCTTCTCATCCTGCAGGGGGCTCAGGGCGGATTACAATATATATAAATGCTCTGTGCATAATGAGTACCTTAAAAACAAAAGAACCAATGAACGAAATCACACCAAATTTGGCAACAAAATGCCTCACAACACAAGGAGTGACCATCACTCAAAGAAGTATGATTTTGTCATTTGGGAGTTGCAGTTACTGGGTTTTATACTTCACCTACAATCAAAGAGCATTCTGAACTCCATCAACGATGGAATTGAACCAAACTTGGCACACAGTTCTTCCATGACGAGCAGAAAACGCTGGAAGGGTTTGGTGGGCAGTGTCCATTGGTTTTGGAGTTGTAGTTCACCTGCATCCAGAGATCACTGTGGACTCAAACAATGATGGATCTGGACCAAACTCTACACAAATACTCAATATGTCCAAATGTGAACGCTGGTGGAGTTTGGGGAAAATATAATCTTGACATTTGGGAGTTGTACTTGCTGGGATTTATAGTTCACCTACAACCAAAGAGCATCCTGAACCCCACCAACAATGGAATTGAACCAAACTTGTCACGTAGCTCTCCCATGACCACCAGAAAATACTGGAAGGGTTTGGTGGGCAGTGTCCTTTGGTTATGGAGTTGTAGTTCACCTACATCCAGAGATCACTGTGGACTAAAACAATGATGGATCTGGACCAAACTCTACATAAATACTCAGTATGTCCAAATGTGAACGCTGGTGGAGTTTGGGGAAAATAGATTCTTGACATTTGGGAGTTGTAGTTGCTGGGATTTATAGTTCACCTACAATCACAGCATTCTGAACCCCACCAACGATAGAATTGGGCCAAACTTCCCACACAGAACCTCCATGTGGGCCACAGCAACGCATGGCAGGGGATGGCTAGTGTACATATACATGGCAAACATTCAATGCCATAGACACACAACACATATAGACAGTCAGTCAGAAGCTATTTAACAAATGATGCTAGACCTGGGACTTTACTACACAAGAAAGGCAAACTTGCATCAGAGCAGAACAATCACCAAAGGTGACAGTCCCTATTGCATGACACCATATTCATCCCACTGCTGGTCTGCCTTCTCCAGGATCAATCCACCCCCACTATTGACAAGAAAAACCCAATAGCTGTCAATCCTGCCATGTTCCCATCATCTACTTTGAGTGTTGGTGCTCTTCTGCTTTTGGCACATCGGGGTGGAATTCCTACTCTCTACCCCTTTCACTTGCTATCCTTAAAACAGTGTGTGTATGTATGTACATATGCATGCATATAGACACACACAGATGTGCACACATGCGCTCACACCCACACACACACACAGAGAGAGTATTTGACTTTTTAAAAAGAAATTAATCATAGCTGGTATTATGAGATTTCTTTTTAAAATAATAAGGAACAATGGAAGTGCAGCAGGGTGAGACCCAGATGATGATGACACAAACCACAGAGCACTGATGTGCTTTAAGGGTTTTCTTTTATGTGCCTTTGTGGGAGTTTGTTGTCTGGGCATCACAATTTGAAGCTAGCCTTGAACTGCATTCATTGGTCAGTGTAGGTATTTTTTTATGTCAGGAGCAACTTGAGAAGCTGCAAGTCACTTCTGGTGTGAGAGTATTAGCAATCTGCAAGAACATTGCCCAGGAGACAATCAGATGTTTTATCATCCTGTGGGAGGCTTCTCTAATGTTCCCACATGGGTAGCTGGAGCTAACAGACAGGAGCTCACCCCATTCCCCAGATTCAAACCGCCAATCTTTTGGATAGCAGTCCTGCTGGCACAAGCGTTTCACCCATTGTGCCACCGGGGGCTCCATCAGTGTAGTTGTGGTCATAGAAACTAGGCCTGGGTAACAACGGAAAAATTTGTTTCTAAAATCAATTCGTTTTTTGGGGGGTTTTGCGTTTCGATATTTAAAAGAATTCCAAAAATTTTCTTTTAAAAAGTTCGATATTTATGAAATGTCGTAAATGTTAAAAAATTTATGAAACATTAACGAAACAAATACGAAACAATAACGAATCGATTCGTTAATGGCGGACGCGACCGCACAATATGCTAAAAAACCTCCAAATGGGACAGGGGGAACTTCTGAAGCTTCCCTCTCCCTCTGTTGTTGACTGTTGGTGTGATATTATAATTTTTTTTCACTAATTAAACAAAAAACAACTATAAAACTTGCCCCAGACATGCGGAAATAATAACGAAATGACCTCAAACCGATAACGAAACGAATACATAACGAATCCGAAGCATTTACGAAACGAATTGAAAAATTCGTTTCGTTTTTAAGTTGCTCCAGAATGGTTCGTTATCGCTTCATTATTAAAAAAAATAACAAATTTTTAACGAATTATGATTTAACGAAACGAAACCGCCCAGCCCTAATAGAAACCCATTTGTTGAGAGCTAATTTGCTATTGCATATCTGTAGCAATTTGCTTAATAGTATCATTATGGAATGTTTCATGAAACAGCAATCTTGCAACATTACCAGGACTTTCTCCCCCAAAGACATTATAACTGAGTGTCCCTAGGTCTCAGATTTGGGATTAGTCCTGATCTCGTAATTTGGTCCTCATCATAGCATATTCATCCCATTGGTGGAATATGTTGCCTAAAAGAGAGAGAAGAAACTCAACAGAGAGCTAATCCATTCCCTACCTATGTGGAGTTGAACCATGTTCTGCATTTCTGAGTAGTTTCCCAAATCAACAGGATCCTCCCTGCTGCTTATAACAGTGAGATTATTGAAGTCGAAAAAAAGATGTGATGAATATAAATAGGAGTCATACAGCAGAAATGTACAAATATTTTAAAATCATTGGAAAAAGAAGCTAGATACATCTATTCATGTGAAATGTGTAAAAAAAAACTAGTAAATGAGAGTCACCTTTATCCCATGATTTATAAAATATGTTTGCTTGCTTGCTTGTTTGCTTTTGTGTACCTAAACGGAATGCCCTGTTAAACTTGAGAGGTCAGGTGGCACAGAGGCAAATTGCCAATTGTAGAAGTAAACAAATAATTGTAGCCTGAGCTAATTAAATTATAGGAATGCAGGGTCAATATGTTGCTACAGCTATTAGTGATAAAGGCGATTTTTGTTCAGTCAGCAGGGATGTGTCAGGATATTGTGCAGTGAAAAGTTAAAGGTGAGGAATTGTGGGGAATGATGTGAGATTTTATAGTCTTTGCTGTTTCCAGCAGTGCTCTGTTGCTAGTACATGCTGGATATTGAATGTTTTGTTTTGTTTTTGAAATAACTTTCTCTTTGTAAAAATACAGCAGACCAATCAATGGCCTTATTGAACAAAGAACATATTTCATATACTGTTGTCTTCTTTTTCCTTCTTCTGGTTGCTTTAAACATGAAAGTGGATCTACAAAGTGACATTGTGCTTAATGATCTGAGGATTAAATTACTGGGGGAAAAAAGATGTTTAACTTGTTTAATAGCAGCCTGCTCAATTGCACAATGACAAGCAGAAAACTGGGATTCACCCTTCCCTCAGTTTCATGATAGTATAGTACAGCACTCTTCAGACAGCTAAATACTCCTTGCTGTGACAAGTTATTGATCTTGTTTTCCTCTGAGACCCTTACCAAACCAGACTATAGCTTCCTGAAATGTACAACTGCAACATTACATTGTAAAAGTTAAGAGCCAACATTTTTTTTATATTGTCTGATTTCAAAAAGAAAAAAAATCTATAAAACCCATGTGCTTTTCATTTTTCTGTGGGGTCCTCCTTCTTTTCTTCACATAAATCTAAGGATTTCTTTTTTTAAAAAAAACACTTTATACACATTCATTCACTCATTTGTCTTATATCTCAGCTTTCTCCCAATATAGGATCTAAGGCACCATACAACATTTTATACATGATTAAAAATAAATGCTGTTGTTTATTCATTCAGTCGATTGTGACTCTATGTGACTTCATGGACCAGCTCATGCCAGAACTCCCTGTCAGCTGTTGCCACCTCCATCTCCTTCAAGGTCAAGCCAGTCACTTCAAGGGTAACATCCATCCATCTTGCCCTTGGTCTACCCCTCTTCCTTTTTCCTTCCATTTTTCCCAGCATCATTGTCTTCTCCAGGCTTTGCTGTCTCCTCATTATGTGGCCAAAGTACTTCATCTTTGTCTCTAATATCCTTCCCTCCCATGAGCAGTCTGGCATTATTCCTGGAGTATGGACTGGTTTGATCTCCTTGCTGTCCAAGGCACTTTCAGAATTTTCCTCCAGCACCATGGTTCAAAAGTGTCTATCTTCCTACACTCAGCCTTCCTTATGGTTTAGCTCTTGCATCCATAAGTTTCAAAGTGGAATACCATTGCTTTAACTATGTGGATCTTTGTTGCCAGTGTGATGTCTCTACTTTTAATTATTTTATCAAGATTGGCCATTGTTCTCCTCCCAGGAAGCAATCTTCTTCTGATTTCCTGGCGGCAGTCTGTGTCTGCATTAATCTTCGCCCCTAGAAATACAAAGTCCGCTACTACATCCATGTTTTCTCCATCTATTTGCCAGTTATCAGTCTGGTTGCCATAATCTTGGGGTTTTTCAATGTTTAACTGCAACCCAGATTTTGCACTTTCTTCGTTCACCTTGATTAGAAGGCTCCTCAGCTATTCCTTACTTTCAGTCATGAAACTGGTATCATCTGCATATTTAAGGTTATTAATGTTTCTTCCAGCAATTTTAACTCCATCTTTGGATTCGCCAAGCCCTGCACATCGCAAGATATGTTCTGCATGCAAGTTGAATAGGTAGAGTGAGAGTATACATCCCTACCATACTCCTTTCCCAATCTTGAATCAATCTGTTGTTCCAAGGTCTGTTCTTACTATTGCAAATTGGTTGTTATACAGATTACTCAGGAGACAGACAAGATGGTTTGGTATCCCCAGACCACCAAGAACTTGCCACAATTTATTATGATCCAGACCGTCAAAGGCTTTAGAATAGTCAATAAAACAGAAACAGATGTTTTTCTGTAACCCCCTTCCTTTCTCCATTATCCAGCGGACATTGACAATGTGATATCTCGTACCTCTGCCTTTTCTGAACCCAGCTTGTACATCTGGCAACTCTCTCTCCATGTATTGCTGGAGTCTACCTTGCAGAATCTTGAGCATTACTTTCCTGGCATGAGAAATAAGGGCCACTGTATAAAAGTTTGAGTACTCTTTAGTGTTTCCCTTCTTTTTGGTAAAAACAAAAAAAGATTTTTAAAGTTACATTAAACTAAAATTCTATTCAAAATAAACATGTTAAAATAACATTAAAAGAGCAGTAAAAGATTTCAGGCAGTCCCCTAGTTTCAAATATCCAACTTAAAAGTGACTCATAGTTAAGAGTGGGGATGAGACAACAGGAAGTGAGAGAAATCTACCCCTAGGAAGGGAAATTATCTCCTGAAAGAGTTGTCATGGGGAAACAGTGTTTGTAATATTTTAAAAGGGGGAGATACATTTATTTATTATTTTATTTATTTACTTTATTTATACCCCACCTTCCTCTCCAAGGAGACTTAAGGCAGCTAAGAATCATACTCTTTGATCAATTTAAAGCAAAGCAAATACAACCATTTATTTGCATTTATTGTATTGTAACTCTATTTGTAATTTAACATATACAATATTGTTTAATGGGGGGGGCAATTAAACAATATTGTATATGTTAAATTAAAAATAGAGTTACAATACAATAAATGCATTTTAAAACACCCTGTCCCTCCACAACTTCCTCAGAAATATGCCCTTTATACTTTTCTAAATGCCTGCCTTCAGAAAAAAGTTCCAAAGTCTGAGAAGGAGGAGGAAGAGGAGGAGGAGAGGAGGAGGAGGTGGGGAATACCTAATCTAAAAGTAAAAAAGCAAAACATGAACAATCCAACAAGTTCCTTTTAAAAGTTGCAAACAATGATGACAATGAGTTCTTTCTCCCATCTTGGACATTCCACAGATATATAAACCCAATTTTTCTAGTTCCAATAGACCTCACAACCATTGAGGATGCTTGCCATAGATGCAGGTGAAACATCTGGAGAGAATGCTTCTAGAACATGGCTATATAACCCGAAAAACCTACAACAACTCAGTGATTCCAGCCATGAAAGCCTTCGACAATACAATGATGACAATGCATTATAACAGGGGGGAAAATACTATTTAGAAAGAAACTTTCAAAGTGTGGCTAAAACTACTGCTGAAGTTAATGAGAATGAACTTCAATTACATTGTGCCTTTGCGTTGTAGCACCTTCTATTTAAATATGCAGATTAAATGCTTTCATATTTTTCTCATCACTGCTGTGAACTGCAGTGGCCAGTATAGCCACATGCTAAAATTCATGGAGTCTTTTTTAACAGACTTTTTAAACAGCTGATTAGAAGCTAATTGTCTAATTAGAAGGGATTTGGTATTTGTTTGCTCTTTTATGAAAGATGTGGCTGTTTTAAAAAATCCTGGTAAAGAGACAGCTTGGTGAATCATTGTTTCTCATGCCTAAAAGTATGTGTTTTTGTCCAAAATATATAATTGCTACAGCTGGATATGTATATATATACCAAAGTCATGTATCTATTAAGTAGGTGAGATTTCATGAATGTAAGTTCATATGGAAACATTACATGACTTAAATAATACACATTTTAAATCACTTTGACCTCGAAATTTACCAAGGATCTAGGTGAAGAAGCTACATTGGGAGATGATGACAGAGTTTCACCAGGAGTTGGTAGAAGGTGAACCAGACAAACATCATGTAATTATAAAATGATCTAGTTATAAAGCCATGTCAAAAAAGTTCCCCCTGGATTCCCACTGTATTGAACAATTATCAGTGAGTTTTCAGCATTCCGTTTGGGAACAAAACATTGAGTCATGTGGTGGCCTTCTAGGTCTGGGGTTTTTTGGATGAGATGGATTATCTAGATCCATTTCAATCTGTCATCAGGTCTGGCTTTGCTCACCTTGATGGATAATGGATGTTGTGAACTTGAATTGGAGTTGTATATCTCTGTTGGTTCTGTTGAATTTTCCACATCTTTTTTATACCACCACACATACTGAAACTTTCTCAGATAACTTGTTTTGATAGGATTTTGAAGTATTTTTTCATTCCTTCCAATTGCCATAGAAGCGGTTCCAGTGTTCCAACCTTTGCATTCTGCATCACCACAGCATTTTTCTGGGACACCACTGGAACCTGTCATTTGATCCCAGGTATTTTCCCTGAAATTTCTTGAGAATCACAGTCATTTTGTGGGCAGGAATTTTCCCTCAGACATGCTAACGTTAGCCTGACAGCAAGGCCAGCTTAGTCCTTTCAGTGGGCTCTCCCTACTATTGTTTATTTACTTGTCATCTCTGTCTAGGTAGAGGAAAATGAGAAGACTAGTGGGGTACCTACTCTTGTACATCTCCTTTAATTTCACTTGTGGGTAGAGAGGACTCATGAATAGCAGGCAGTTATGATAAAGAGTCAGAACTAGAAGGTGGAGGCTTTCAAAAACAAACAGTTATTCCCTATTTTGAGGTGGACTATGGTGTGGCCATAATATCCAAACTTATGTGGCTCAAGAAATCCCATCCTCCCATGTCAAGGTGCTTAGTGGCTGAATACAATCAAGCTATCATCGCAGAGGAGACAGAAAACTCAAATCTCAACTTTTCCAAACATATCTTCACAGCTAGTCAGCAATATGTTTTCATTTCACATTATCCAAATTCTGCTGCTGAAGCAAATGCCTCAGACTGGCTCCTCACATTCTCTAATGGCAAAGAATGCATTGTGTGGGTTGAGGCAATTCTTGGCACCATCCCTGCTCTGTTTCTTGGGGTCTGTTTAGGTTCTCCAAGCCTGAGCAAAGCAATTTATCCATATTGAGTATGTCAGAAAGAACTCCTGTACATGATTATACAATATATAATGTCAGCTGTTCAAAAAAGCTGAGCACAACACAAGATGGAAAAGTTACTGCTGCTCATTTTAACACAAAGGAAGGAAATTATTTTCATCTGAACTCTGTAGCTGCCTGCACTTCTCCTGTGAGATTTCATCAGTCAAGAAGAGGGGGGAAAAACATAACTGGAGCAAATGTTATAAAACAAATACTGACCTTTTGCCAACAATAAGAGTGCTAAACTAATGCTCTTGGGTACCTCAAATTCCCTGAATGGTGAACTACAATAATGTGATCTTTTCTTGAAGCCTTTATGGCACAGAGCTTATAAATTCAATTATTCCATGTAGGGGGGAGGAGGAGTAGGGGGAGAATTTCATTCTCTTTACCTAAAGTTTCTGCATACTTGTCCTAATAGTCTATTCTATCCTTCAGTTGTTTCCTTTTCATCCTGCTTTATCACTGTTTCTTTGTAACACTTTCATTCTAATCCTATGTATTGTGCTGTGCCTGTTCATTCAGACTTGTCATGCTATGCTAACTTACTATTTAACTCTTCCCAAAATCTTCACTATTATTTGTAACTTGTCCAGTCAATCAGTTCTAAAATAGGATATCTCGCTCTACCTCCTCTCCCTGAACAGAATTCCAAAATATAAAACAAAGGTCCTTTTTGCATCCAGGCACAATCCCATACCATTGAAGATCCATGAATGCATCAACAAAGTCAGCAAAATCAATAACTCAACTTTTTTTAAACTTACTTGGCGACCTCATTTCCAGTGTTTTGGACAAATTATATGAGATATGTGACAGATATAGTGATTCAGATATATAATGTGCCCTTTCATTTTGAAAAGTAAACAAGATGCATGGCTTAAGAAAGTAGAAAGTACTACATGAGCATTTTCCAACTGTAAAATCATATTTTTCAGATTTGTTTTCAACATGAGATGGTATGTTTGGCAATTCAGTAATAACCATGAATTAAAAGGAAAAGATTTTGTATTCCATGTTAGATATTTTTAACCAAGACAATATGTAGAGATTTCAGCTAGGAGCTTAGATGAGGAGGCTTGTGCCTGACAAGCTTCTATAAATCAGATCAGCCAGGATAGAGGACAAACACTTTGGATTAAAGACAGAGGTACAGAGATTTGTTACAATTTAGACAAAAAGAATGCAAGTACAAGTAGTACACTTCAAAAGGTAGAGGCACAAATTCACTGAAAAACACATATTATGCAGTTCTGACAGTTATTCAGACTTCCTACTCCCGCCTGTTTAGTTGAAAAACAGAGCCAGCTAGGATCCAAGTGAGATTGGCCAGAGGTCCCCCTGACAGCACAGGAGATCCCCATGGCAGGAAGAAGAATAGCTGATGGTTGGTCAGTTTAAAGGTCCAGTCCATTATAGAGATGCCCACATGGAGAGTGTGAACAAAGGGAAGTGGTGATATGGGTATACAAATGAACTCTTTATTACCTTAGGTGTTCAGTTCCCCCTAGACCAGTGGTTTTCAACCTGGGGTCCCCAGATGTTTTTGGCCTTCAACTCCCAGAAATCTCAACAGCTGGTGAACTGATTAGGATTTCTGGGAATTCTAGGTCAAAAATTTGGGGACCCCAGGTTGAGAACCACTGGCCTAAACAAAGGTATAAGACCAGAAAGACAAAGGATGACAATATTAAACAATGAGGGGCTTGGCTAGCTATTCAGATGACTAATGTATTCTTTTTTTTAGCCTTATCTTCCATGGGACTGATGATCCTCTAGCTATGTCTAAACAAGAAAACATATTATGTTCATCTTAGTGACAAAAAGAATCATCTGGTTCACATCTGTACACAAAGGGTTTGACTTTATTTGGCTTGGGAGGTTGCTGGAAAGATCTTTTGTTAATTATCTAGCAATTTCTGTTCCCAGGAACTAATGGAAATATGGGACATGGGGACAGCACATCCTTTCAGGAAACATTTGATACATTTATAAATTGATACTTTAGATAAAATGTGGTTCTGATGGGTTAACTGAGTTTACAACTGTCATCTTCTCCTTCCCTTCTTGGAAAATGACCACGTGCACAAACATTAATAAAGGCAGTTTACACAGTTGCCTTCGGGCTGATATGGGCAGGATATAAATGTCGTAAATAAGTAGTGTGTGAGAGAACAACTCAGCAGCACAGAAATTAGTTCTCTAAGTTTCTCTATCCTCTCCTGACCCAATTAACTGTTTCCTTGGCTACAATTTAAAACAATTTAAAATAAAGCTGATAAAATGATAATTAGTAGTGATAGAAGTCATTAAAATTGTTGATAAAACATTGATAAAACATAAAAACAGACCAGAAAGTTTCTCTATGCTGCCCTCATGCATAGAAGCAGGCAAAACATCAGGAGAGGATACATTGATACAGTATAAAAACAATACAAGTTACACAAAAAGTATCAATTTTATACATTTATTAAAAGATTTCGATTCGATAGAGTTCAGGGTACAACTGCTCCCAGGTCCTTCCAGACCCTCTAGTGGCTTTGACATTTCAAAACTTTGAAACCATGGAAAAGGTTTTTTTTTAAAAAAAGGGGGAAAAATATATTTCTTGCTTGAAATCCTCTTATTGTTTTTAAACATTTGGGGAGGGGGTGCCACGGCTCAGCAATAGTTTCACCTTCCAATAACCAAGCTTCTGTACAGTTGAATGCATGATAGATACCAGTAGAGATCATAGTTTTTATTAGGAAAAGGGAGTACCTTGAAATATGAGCTATGTTATTATTATGGCTAAGTATCTGCATGAATTATCTTATTAGTGGAAGAGAATTTTCAGAAAGAAGCAATGTATTGTACTACAGGTACAATAAGGGAGATGTACCTTGGAGAGATACATTGCTGAACTAATAAGATGCCATAAAATGGAGTCACGTTGTTTAATGTTTTTCCACATACAATGCAATATAAGAAATTCAGCTTTTAATATTTCATTAGTGTTATAAAATAGTTTCTTGAAATATGCAATGGCATTTTGTTTTGTGAGATTACTATAATTTACCACATTATTGGAAGACAGACATTATCCACTGTTAATTTCTGATCACTGTTTATATTCTTTATTCTGGAAATAGTTACATTTGGTAATGTGCTGATTAACAATATGAAATTGCATCATTGCAGTATAATGATGAATAATAAAAATGAGAATCCTTTTGAGGAGAATAGAGGAGAATCTTTGCTTTAGACAAAATCACATTCTAAAGCATTACTGTGGTTTGAATACATTATCAAAAATAATGTATAAAACAAATAGAAAATTTAATCCATCCACACATCCACGTATCAAATTACACAAGAGCGAAAAAGAATTTTGTTGATACCAATAAATGTAATAACTTTAAAATGTCCAAAATATAAAATACAAATTTCTTTCATGTAAGGATTCAAGTATGTCATACTGCAATATGTGTGTGTTTGCATGTCACATGCCACACGTCATCACAAGCTTGTATGCTTACTGCCAAAAGTAGATCCCTCTAAGAATTCTTAAGCAATAGTATGCAAAAATACTCATACTTACTTAGGTAATCTCTTGTCCGAGTATGATGGCGTTCCAAGTGTAGTGTCTTGGTGGTAGGTCTGTAGGTGACTGTGGAGCCCTAGTTTTTATCCACATGTTCTTCCACAGTGAGGGCATTGGTTTACAGTTGGAAGGTGGTCCCAGTCTGGATTGGCTTGATGTGCCTTCCTCTTGGCACATTTCTCCCTTTCACCCTCCTTTCATGCCTCTGCAAATTCTGCAACACTACTGGTCACAGCTGACCTCCAGTTAGAGTGCTCAAGGGCTAGGGCTTCCCAGTTCTCATTATCTATGCTAAAGTTCTTAAGGTTAGTTTTAAGCCCATCTTTAAATCTCTTTTCCTGTCCACCAACATTCAATTTTCCATTCTTGAGTTGGGAGTATATTGTTACCGATATTAACTAAGTGACATCCATTGTTAGAGTATAATACAGCACTGAAAGACTGCATAAACAACATCAACAGTTTGTTGTGTACACAAGATGGAATGTAAATTGGCCATTAGACTAACAGTGATTACAGTTGATTAAGAGTAAATTGACAATAGGTAAATAGCTGTCATGATCACCATGGGTGATGATAGAAGTGATTAGAAGGAGATAGAACCTGATATTTAGGGGCCGGCAACCCAGACACACATTTGGGACATATTGCCAGTTGGGTGCCTGTCATGGATTATCCTCTCAGCTATCTGTTCAGTCACTGACATAATAAGCATTTCATGTTCATTTGGAAAGATGACAATGCTGGCCTGCATCTTCAGTGTCGTGTTACTAAGGAACCCAGCTGCATTGTTATTTTGGAAGTATGCCTCACACAGCTTGATACTAGAATCTCCGCTTTGTTCCAGAAGGCTGGCTAAACAAGGGCTTGGGATCAGCCAGGGCATGAAAATCATAATTTACACTTGCTGGCCTTTTCCTAATTAAACTGCCAAGAGCATCCCTTATTTGTACACAAAGCATGGGGACAAAGTATGTTTTGTTTTGTTTGCAGCATTATGCAGTACTCTAGTGGACCTAACAAAGCATAACTATGTTTGGGTTTCCCAGCACAACCTTTGTCTGTCTAGGAACAAAGACACATCAACTGCTTTTGTAGAAGTAGGGAGACTTCTCCCCATCAAAACTTTGTAAATTGGTAAGCCTTTAACCCTGATATCCATTCCCTGTGGTAGACCCTCACCCCTAGATTCTGATGAGCCTTTGAGAAATACACTTTCTAAAATAGAGAAATATCTATTCATCAACTGGATTTCTTATTTTTTTTTCCTTCTGCATCAGTCTTTATCAGCTACTTACTCTGCTCTGCACAGTGTTCAATATAATGACATTTTCATTTAAAATTTGTTTCACTGCTTCTAGGCTTTTAATAAGTTATGCATAATTGTGTGTTTGCCTTCAAATTGCCTATTAACTTATAACTTGTGATCTTATAAATCTTTAGTATGCTTCATATTCTTTCACTTTATGACAACACCTCTCCTGTCTTCATCAGTTTCTTTCTCTGT
Organism: Anolis sagrei; assembly: GCF_037176765.1. Taxonomy (NCBI): domain Eukaryota; kingdom Metazoa; phylum Chordata; class Lepidosauria; order Squamata; family Anolidae; genus Anolis; species Anolis sagrei. Next base: position 94,419,619 of record NC_090024.1, read on the forward strand.
GATAGATAGATTGATACATAGAGAATCTGTATCTCCATTTGACTATGGAAATCATCAGAGAAACGCAATAACAAGCAACTCAAGTCTTACTGAGAAAATCCCATGATGGAGTCATTGTAGACATCATAACATCATGACATCATAGAAAGTGCACCTTAGAATTGATGAAATATGATGTTATAATTTCTTATGCAAAAGAATCAAAATTAAACTTGGAAAGATTTGTCACAACTGATGACTGAAGTGGTTGAATGCCATATTCAAAGAAGTAGCAAGAAAAGGATTTTGGAGCTGAAGGAATAGCCTTAGATGGACCATATTACAGATTACAGTAGCTGTAAAGAACATATGCTTTATGTTTACCCCTTGCAAAAGCCCACAGCTGGATCCATTTTATCTTGAGTTTGAACCTGGTGCAATAGACTAGTCTATCATAATTAGGAACAATATCGTGGGGAATGGAATTTAAAAAGATGTAACCATTTAGTGGGTTTTTTTCGGGCTATAGGGCCATGTTCTAGAGGCATTTCTCCTGACGTTTCGCCTGCATCTATGGCAAGCATCCTCAGAGGTAGTGAGGTTTTAGGTTTTACTTCACCACATTCTTGTATTCAACTAATTATTGACAGACTGCTGTTATGTAAATAAGGAAATGTCCTGTCTTGCATCCAAAATAGCTTTCTAGCTATTTCTCGGCAGAAATTTTAATCTATCTATCTATCATCTACATAAATGTCAAAGTATGTATGTCTGTGCCACATAGGCTGTAGTTGGGTGTAGTGGTCCTCTGTGATGTCCTTGCATTGACTGTTGTTAGGTGAAAGTAGGAGTGTGCATGATACCCTATTTGGGGGATTCAGATGATCCATCAGCTAGATCCCCAGAAACGGGGCAGGTGAAAGGGGAAGCTGGAGGTCCACAATAAGGGAGCCTATAGTAGCTGACCTTCTGTTGTATCTGGATGTATTTGAATGCCATGTGAGAAGAGCAGCTGCATACTTGTGGCTCCCCGCCCCCAGTTAGCCTTGCCAGAACCAATCAGAAGAAGAAAGCAGATCGTGTTACTTATTCACTCATTTATTTATTAATTTATTGCAAATCTGGTCTATATGTACTAGGGTGAACTCTGCCATTTTCAGTTGCTTACAGATCACTTTTTGATAATTCAAATCTTTTCCTTCTGCATTAAATTTTCAGAGTTAATATTTTCATTATACTTCTTCTGTTTCTTTCCCTAATTTCACTAGAGAGGAGTAAGTGGACGTGCATTTTTTGGGGGGAGGGGGTTGTGAGTTTAGGAAGAGCTTCTTTTGTGTCTTTAATTTTTTTGTTTTATCCTTTTTTGCTTTAATTTGACTAAGTTTAAGATAGGTTTAGGAAATAGCCTGACTCCCTCAAGTCCTCACAGGGAGAATTAACCCAGACCTACCTTCTGGCTTTTGTACTTAGTCCTTCACCAGCAGCCTAACTCCCTTCCCTATCCACACCCCTGAAACTTGGGGAGTTTACAGCTGTAAATGTGTCCTCCAAGTATAGCCTTTTTTTGGTCTTGATATCTATATAATGATGTAAATAGAAGCCTTGCCATTTCCTCATTGTCACCAATGGGCCGGATCTTCCCAGAGTGAAAATGGAGCATCCAGCTGGCAGATCATTAAATGGTATCACCCCTTCCAGATTTCAGGCACTGCCTGGTAAATGGGAGGCAGGCCAAAAATGGGACTAAAAACAGGGTAGATTTTTGACTAATTGCATGCCCACAGGTGAAAGATTAGTTGTTGCTTGGTAAAGTTAGTTCCTTTGTGATGACACTAGGAAAGGTGACATGTGTATGAGGGGAAGGGAGGAAAAAAGGAAAGAGTCGCAGAGAGAGCTATGTTGCCATGGATCTTGAGAAAGGACAGTGGAGAGAAAAAAATGAGTAAAATAAGAGAAAGAAAGGAATGAAGAGGGAGGGGAGGGGGAGGCAAAGAAAGAAAAAGAAAGGAAGAAAGAAAGAGAAAGAAAAGCCAAAGACGACATGTGGTGGGAGGAGAGAGAAAGAAAAGATGAAAGCCAGTCAGTTCCAATAACAACCGGGCAATGCTGGTTATATATGCTAGTAAATTATATATTTGAAACATGGACTATGTTTTTGAGTTAAGACAATCAAGGCACTACACTGCCATATAATGCTGTTCAAGGTAGTCATTTGCATTATATTAGTCTACACTGACCATGGCAGTATAGATGGGGCTTAAAGTTACTTGCAAACATTAATCAGATGCTTGCGCTAAATGGCTTTAAAAGGTGTGAGCATGTGGAAGAAAATGTATATCACACCTGCCACTCACATTTTGCCAGACCAAATCCTGGAATGAGCTTTGCTGTGTTTGAAATCAGGCTCCGCTGATTTTGGACAATAATGTTTGAAGGTAAATAATGTTCTTGAGTTGGTAAAATTTGAAGTAATAATATCATCAGAAAACATATTTCCCAGGGTATGTTGACTAGTGTTTTTAGAAGAGAGGTTACAAGATCATTGTAGCTTGTGAATGTTGAGAGGAAAGGTCTCCTGGAAGCATCGATTCACCCTCTAAATGATAGTACAAACTGATGCTCTGTATGACCCAGGCAGTAGTGCTGTATCAGAAGCATTGTAAAATGCCACCTCTGTGAAATATGGGGTATTGATATTTGTGATAAACGATCTCAGCAGTTGCTGCAGCATAAGACAGCCCTTCAGTTCCTCTTCTTTGTAGCAACACAGCTTGGAGACCTGTTTCTGAAGCAACTGTGAAGAGCTTGATCTCTTTCAGTGGGTCAAGGGATTGCAACATCTCACACTGCTGTCAGTTTTTACTTGAAATCTTTGAACTCTCTTTCATGCTCTACCATCCACATCCACCAAGCTATCACTATGAAGCAGATTTTCTCAGTAAATTCCTAAATATAAGTTGAATGCTTATGAGTGAACCTACTAAAATGACAGTCATATTATTGAAATACAGTCTTTGCAGGCATAGCTAGTGGAATTTTTCTTTTCTCTTACAAAATGCATTTAAAAAGAAGGAAGAAAAAGTAAGTCCAATGCAATATATAGAGAGGGGGAAAATATATTTATAAATTGATATAGATGCAGATACATATGCAGATATATGATACAAATATAGAGTTATAGAATCATAGAGCTGGATGAGACCACAAGCATCATCAATTCCAATCCTCTTCTAACTTGCAGGAATACACAATCACAGCAGTCCAAATAAATGGCCATATAGCCTCTTCTTAAAACCACTCAGAGAATGAAACCACCACCCTCTGAGGCAGCATAGTCCACTATTAACTAGTTTTACATCAGTGTTAACGAAATTCTGGGATGCCAAAAATGACTCCAAACCCTGCAGTGATGGAAAGTTCTTAATAGGAATTAAGAACTTTCCAGAATAGGAATCTCCAGTAACAAGTACCAGAAGCACTTTATTAGAACTAAGATTGCTGCACACTGCACTTACCTATAATCCTTACATATCACCTGTCACATCAGCACTTTTAATCCTGTACCCATTACTCTGGCCCGGCCCAGTTTTATAGTGTCTTGATGTATTGTTTATTGCTTGTTGTTTAATATTGCTTTAACTGTTTTTAATTTTGCTTTAGGTGTTGTATTGTTATGTTGTGTTTTGAGGCCTTGGCCGTTGTAAGCCGCATCGAGTCCTTCGGGAGATGCTAGCAGGGTACAAATAAAGTTAATAATAATAATGCTTGCCATAGATGCAGGCAAAACGTCAGGAGAAATGCCTCTAGAACATGGCCATATAGCCCAAAAAAACCTACAAGAACTTAGTGATTCCAGCCATGAAAGCCTTCGACAATACAACAATAATAATAATAATAATAATAATAATAATAATAATAGTCAAGTACAAGAATAAGCCTGGACATACGAGTTTCACAAGCACTCATACATTCATGCAGGGTGGGGAGGACATAGGAAAACCCCGTAACTTCTTCAGGCAATAGGCATAATCCCCTACCTCCACACAACTTACAATGGAGTCAAACCAAAAATCATGGAAGTTGCCACACTTCTGTCCTTCTCCTGGAACCCATTCAGGCTGGCTAACACCCGTTGCTACCCATTGTTTCACCACCATGGACCATTATCCTCTCCCAAGCTGGGGAAATTACAATAATTGGCACCCATTATCTCAAACCTACACATATTCTTTCCCTTCCAACACCCACAAGAGGCAGAACAAGCAAAAAAAAAAACCCTTCAAACTGTGCAATGACAATGTATTAAAATTCCATCCAAACCCAGAGACAAATCAGCAACAAAGGCAGTCATTGCATCCCAGCCAACCAGCCTGCTGATCCTACCTAGCCACAATCTGGACCAATCAGCAGCCAGGGCAGCAAAGGTTTTTGCTTCAAATGACTGTCAGAGCTCTATAAATATTTCTGTATGCTTGCATTGAGTTATGTTAGTTTTTGGAGGACAGACTCTGCTGAAATCCACTTTGGCCAAGATGAAGAAACACTTTTGTTCCTTCTACCTTCAACCTGTCTGTGTCTTATTCAGTCCTTTGGATCTTGACATGCTCCTCCCTCCCTCCCAAACCCACAACTTTAGTGGAGCTGAAATCACTCAACATCAGAAAGAATTTCCAAATATTCTAACATTATCACTTTTCCTGAAATTTAAATACAAAACTATATAGATAATCATTTTGGCAGAAAAGGCTGATTCATCATATAAGGAGTTGTGAGTTGTGTTAAACAGAGGTAAGATATAATTTTGAATGATTTATTTTTCTTTTTTTAAGAAGATGTCTTTCTCTCTCCCAATATTGATCCATTTGTCTCATACAACAAGTTGTGTTACACAATCTAAAATGTAATATATAAATATTTAAAAAGCATTTTAAACAATGGACAATACCAAAGTTTGAAAAATAAATAATAATCATATGAAAAAACAACGAAGATGGGTGGTTAAAGCATAATTATAATAATAATACAAATCATCACCTCCCAACTGAAATAATTCCTTCAATGAGCGGTTAACATTAAAAATTAATTAAAAACCCCAAACAATTCTATGCTAATCATTTATAAGCAACAATGTGCTAAAACTGTTTAATCCTTTTTTTAAAAAAAAATTCTATTTTCTGCAATGTTTACCCTCTAACATGTGTTTTTAAGGCCCTATCACCATACTATTTTAGCACTATTGTTCCACTGCAATTGTCATGGCAACATTATTAGACATTCCAGGGTTAGTACTTTAGTCAGGACTAAGTGCTCTCTGGATTACGATTCTAAATGTCCCTCCCTAAACTGCAATTTTAAAGATTTCATGAGATGTTGCCATGACAGTTGAAGTAGAATAATAGTCCTGTAATACAATGCTCCAATTTGATAGGTTCCTTAATTAGAAATGGAATCAAATCACAATGTAGCTTAGGATGTACAATCAAAATAATTTTCTTTCTTTCTTTTTTAAAAAAAACAAGTACCTTCAAATATAAAACCAGATGAAATCTTCACCACCTGCTTTTAGAATTCTTATACCTTTCTATGAATTTTACCGTTGTTTCATATCCACAGAAATGACTTTTGAGGAACTCCAGGTGATAGCTTTAGACATAACTAAAACAGAAGGAGACCTCAAACAAACTTGAAATGTCAGGAGAATTAAAAAGAAACAACCAGACCATATATATATATTTGCAAAAATCCTAGTTGGTATTCTCCTTTGCCCCAACCACACTGCCATATCATGCAGTTTGAAACTGCATTGTATGATCAGGATAGACACATATAATGTAGCTTCAAACTTCAATACATGGCAGTGTAGAGGGAGGCTTCAACATTTTTTTCTAAAATTAAATTTTAAAAAGATGTTTTGAAAAGTTTTTTTTTTCAAATTTGAACAGAAGCATTTGAAGAGTGGGGGGGGGGGGGTTATTGAAGGCCATATAACCCAGAATATCAAGGCAGATAACCCACAATATCTGCTTTGAACTGGATTATCCGAACCCAGTCCAATGTGTATTTTATACAGCTTTATGGAAGGGGCCTAAGGCCACTTTCACACAGCTGAATAAAATCCCACATTTTCGTCTTTGAACTGGAATATATGGAATCAGATAACCTGTTGGGATACAGACACCTTAAAGGGCCAGACTCAGAATTAGTTATCAAAACAGAATTTATTAAACAAAGGAAAAGGACACAGAGATACTTAGCTGCAGTGCCTCTGGTCAAAACTTAAAGCATTAACCAGTCCTGGTTCAAAAATAAGCAACATAAGTAAAAACCCGGATTATCCTGACAAAAAAACCCGGATTAAACAGGAAGAGCTGAGGCCAAAACAAAAAGGCACGGTACGCAAACAGTTAACAAAGCAGTGAAGCCAAAAAGCAGGTAGCGTAGTCAGCCGGAGTCCGAGGTCAAGGCAGCAGCAATCCGAATTATCGTCGTTCCGATATCCACAAAAGCAGTGTCGTCATCAAGTCAGTCCGAAGTCAAGAAAGGGGGAAATTCACACTCACAAGAAGTCAGTCCAAGTCATGATCAGGAACTCCAACTTGCAGATCCCGGACCCAATTACAAACACGAACAGGCAGCAACAAGTCCCATACAATACCCAAGATCACAAACATACACCAACACCTTGCCTTCTGCAAAGATTTTGTCATTTCTGAACCTACTTTTATCTTACACACCATCATCAGAAGATGAGCTGACCTCCACCCCATCATTATCCCTTACAGCTGTTCTTGACTCCACACGTGAACTCCTACTCCCATTTCTCCACCTTCTCCATCTTCTGTCAAGTCTTAGATCCCCCCAAGACTCAGATGTATTCCCCGATTGCCAGTCCTCATTACCAGAGAACCCTACAAAAGTATTGCTGGACGTTGGCTCTGCACATACAGCTTGTACCTCTTTCACCTTAGTCCAGTCCAATGTGTCATCCCTGCCTTCAACACTCCTTAACCCATCATTTCCAGAGAAAACCACAAATGATCTGTATGAGCAGTAAGTATATCCCGGATCCTCTTCCTCTGTTGCTCCTCATCAGACTCCTGCTCCCGAGTAACTCTTTTCCTTCCTTTAGATCAATCCATGATGTTTCCTTCCTCCTCTTCACTTGTTCACCCATCATCCCTAGAGAAACCCTCAAATGAATCCTCATTTGTAGGAGCTGTGAGTATATCCTGGATTCTCTTCCTCTGCTGTACCTCATCAAACTCTTTCACTCGAGTAACTCATTTTCCCCTTCTAATGCCCAAACTACTGTTAGTATCGTTACTCGCAGGCTCTACTACAACATAACCCAGTTCAAAACAGAAATTGTGGGATTTTATGCCTTGATATTTTGGCTTATATGGCTGTCTGGAAGGTCCCTAAGTGCATAGTTGAGTGTTTGGGAACACATGGATATATCCTTTATATTCAGAGAGATTACTTTCATTAGGATTAACAAGAAGATTTAGGCCATGGGTAGGCAAGAATATCTACATAGGCCAAATGAGCCAGTGAAAGAATGAGTGGATTCTGTGGCATCAAGATAACACTCCTGGTCTATTCACCTTAACACTGCATGTCCTACATTTTTTTAAAAAAGCTTTGGAAATCATCCACACCATTTTTGCCAGTGTGAACAGTTAAGCTGCTTCCTATATCCCCCCCCCCCAAAAAAAGGGTGGGGTGACAAATTGCACAATAAAAAGAACTGATTCAGGTAACACTGCTTTAAACTACATTAACAGGAGTTGGGGATACTTTGGGGCTTCCTTCAAATCTGGAGTAAATGTTGACTTTGGGCTCATTTAAGCAGCTGTGCAGATTCCTATTTGGGAAGTAGTAATGGCTGTTTACACCATTGTCCCAGGGTGAACAGCCAAAATGGTATACTTAAAAATAAGGTGTTAACATATAATTTTGTTTCTCTGTCATGGTTGTAAAGGTCTCCTTCTCTCTCCTTCTTCTTTCTTTTCTAGTCTTCAAAAGCTGAATGTAGAACTCCATCATTGTTTGACCAAAGCCTGAATGAGAACCCAGGAGTGGGAAGGTGACCAATTAATTCCACACAAACAACAAAACTCAACTTCTGTTCCTTCAGTGAAAGCGAACACTTCAGAAACCTTTTGTGTCCCTTAATTATTTTCTGGAACTTGCCTGTTCTTTTTGTTTGTTACCCATTCTCTCTGCTTCAGATTCTAAGGAATAATATGTTTTAATTCAATGGCCTGTACTACTTAGCTTCCTTTTAAAAAAAAAACAAAAAAAAACAGTGTTTCTGGTTAGAAAAATCTCATCTGAGCTATTGGTTGCTTTGTGGCACAGAAATGAATGTTGCTTTGTAATTCTCTCAGCAGCACTTTACTTCCATATCATAACCACCTGAGGATTTGCCCTGTGGGTGTTCTTTTACCGTTGCAACACGCACACAAAAATGTAGTCCTTTAAAAGTGGCATCAGCCTTATATTTATATAAAAATACTTGGTATTCATCTATTTAAAAGGAGAAGCCACAGGAACCATTGTCACCTCAGCATTCTTAATGAGGAAAAAATCGGTTTCTGAAATTATTAACATGAAAAACACACTTGAACCAATGTAAAAGTATAACTCAGTATGGGGGATAAAGTCTTGTTTTATGGCAGGAGAAGTAGGTGGAACTTCTGTAGAATGCTGGTACAGTTATCCATGCAGAGATTTCATTCAGCGGGTCTGTGGGGAGCAATAATGTTCATTTATTTCAAGAGGGAAGGGGAGGATAGAGGGAAGGAGGTACAGAATGGGGTGAGTTGCTACAAATATGCAGTGTTTGTAATTCAAAACAGAAGAGTGGGCAATAACCACAAGACTAAACCTGTGGATTTCATTGGGTTTCAGAAGCAATACAAAATTCTGTTTGCTGACCTATAATAGGAATAAAGAGATCAGATATCCGAATGTATGTTGATTAAGAGCTACTTTATTCAGCTATTGTTTAATGTTTATTTAATATTATTTTATATAGGTTTAATATTTAACTCTGTAATAGGCATAGGTGAGAAAAGTCTCCCAAGAAAGTATATGAGACAGTAGGTCTCTAACAAATCTCCATCTTAGTTCCCATTGGTGAACACTAGAGATCCAAGAAGAATCCAATACCTGGTTGTTTCCTGAACAACCCTCAAAGAAGGCAAATTCTGTGTTTCTCTCCCCCAAGTTATGTAATTTAAAGAGGGAACACAGGCCCCAAGCTAATTCTAAGAGCAATCTCCTTCCCCACCCCTTGGATCCAATGACTTAAAGTTCCAGAAGTCATCCCTTCACTGAAAGGGTAGAACACAGGTATAAATAGCAGTTGGGGAACGATAAGTCTTCTTGTACAGCCCAGCCAAGGAAGGGAAAGGAAGTCACCACTTGTTGGCCCAGTATTGCTGAAGCCTTCCCTTCAGGAGTTGCAAAAGCAATAGTTAGTGAAGGTCTTTGCCAGGGGCCAAGGGGAAAAGCAAATTAATCTTCTGGATTTTAGGGGAGGGGGGACATATAATCTGGATCGGAAAGTGGATTTAAAAGATCCAATGGGTGTGTCTTTTACCTTTCCCTATTTTTGTTTTTCCTGTGTAGACAATCGACACATACACTGAAGCATTTAAATCCACATTCTAATCCAGATGTGACCCCCCCCCCACTTTTCTCCCTGATTTCCTGCCACAGACAAGGACAAGTGTCCCTTGTTCTTTTCCGTACTAGAAAAAGCAAATAAGGCTGTCAGTTCCTTGCTGCAAATTCCCAAAGCCTCAATGTGGTCGTCCTGAGAGAGATATCACCAGCTCTGTAGCACTCAGGATGCTGAAAAACTATTTGATGATGTGGTTAAAAAGTTCATTTCATCAATGCATTCTTAACATTCCTATTGACCAATCTGTGAGCACTATCCAGAACATATGAATCACCTCCAACTGCCAAAACTGGTGAGGAAGAATGACCAAGTGTATTAATTGCACCTCAGATCATCAGGCTTGAAAAATGTTTAAATCATAGATAATCAAGGTCTTCTCATTCAGCAAACAAAAATTATTACTTCCAAAAATGTTCTCCAAGGTGAATGGCCAGAATGTGCAGCAGAGGTCCTTCACACTTCTTGAACAACAGAGGAAAAAACATGGCATTGCAAGCCGCTTTTCCCCTACCACTCAAATGTGGCTTGGTCAGCCAGGCCCACTTACAAGTTGAAATCACATGTCCTCACCTGTCTCACTACACAAACATCAAAGACATGGAATTTCTCCAAGCAATATCTAGAGTCTAAAACACAACTACCAGCCCCACTACAACTGAGTTTGGAGTAATTCTAAAGAATGAGTCCCACATTGAATCCCACTCAGGTCGAATAAAAGTACTGCTTCAGTACACCGAAAGCTGATATCTGACAAAATGAGAAATGTATATTTTAATTTTATATTCCATACTTTTTCTCAGTATTCTAATCTAATCATATGACCACTGTTTTCAGCCCATTTGACTATGCAGTCCTTAATTCGTTCTGTTTCTGTTGACCATTCTAATAATTTTTGATATAATTATTAGGCCTGGGCGGTTTCGTTCTTTAATTTTGTAATTCGTTAAATATTCATTAATTTTAGCAATTACAAAACGATTACAAAACTTATTTTTAAACCCGGAAGTGTTTTTAAATATTGAAACGGCATGCGCCAAATAGTTTTGTATTTCCGTCCATTTCAGAAATACGTAAGATGGCTTGGCTAGATGCTTGCTGGGAGCTCTCCTCTCTCTCCTCTCCTTAGCCAGTCAGAGCCTGAAAGAGGAGGAGGAGGAGGAGGAGAGGGCGGGGAAGGCGCCGTCTGAGCAAGCGAGCAAGAGGGCGAGCGACCCTCAGTGGGAAGGCGGCCCGTCCCTCCTTCCTCACCTTTGCGGTGGGTGTGCTTCGTTCTCCCAATTCCGCACTGAAACCTTAGCGGAGGGCTGGGCTAGATGGCCTTTGGGGAGCCCCTTCTCCCAATTCTGCATTGAAACCTTAGGAGGGGGCTGGACTAGATGGCCTTTGGGGAGCCCCTTCCTCCAATTACGCATTCAAACCTTAGCAGAGGGCTGGACTAGATGGCCTTTGGGGACCCCCTTCTCCCAATTCCGCACTGAAACCTTAGCTTCGGAGGAGCAGGGCCTGACTCGGCGGCAGCGCTTGAGGGCCCGCCAGAGTGAGTGCCTGCCTTCCCTCCTTAATAATAATTTCTCCTCCCTATTCTACTAAATTAATAATTAAATTAAAAAATATTGGAAAAAAAAGGGCGCCATCTTTACAAAATGTTTTGTAAATATTAACGAAATTTCGTAAATACCGAACTTTTTTAAGGGAAAATTTTGTAATTATTTTAAATATCGAAACAAAAAAACCCCCCAAATACAAATCGATTTTAGAAACAATTTTTTGCATTGTTACCCAGGCCTAATAATTATGTAATTAACTTCTTATCTGTCACCATTACTTTGTCCCAGAAAGTATGTTTGTCCATGAATCCTGTTATCTTGTCTGTATCATAGCTTCCTCTTATTTGTCTATATTGAAACTAGGAATAGTCTTATCTATTTGGTTGATCTCTTTTTATGATTTTAATATTATATTTCCACTCTGCATATATATATATATATATATATATATATATATATATATATATATATATATATATCCATACATGTGAGCCATTTTCTTGTTCCAATTCTCTTCTATGCAAAGCTTCTATTGGGGAGATCCAAAGTGGTGTCTTTGAGTATAATCTATCTTTATACTTTTCTCATATCTTTATCAGTGGTGATCTAATAAAGTGGTTGCCAAAGTTTTTTCTCAATTTTCCTTTTCCCATGCCACAAGTATGTGTGCCAGTCTGCTCTTAAATCAAAACTTTCCAATGCTAACATTTTTGTCTTCTTTAAAGCTGACCAATCTTTCATCCAAGTCAGTCCACATACCTCATAGTACAATTGGTAGGCCAAAATCACCTTTTTTATCCTCATCTGTTAAATTGATAAACTTAATCCTCAGTTTCTTCCCTTGCCGTATGAACTTTGTTAGGTCTTTATTCCATGTTTTAAAGTTCTGAGCATTTTTGAGTATCTGTAATGTCTAGAATAGGTAGAGCATCTTCAGAAGTACACTCATTTTAATGGCTGCTAGTCTTCCCATCAATAAGAGATTCAACTATTTCCCATTTTCTAAATCCATGTAGAGACTTTTTTCCATATGTGGTGGATGTGTAAAATAGGTTAAAAATATTGGAAGTAAATTCAAGTGAAAATCCAGAAAATATTAGATATAAAAATATAACAAACCAAAAAATTTCTTATTAGGAATTACAGAAATTTAATTAGACAGAAATAAAGACAAGTTATTTAATTATTTAGTGACTGTGGCTCGAATAACATATGCTCAAAAATGGAGGACAAAAGAAATACAAACAATAGAACACTGGATAGTGAAAATAATTGACATAATGAATATGGACAAACTAACTGAATTACTATCCCAATGCTCATCCAGAAACAAAAATGGAACTGAAAATTGAACCAATTTGAAGAAAAAAATGTTCTCCAATGAGAAGAAATGAAGAGGGGACAGCAGAATAACAAAGAGTTAAGGAAAAAAACAATATAAACTACAGTGGATACGATAGGAAGTCAAATCTTTCTAAACATTCCTTTCCATCCACAAATCTTTCACTTGTAGACTCTTTTTTTCATTTTCTTCCTGCTTGCTGTATGGCAAGCTGCTGTAGTCACCCCACCAGACCCTCCCCTACACATTCCTATTTGGCTTAACTTTTTATATTGGTAAAATAGAATTCTATTTAATCAATAAAATTTATATATATATATATATATATATATATATATATATATAGAGAGAGAGAGAGAGAGAGAGAGAGAGAGAATGTTAAGTAGAAATGAAATTCTCACAATGCATTCCAGATTGCTTGATAAGCTCAACAGGTAAAATTGTTACCTTCTAGCCACCTCTGGTGTAACAGCTTTTGGAAATTGCCACATGGGGATTTTAATGGGGAACAAGCTTTCATGTTCTGTTTCTGACCTATTCTAGATTTTTGAAGGATACAGTCTGATTCCCATCTCTTCACAATTATAATAGAATACAGGTGATATCTAAATGAGCCAAAGAAAGTGGACTCACCTTTGAACTTCTGTGGGGAATCTGCATGACATACTGTTAGATTTTTCACACAATTACAGCATCCATACATTAACAGCTTATTTCAAAGTTTTCTGGAAATCAGAGTCATCCCAATAGTGTGGAAGTGTGAACCGCTTAAATTAGGATGAATCTAACCCAATTATATGTCCTCAAATCCAACAAACCCACCATTGTACTTCTGGTCATAAGCAGCTCCTGCTTACTGATAACATTACTTCTAGTGAGGTCACAATAGGGGTCTCAGCCATGTGACCAAGAGACCAAGAAACCTCTATGAGGAAAAAGCTTGTGGCTGGTGGCAGAGTGACAGCCGTATCACTCTCAGCTTGCCCTCAGTTCAGCCAGACATTTAAATGATCCTAAGCTGGATATGTGGGTAAATTCAATATGTGGGTAAATTCAACCACAGTCTAACATTATTACAATTTGTTTAATTATTTCTTTAATTGAAAGACAGCCTTCCTCTGTTTCCTCCTCATCACCATGTGATATGATCTCAGTGTGCATATAGTATTCAATGCTAAAGAAGTAGGTAGTAGCAATTCTCCATGTCTACACTGGTCTTGAGTCTCATTTGTTTTAGAAATGTGTGCAGGTCACATGCAGTTTGATTTTAAAAGTGTTTTTCCTCAGAATGGTGGATACTGGTCACTGTATTACAGAGAAATGGGTCACATCTGCTCTTAATTGTTGTATTGTAAAAAAAAAACTTCTAAGAGGCATTTTGACATGCATTTTTGCTAGTGCCCTGGTTTTCTTGAGGAACCATTTGTTTTTCTGCAGGCTACACACAGCTAAGTGTACAAGTATTTATTTATGGCTGATGTACTACAGCTGGTTCTCAACCTGTGGGTCCCCAGATGTTTTGGCCTTCAATTCCCAGAAATCCTAACAGCTGGTAAACTGGCTGGGATTTCTGGGAGTTGTAAGCCAAAACACTGGGGGACCCACAGGTTGAGAACCACTGTACTAGACTATGAAAACATAATCATATTCACACATGCACCTTGGGGATTTGAAATGTGAAAAATGTATCCTTAATATCATGTTGATTATCTGTCTCAACTTAGAAAACATTAATTCCCGAGCAAAAGTTGTGTGGGTGCATACTTGCCTGGAACCACAGTTTTCAAACTTTGGGCTTAAATATGTGAGAGATCTCTGCAATTGCTCAAATTCAGATGCTCTGAACTTATCTAGGACACTTTCATCTTTTCATGCTACATATGTCTGGGGGGTTGATTACATACACTGAAAAAAGACTCTGAGGCTCTGCCTTGGGGGATCCTCACACAAATTAATCCTTCTCTCTGTCCCTTTCCCTTTCAATAAGGGTCTCAGACAGGATGAAGGATTTTACATCTTCAACTAACAACTGCAAGCTTCAGCTATGGCAGAGCACTGGGAAAGTGTTTGAAGCTATTGTAACTCACTAACAATGTCATGTTTCAGACATGGCAGTACTTCAAAAAGAAAACATTTTTTATAGTCAGATCCATTCCTTCATGCCTTACATTGTCCAGACCTTAAAAGTCCCATAGTAAAACTAGTCTAGATTCATTCTCTTGATGTGCTAAACAGCCAAACCAAGAAAGCAATCAAAGACATAAAGAATGCCATGATGTTCCATGCCTTGGAGCCCTCCTCTATTTTGTGACCATAATAAAGACCATGTCAACATCCTTGGTTCAAAGTCTCCAGTATAAACAACACTATGATGAATGGGAAGACAACATAAGGACAAGAGAAAGGGAAGATGGAAGAGGAAAAGAAGGAAAGGCAGAGGAGGAATAAGAAAAAGAAATAACAGTAGGCGTAATCTAAGAGGGAAACAAGCAAACCACTTGAATTATACCATGTCTGCTTCATTTCAGATAAGAATAAAAGTGCTGGAAATTTAGCCAAATCCTTCATCAAAAATGTAAGTACACGTTTCTGCATGCTTTTCCCAAGACACATGTCTCACAAATAATTTATCCAATATATTATGCTTCCGAGGTGGATAAAGGCATTTTCCTAACATGACATTTTGTGTATTTTCCCCCTATTATGCATTTATCTCTCACCTTATTTCTGTAGCCCATAGAAAAAGTCAAAATATTCACATATCTGCTTAACCACACACATGTTATTTTCTAATTCATTGATCTATTAGGAAAATGCAAATTTGGGACAGTAACCCTAACATAAGAATTGAATGAATTTACTTTGAAGCAGGCATTGATGCTTACCTCTCTCATTTTATTACATTAATGAGGTTGTGAAAGCTCCATTGTTTTAGAAGCAACATCTTCAATAATGGCAAAATATGAAATCATAGGATTGATTTCTGCTTAAATAAGGCATTAAAAATCTTCCAAGGGAAGCATCACCCAACTGGAGATGGGAACACATCATGTGAGCCCTATACGGCTCCAGCCCAGCGTACCTGTCTGAACATATCTCCTTCTACGTCCCACCTAGGAATTTAAGATCTTCTGAGGGGGGCCTTGCTCTCGGGCCCACCTTTATCACAAATGAGGCTGGTGGGGACGAGGGGCAGGGCCTTCTCGGTGGTGGCCCCTCGCCTGTGGAATTCACTCCCCGGGGAAATCAGATCATCGTCATCCCTCCTCTCTTTCAGAAGAAAGTTAAAAACTTGGATATGGGACCAGGCCTTTGGGTAATCTGGCAGACTGACAAGGGCAATGATGACTATTGCTTTGGAAAGGATTATGATAATGCTCAATGGACTTACGGATTACAGAACTTGGCGAACGTTGGCCACCAGATTGGCTCTTCTTTTTATTAGTTGTTATTGTATTAATTGAATGTTTTTAACTATTTATAATTATTGATGTTATATATATTTACTATGTTGAATTGTTGGCATCGAATTGTGCTAGTTGTAAGTCGCCATGAGTCCCCCCTAGGGGGTTGAGAAGGGCGGGGTAGAAATGCTTGAAATAAATTCAAATAAATAAATAGTATGTTGACAAGGAAGCATCCTAGGATGCTTCCATGCTGGTTGGAGACATGGCCTCCACTAGAAGTTAAGGGAAGTTGTATGATGAGTTGCGTGTTCATCCATCCTTCAACTGGGGCAGAAGCATTCTAGGATGCTAAAACTTCCCCATGTGATAAGATTCTTAGATTACTCAAAATATCAAAAACTGGCTCTTTCTAGAAAGAGAGGAGTGATTTAATTTCTGTGCTGTGTTGCTATGTTGTGTGCCTTCAAAACTATCACAGGTTTGTTGTTGTTGCAAGTTTTGTTCAGAGGGGGCTTCCCTTCATCTTCCTCAGTGAATGAGAGAATATGACTTGTGCATGATTACTCAGTGGGTTTCCATGACCAAAGGAGGATTAAAACTCTGATCTCCAGAGCCACAGCCCAACATTCAAACCACTATACCAACCACATTGATTATTTAGAACATGGGCCTAATTTCCAAATTGCTGAAATTATCAGTTTTAGTTAGATTTACAACCCTTAATTTTGTTATCTTTATTTCTTGGTTTTACATAGTTTGCTGAAATATATAATTTTCAATTGCCTAGGTGGTGCAGCAGGTTAAATCACTGAGCTGCTGAACTTCCTGACCAAAAGGTCAGTGGTTCGAATCCAGAGAGTGGCGTGAGTGCCCACTGTTAGCCCCAGCTTCTGCCAACCTAACAGTTCAAAAACATGCAAATGTGAGTAGATCAATAGATACTGCTTTGACGGGAAGGTAACGGTACTCCATTCAACTCTGTAAAAAATAATTCACACATATACATTACTATTAAAAATAGATGTGGTGGACAGTACTAACATTTAGAGTCAGCATTTTGTTTATGATAGTCTTAGAGATAAAAACAATCTCAACTCTGCTCCTGACATATAACATAACTGTTTCCTGTCTCTTTCCTTCCCTACCCTCTGTTTCCCCGGACACTGTAGTATAAACTTTGCTTGCAGCAATATCTGTTTAGCAGAGTTTAGAAAGCAGGCATCAAAGACAGAATTCAATGGGTGCATCACTCATTTGGGAAATTAAGTTTGACTATGTCAAGCTGATTTTTTTCTGTGCTTCCTTTTGTCTAGCAGGGAACTTCTGTTTTGATCTGTTTGTCACAGCTGTGAGGTTGCCCTTTCTGTAAAGGCTTGATAAAAGTGTATTTGTTCTGTAAACTAAAATATAAAGTCAGTTCTGGAACTTCTACTGAGTAACACAAATATTGGACTGCACAGCTGGATGTAGAGTGACACAACTGTAGGCGGATTGCATGCCAGTTTGTCACATAGCTATTCCTAGTATTGGTGTGCACTTGTTTTGTAATGAATTGAGGGGAGGGGGGGAGAGAGAAATGAATCATATGGAACCCTTATGGTTCAAATTTCATTCCTTATCAAACAGATGCTATTTTAAATAAAAGTATCAGACTTTCTTCCTCTAAGTCATTGCTCATTTGTATGCATTCATCCAAGAGTGGTGGACATCTCTTCCTTAGATGTAATCTAATCTGTAGAAGTCCCCATCTGGCCCACTGAAGAATTTGGTGAAGTCCCTTCCTTTTGAATCCCCCAAATCTTGCTGTAAACCCCCATAATTAGGTATAGCATCAATTTGTCATCAGGATGAATGAAGGAAATGTTTTTGCTTTTTAAACTCAAGAGGCCACCTTCTTAGAAATGTCTAGGTCTTTAAGCATGAGTCTGTGGTTAATGTCCACTGAAGCTGAACACAGATTCATTTTGGAGGACCTAAAGATTCCCAAAGAGGCATTCCTTCTAGAATTCTCTAGTTCCTCCAGCATAACTGCAGGAAGTTGACCAGATGCACACTGAGGACCTAGATAAACCTAAACATAATATTTTAATCAAATTTACGGAGAATCAAATTTGCGAAAATCAAAGCAACAAATCTTAAAAATGTAAAACAAACAAAATATGAAAACAGAGAGCCCCTCCCCATGTATCTCTTACAATTCCATGTTCTACATCAAACTAATACATTGATGGTCTCACATTTCACTTCCCCAAACACATTTGTGACATATTTGTAGTTTGCTCAGAATTCATACTAGACATCAAAGAGGATAACACAACTTACTTTGTCTTCCTCTTTGCAACCATGATGGCATATGAAATACATCATTTTTGATCCAGACAGGAGGAAATATTTTGACCTGTCCCGTAAAGTCTAAGATGTTGCTTTATCAACACCAATGCAAGCAACTATTTACACAACCACACGCAATGTCAAAAGATAGTGATTTTTTAAAAGAAGCAAACAAAAATTTAAGAGATTAACAATATGACGTGTTCGGAGAAAAGCAGGATTTTAAGTTAATAAATAAGCATTTAATAAATGGATCTGTCTTCTCAGCAGTTTTTTCCTATGAGATAACTCATGCAGTTAAAAGTTACAAAAACTATATATATATATATATATATATAGGGCAGGTTTTTTTTAAAGAAATCCTTTAATGGCACTTAGGGAATTACAATTTGTGTTGCATTAGAATGATTAATATCTTCTGAAATGTTCTCCAGCATTCTCCATTAACTTACTTTGGCATTTCTGTTGTAACTTGTGAAGGTTGTTTGTTGAAATGTGGTATAATGTTTTAGCATTTAATGTACAACAGAATGCATTTATGTTTCAATTATGAGTGCTAGTGGCTTCTTTAGATTGGCTTAAAGAATAATGGATTCCTGCGATATAGGTCCTTGGAATCTGTCAGTTGTTGCCATCACATAAACTCATTCCATTACTTTTTAAGATGCAGATCTTCATTAGGTTTCTTCTAAAACAACAACAACTGGGACATGATTTCTCGGGGAAAGGAAAGAGAGAGAACAGAGTTGGAAACACACAACAAAAAGTGTAACAGTAAATACCATGTGATATGATCTCAGTATGCATATAGTATTCAATAAGCTTTTACAATTTGGCTGTTAAAAGTAATATATCTTTATTGAATTTCAGTGCTCTAACTCCTCATAGGGTCTGACTAACAAATGATTACTTGAAGGAACAAATGGAAGCTCAGAACTTAACTGGATTTCTCTTGATTTTTTCTGAAGAGACAATTTTTTTCTAACCTCTTTTCTGCGTCCTTTTTCTGGCTTTGACTTCTTTTAACAACTCCTATTAAGCCTCTTGTTCTTTTTTAAACTGCAAACTTGGTTCTTCAATACTTAAAGCTTGTTTTTCCATGTCTTAAAGTTCTTAAATTTCTTCAACCTCTGCCTCCTTAAACTGATTGAGTTTTTTAAAACCTTTGACTGAGGGCCCTTCTACACATACTGTAAAACCCAGAGGTAACTGGGCTAAAAGGGGGAAACTAAATGACGTTTAGACAAAGTGCGGGAAGGGTCGGAATAAGAGGTAAAAAGTATGTGTTTAAAATCGATCATGGTATCCTTCTGGGACAGGTCTCAGGGGCACGGTTTTGTTGTGGCTTCAGTCCTTCCTGGAGGGTCGATTCCAGATGGTGAAGCTGGGAGATGCCTGCTTGGACCCCTGGCCTTTGACCTGTGGGGTTCTGCAAGGTTCTATTTTGTCTCCCATGCTTTTTAACATCTACATGAAACCACTGGGAGAGGTCATCAGGAGTTTTGGAGTTAGGTGCCATCTCTACACAGATGACACACAACTCTACTACTCATTTCCACCTAATTACAAGGAGGCCCCTTGAGTGCTGGACGAGTGCCTGGCCGCTGTGGCTATCTGGATGAGGAAGAGCAAGCTGAAGATCAATCCCGACAAGACAGCGGTCCTCCTGGTCAATCGTAAACCGGATCGGGATATAGGTTGGCAATTGGTGCTGGACGGGGTTAAACTCCCACTGAAGTCACAGGTCCGCAGCTTGGGAGTTCTCTTGGATTCATCACTTACGCTTGAGGCTCAGGCGTCGGCGGTGTCCGGGAGGGCTTTTGCACAGCTAAGACTTGTGCGCCAGCTACGGCTATACCTTACAAAGGTTGATTTGGCCGGGGTGGTCCATGCCTTGGTCACCTCTAGAATGGATTACTGTAATGTGCTCTACGTGGGGCTGCCCTTGAAAACGGCTCGGAAATTCCAACTGGTCCAACGGGCGGCGGCCAGGATGTTAACTTGTGCTCCTTACAGATAGAGGTCAACCCTCCTGTTTAAGGAGCTCCATTGGCTGCCGTTTACCTACCAAACCCAATTTACCTACCAAACTACCTGCGTGACCGCATCTCTGTTTATGAACCCACACGCTGTACAGAAGTGTTTATAATAATATGCTTATAACTGTATTTATGTTTGCATCGGTTGCCCTAAGGCTGGAGCGGCCTAGCTGTGAGAAATGTGTTACCATGGTAACGAGGCAGAAGAGGAGGTGGGAGGAGCTTAGAGAGTGAAGGTTTTGAAAAGTGACAGTTAGAGTCAGTCAGGCGGGAGATTCTGAGAGAGCAGCAAAGTCAGACTGGAGACTCTGAGAGAGCAGCAGAGTCAGGTTTTAGACTCTGAGGAGTGAAGAAGTGAAGAGTCAGGGTTTAGTGTTCGTGAATAGTAGAGATTTCTTCAGCTAGGAAGCTGAAGGGGAAAACCTGGTTAGTTGCTTTAGTTAGAAAGAACTAACAGAGGCTTGCTAAGATCGTTAGTCGGAAAAAGACTAGAGATCTGTAGTTTGATCAAGGATAGATCAAACAGAGAGACTATTCACTGCAGGGAACACTGGTTAATAAAGTGCTTCACCACAGCAAGAGTTCATAAGTTGTAACATCGAAAGTCTGAATTGTATCGCAACCAAGTTACATGTAACCATCAAGTACTTGCCAAGCTTAACATCTTCATACTGCAACCATATGCTTTGTTTAAAAATAAACTTGTTCTCTTTGGTTTTTAAAACTGCCTCATCTCCATTAATTCTACGTTCGGTGCACCCACTCTACCAAAATTACCTCACAACACAAACAGAGCCTTTAATACCAGAGCCTTTTACAAATCAGTGGCTCCTCTCTCCTAAACCTAGGCGCTTCCTCACTAATTGGTAGCGTCTCTTTACAATTTGGTGGCAGCTTCATTACCATTGGCGGAGGTCCTTTACACACGCTCCCTTCGTTCATCCGGAGAGGCCCTGCTCGCAATACCACCTGTGTCGCAGGTGCGTTTGGTGGGGATGAGGGACAGGGCCTTCTCTGTGGTTGCCCCCCGAAACTGGAACACCCTCCCCAAAGACATTAGACTAGCACCCACATTCGCAGTCTTTAGGAAGAACTTGAAGACCTGGCTATTCCGATGTGCCTTTCCAGAATAGGATAACCCCCAGCACAATGTCCCAGAAGCACTTTATTAGAGTTTAAGACTCTCTGCACATTGCACTTGCCCAGAATTCCAACATACCACCTGTCACACCCAGCACTTTTTAACCTGTACCCATCACTGGCCCAGCCCTGGTTTTTATTGCGTAATAGTGTAATGTTTTGTTATTGCTTATGTTTTTAATTTGCTTTGCATCATATTGTTATTGTTTGCTGTTGTTGTGTTGAGGCCTTGTCCTTTGTAAGCCGCATCGAGTCCTTCGGGAGATGCTAGCAGGGTACAAATAAAGTTTAATAATAAAAATGTGCTTAAAAGGTGTGCTTAAAACCCAATTCAGCGTGAAAAACATGCACCTTTGCATGACTGTATATCTTTGCAGTCATGCAAAACACATACTTTTCGTCCTTCCCCCTGTGTAATCTGCTCCAGTGCATGTGCACTTTTTAAAAGCCTGAAACAACTGATAATCTGATTGAGCTGTCAAATGGAAACACAGGTGGTTCAAAGAAAACACAAATAGAGAGCAATTTGAACTCTCTGAAAGTCTTTATTTTATACTTTATAATCTTAAAAAGAGGTTCAATTAAGAATTGGGGAGGAGAGAGATTCAGTGGAACTCTTCTTTTTTTAAAAAAATCCCTCCGTTATGTGCTGAATCTCATATATGAGCACATGCAAATCTGCTTATGTTTATATTAAATTATTTGTATGTGCACATATACAGTCTACTGGATGTCCACTGTCTGCCTTCCATCTTGATATGCTAAAGAGGAAGGCTGTGGATGGCAGGGGAGCATTTCCCAGGACTGATAGCTCTGTGTGGTGACCTGCTATCAGGTCCTAGGATTTATTTTATTTTATTTTATTTTATTGGTTTTAGATTTAAAACACAGAAGCTGAAGCAAACACATCTCAGCAAGCCTCAGAAGGGTTAAACTTACCCACACCCTTAGAGTGACATTTACAAAGGATGACTTTGTAGGTCTCTTAGGTCATACAAAAATGTTCATTAATCAAGCAACAGTTGAGATCTTGAGATATAAATCCACTCAGTGCTGGGATTCCCTCATTGATGACAATGTTGTTAGCTGGCTCGAATCCAACACCCATTCATTTCTAGTGCTTCTGACTTTGGACTGTGTTGAAATTCTGGCTTGGTTTCAAAGGAATTCTGAATGTCCCTAAAATACATGGCTGGAAATAGGTTATTCTAGCTGCATTACTCTGCTTCTTTCTGCGTTCCAACAGGTCTTTGCTGTTTCTTCATCAGACTAGGCCCTTGACTAAACAATCTACATAAGACACATAAAAGGAATTGGAGAGAGAAGCAGAGAAAATGAAATATTTGTAATTAATGATCTTTAGTCAATCACAAATTCCCCCCACATTGTTGTCCTTCAGACAGTTTGCACCCCATCCAGACTGGATGCGTTTTGTAGTCTGCACTTTCCTCTCTCATCTCCATGTTTGAAAAAACACATATTATAGAACAGCTCAATGTATACCTATAACCTTTGATAATTGTAAGTACATATTAATTGAGCTGGAAGAAATTGATCTAGAATGAGTTCCAGCTGACCTGTATTTATCAGCTTTGCAGTCATTGTTTCACATTCACACCTAAGCAGCCTTTATGTGGCAAAGCGATCTTTTCGTCGAATTTCCTCAGCCACAAAGCAAAGTGAAGCTAAATATAACTGGAATATTCTATGTTCTTCTTAGCAGAACTTTATGTGGAATATGGTTTTATTATGACAATGCCATTTAGCAAGCAATTAGTCAGATGGAGGTCTATCCAAAATTAGTAATAGTCCTCTAGCCCTGGAGAGCATAGGCTTACCACATTTCACTTCCTCATGCCAGACATCTTATACAAATATTGTTCATTTCATTTTAATTGTGCAAATTACTTCCATTTGCATTTTAATCATGTAATTGCAATACATTAATTTTTGCAGTTTTTTCTCCTGCTGTCTCAACCTTCATACATTTTTAAGTATTACAGCTTTTTGAAAGAGTAATCCTTAAAGTGCTGGTGTTGAGATGAGGAGCCCCTCATCTGTTCTTGGTCCTGGAATAGGCCATCTAGCCTTGAATCATCACTGTCTATCTGTAAACCTACCTTAAGATCTATTTATTCTGTTCCCTTGCTCGCACTGGCCACTTTCATTTCCTCCCACTCCTTCAATCACCTTAACTCACAAACTTCCAATGTCTGTTTCTCTTTTTGTTGGATTTTACCATTACCAATGCTCAGCCTGCCTTTTTTCCTTTTCCTCATCTCACCGACATTATACTTTTAAATTTGTACTTGTTTACCCAATATAAATTTATATTTCATACCTGTTTATTGATTATTGACCTATACATACTGTTGTATTTGTGGGTATAGATTATTTTGGTGGATAATCAGGAACCCATTTAATTCATATTTTGTTTAGGTGCACATTAGTTTTCCAGTGGTCATTTTGTTTGGGTGATAATGCAATTTGTTGAGTAGGAATGCCATGTTTTCCTGTGGTCATTTTGTTTTTGAGATTCCTTGCATGTGAAGTAGCCATGTTGTAATGCTCTTCTAGGCCTCTTTAAGGAAGAGAGAGAGTGACTCAATTTTGGTATAGTTATCTCAGATTCTTTGAGGTATAGCAAGGGTGTCTTTTTTTTTTTGAGACTGAGAGAATGACTTTTTTGAGGCTGAGGGTGTGTGATTCCCCCAAATTAGTGTTTGGTTTATAATACTTGTTAGTTACATTACCAAGTCAGCCTCAGGCAATAATAACTTGTGTTATTTTTTTAAATGATGGTAATACTAATACTATTACTGCTACTAATAAAAACAAAAATAAAAATAAATACATATAAATAATCGGAGCCCCCGGTGGCGCAGTGGGTTAAATCACTGAGCTGCTAAACTTGTTGACCGAAATGTCACAGGTTCAAATCCAGGGAGCAGTGCAAGCTGCCGCTGTCAGCCCCAGCTTCTGCCCACCTAGCAGTTTGAAAACATGGAAGGAAATAGAAGCCATCAGAGACCTCAACTCAGCCTCTAGACCATGGCCATATAGCCTGAAAAACCTACAACAACCCAGTGATTCCTGCCATGAAAGCCTTCGACAATACAATCCCAAAGAACTCCAGAAATAAGCCTAAAAACCAACATATCTATATATTAGGGCTGGGCGGTTTCGTTTCGTAATTTCGTAATTCGTTAAAAATTCGTTATTTTTTTGATAACGAAGCGATATTGAACCATTCAGGAGCATCTTAAAAACGAAACGAATTTTTCAATTCGTTTCGTAATTGCTTCGTATTCGTTTCGTATTTGTTTCGAAATCGTTTCGAAATCGTTTCATTATTATTTCCGCATGTCTGGGGCAAGTTTTATAGCTGTTGTTTGTTTAATCAGTGAAAAAAAAATATAAATAGCACACCAACAGTCAACAACAGAGGGAGAGGGAAGCTTCAAAAGTTCCCCCTGTCCCATATGGAGGTTTTTTTGCGTATTGCGCAGTCGCGTCCGCCATTAACGAATCGATTCATATTCGTTTTGTATTCGGTTCGTATTTGTACAGAAGTGTTTATTATAATGTGTTTAAATCTGTATTTGTGTTTTACATTGGTTGCCTGAGGCTGGAGCGGCCCAGCTGTGAGAGATAGGTTGCCATGGAAACAAGGCAGAAGAGGAGGTGGGAGGAGCTTAGAGAGAAAAAGGTTTGAAAGTGACAGTTAAGTTTCAGTCAGGAGGAAGAGACCCTGAGAGTGAGAGCAGAGTCAGATAGGGACTCTGAGAGGATAGCAGAGTCAGGGAAGAGACTCTGAGGAGTGAAGAAGTGTAGTTTTAGTTAGTGTTCGTGAATATGTCTTCAGCTAGGGAGCTGAAGGGTAAAACCTCGTTAGATTTCTTTAGTTAAAAAGAACTATCAGAGGCTTTGTACGATTGCCAGTCGGTGGAAGACTGGAGTTCTATTATTTGATCCAGTATAGTTCAAGTAGTGCGAATATTCACAGCAGGGAACACTAAATAATAAATCCTTCACTACAGCAAGAGTTTAAAAGTGTAACATCCAAAGCCTGAATTGTATCTCTACCAAGTCATATTGTAACCATCAAGTATATGCCAAGCATAACCTCTCCATATTGTAACCATCAAGTATATGCCAAGCTGAACATCTTTATATTGCAACCACAAGCTTGTTCAACAATAAACTTGTTCTCTTTGTTATTTTAAAAACTGCCTCATCTCCATTGATTTTACGTTCGGTGCATTCCACTCTACTAAAATTACCTCACAACATAAACAGAGACAAACAGAGACTTTGATACCAGCGTCTCTATACACTATGGTGGCAGCTTAATTAGCAAAGCAGGAGGTTCCCTACAGTTTGGGTGCTCCCATTTCTGTGGCGTTAATACTTCCTTGCAATTTTGGTGGCATTCAGTGGGATTACACTTCTTTACAATTTTGGTGGCAGACGACGGGATTCGATTAACAACTGATCAAGTGCCTTAATATTAATTTAAGAAAAAGTTGTGAGGTAAAAGTTGTTGGAATATGACTACCAGGCGACAGAGAAAGCTTGCTGAGGAAACAGAGGGAGACCAAGAGGGAAGTTCGGGCTCTGAGGCAGAAATAGAGCCAGTGCCTATGTCAGAAATGGCTTATAAGTACAAACTAGAGATGAAACGATTGGAAATAGAGGCAAAAGAAAGACAAAGAGAGAGAGAATTGGAGATGGAGGCAAAAGAAAGACAAAGAGAGAGAGAACAGGAGATGGAGAGAGAGGCGAAACAAAGAGAATTTGAAGAAAGACGAAGAGAGAGAGAATTAGAACAGGAGTTAGAATTGAAGAGAATGGAGTTTGAGCTACAGAAGCAAAGATTGGCTTAGTCTCAAACATCCAGTGACATCCAGGAAGGGAGATCTGGAGTGGATACCCCAGATTTGACGAAGAAATTCCCTAAATTTACCAAAGAAGATGATCCAGAGAAATTTCTAATTTCTTTTGAGAGATGTTGTAGAGATTTTGGGGTGGCTAAGGAAAAATGGATGACATACCTTAGGCCTCAGATTAGTGGAAAGCTCTTACAAATTTATGGACAAATGCCTGAAGAGTCTTATAGAGATTATGATCTGTTTAAGAAGCAAATTCAACAAGAGTTTCGTTTAACTCCGGAATACTATAGATTTAAGTTCAGGACCCTAAAGAGAGACAAAACCCAAAGTTTTGCTCAGGTGGCCTCTAAATTGTCTCAACTGTTCGATAGTTGGTTGAGGACGTCTGAGGTAGAAGATTTCCAACAGCTGAGAGAACTTTTAAAGCTGGAACAATTTTTCCCATTAGTGCCTTATGATATTCGCTGGGTGATTCAGGATCGCAAACCATCCACTATTGTAGAGGCAGCGATTATGGCAGATCAAATAACAACCCTAAAAGAAGGATTCAAAAAGGAAGATCTGCCAAGTGATAAAAGAACAAATAGGCAGCCATTTTATCAACAACAAACGCGCCCACAGCCAGAAAAGGGTTCTGACATAGAAAACACCATCTGGAGGAGGCAGGGTGTAACAAGACAAACTGCTCCTGAGGTAAAAAGAAGGTGCTTTGAGTGTGGAAAATGGGACCATATAAAGTATCAATGTCCCCTGTTAAGAAAAGAGAAAACAACCCTCTTTGTGAACAAAGTAAAAGAAACACCAAAGGCAGAACCAGATACTGTGTCAAAGAAAAGTTCAGATTCAGAGCCTCAAGAGAAACAATGTTTGTTCATCTTGTCAGGCAGCCCTTCTAAAGATTACTTAGAAACCATCTCTATTAACAACAAAGACATGAAAGGACTTCGAGATACAGGCTCTGAAGTATGTATAATACATCCAGAAATAATACCTCAGGAATTTCAGCGGCCTACCTCTGAAATAAGATTAAAAGGTTTAGGACCTGCGATACCAACAGCAGTAGTGACTTTGCCAATAGAATATGGAGGATGGAAGGGTATGTGGGATTTTGCAGTCAGTCCTGACATACCATACAGATGTTTAATTGGAAATGATTTGGCTAAGAAGATTGAAAGCTGGAGGATGATGTGTGAAGAGGAAGAATATAACAACGAAAGCCATGATCAAAAAGCCATGTGTTTTGCCATACAACAGGATGGGGAGGAGAGTCCAGAATCCAGCGCTACGGTTGCTGAGCTTGTTAAGAAGACGGGAGGAATTGAAGAAATTCGGCAAGAACAAGGAGCCGATGAATCTCTTAAACCTCTATTCGCTTTGGCTCAAAACCCCACAATATTGGCAAAAGAACAGCCCTCTGAGTTTGTGTTAAAGAATGGTGTTTTATATAGAGAAACCAGGAATGTGGAGTCAACAGAAGAATCAATGACAAGTAGTCAAATTGTAGTACCTCAAAGTTTTAGAGAACAGCTGATGAGGGTGGCACATGAAAACCCTCAAGGCGGACATTTGGGTGTGAGGAAAACCACAAAGCGAATCACTAAGAACTTTTATTGGCCTGGCATGTTCCAGAAGATCAAAGAGTATTGCCAGTCTTGTGACATTTGCCAAAGATTGAGTACTGGAAGGGATAAAATTAAAGCTCCTATGATCCCTATGCCAATAATTGGAGAACCATTTTACAGAGTGGGCATTGACATTGTGGGTCCTCTTTGTAAACCGAGCAGACGTGGTTACCGATACATTTTAACCATGATTGACTACGCCACAAGATACCCAGAGGCTGTAGCTCTAACTAACATCGAGACAACAACGATTGCAAATGCACTGTTATCCATTTGGGGAAGAACTGGTTATCCTAGAGAATTGGTTTCAGATTTGGGAACCCAATTCACTTCCAGACTTATGTCAAAATTGCTTGAGTTATGTGGTATTAAACACCTGACTTCAACAGCTTATCATCCACAGACAAATGGACTAGTTGAAAATATGAACAAGACTTTAGTCAAAATGATAAAGTCTTACAGTCAAGAGAAGCCATACGACTGGGACGTCAAATTGCAACAACTGTTATTCGCCTACAGGACCGTCTCTCATGACAGTACTGGCTACAGTCCATTTGAATTGCTATATGGAAGGAAAGCTCGTGGTCCATTAGACCTGATAAAAGAATATTGGGAGGAAAGTCCAGCTACAGATCCAGTTCCAGTGTCGGAGTATTTGAAAGATCTTCAAGCAACAATGCAACTGGCTAGGGACATTGCACAAGAACATTTACTTGCGGCTCAGCAGAGACAAAAAGACTATTATGATTCTACTGCTAAACCAAAGATCTTCAACATCGGAGATGAAGTTTTATTTTTATCTCCCAACAAAACCAACAAACTTCAATTGGATTGGTCGGGACCCTGGAAGATCATCAGAAAACACAACCAAATAAACTATGATATTTATGATGAACATTCCAATGTAGAAAGAAGAGTCCATGTAAACATGTTAAAGCCTTATGTTGAAAGGTCTGCTAATGTATGTTTTGTTGTTTCGGAGGAAGAATCCGGTCCCTTTTCTTTTTGGGAGGGTGATCGTGAACAGTACAAAAATTTGGATCGGGTAGAAATGAACATAAAATTGTCCCAACCACAGAGAAGAGAGGTTGTGAAAGTTTTGAGTAAATATAAAGACATATTTTCAGATTTGCCAGGAAAGGTCCAGGGAGTCCAGCATCAAATAAACACCGGTGATGCAACTCCCATAGTATCTCCATCCTACAGGGTCACGGGGAGAATTAATAAGTGTATTGAAAGGGAGAAAGGGAGAAAGTTTACCTTACAAACGGACCATGGCTAGATAATGTGAAAGGTACAAATGACAAATTGTTGAGATGGAGTTTATGTTCACAGGATTTTATATTTGAGATTAAACATGTTTCAGGTAAACGGAACATAGTTGCGGACGCCTTATCTAGGATTTCGTAGGTTAAAGGTTTGTATATATGTGTGATTAAAATGTATTTAACCATAATATGTTTGCCTTCCAGAAATGTTGTATATGTATTTATTGTTGGATAATATGGGGAATTATTTTTTGCCATTCTGGGATTGAGAATGGTCCAAAAAATAATTTTTCTGGGGGGGAAGGTGTACAGAAGTGTTTATTATAATGTGTTTAAATCTGTATTTGTGTTTTACATTGGTTGCCTGAGGCTGGAGCGGCCCAGCTGTGAGAGATAGGTTGCCATGGAAACAAGGCAGAAGAGGAGGTGGGAGGAGCTTAGAGAGAAAAAGGTTTGAAAGTGACAGTTAAGTTTCAGTCAGGAGGAAGAGACCCTGAGAGTGAGAGCAGAGTCAGATAGGGACTCTGAGAGGATAGCAGAGTCAGGGAAGAGACTCTGAGGAGTGAAGAAGTGTAGTTTTAGTTAGTGTTCGTGAATATTTCTTCAGCTAGGGAGCTGAAGGGTAAAACCTCGTTAGATTTCTTTAGTTAAAAAGAACTATCAGAGGCTTTGTACGATTGCCAGTCGGTGGAAGACTGGAGTTCTATTATTTGATCCAGTATAGTTCAAGTAGTGCGAATATTCACAGCAGGGAACACTAAATAATAAATCCTTCACTACAGCAAGAGTTTAAAAGTGTAACATCCAAAGCCTGAATTGTATCTCTACCAAGTCATATTGTAACCATCAAGTATATGCCAAGCATAACCTCTCCATATTGTAACCATCAAGTATATGCCAAGCTGAACATCTTTATATTGCAACCACAAGCTTGTTCAACAATAAACTTGTTCTCTTTGTTATTTTAAAAACTGCCTCATCTCCATTGATTTTACGTTCGGTGCATTCCACTCTACCAAAATTACCTCACAACATAAACAGAGACAAACAGAGACTTTGATACCAGCGTCTCTATACACTATGGTGGCAGCTTAATTAGCAAAGCAGGAGGTTCCCTACAGTTTGGGTGCTCCCATTTCTGTGGCGTTAATACTTCCTTGCAATTTTGGTGGCATTCAGTGGGATTACACTTCTTTACAGTATTGTTTCGTAATTTTACAAAATTTTGTAAATATCGAACTTTTTTAAAGAAAAATTTCAGAATTCTTTTAAATATCGAAATGCAAAAAACCCCAAAAAACGAATCGAGTTTAGAAACAAATTTTTCCGTGGTTGCCCAGCCCTACTATATATATATATAGAGAGAGAGAGAGAGAGGGGGGGAGAGAGGGAGAGTTGGGCTGTGTTATTTCTGAGGAGGTTCTATTACCCAGAACTCTTGGTGTCCATCTCTACAGGCTACAAAATGTAGGACTGATCTGGAGTGGCAATTGTCTTTACTGACCCCAGGGACAACTACACTGCCCATCTTTGTCCATTTGTGGCAACAGGAAAAAGTTCAGATTGTTCTGTTAGTTCAGTGGTTCTTAACCTGGGGTCCCAGAAGTTTTTGGTCTACAACTCCCAGAAATCCCAGCCAGTTTACCAGCTGTTATTATTTCTGGGAGTTGAAGGCCAAAAACATCTGGGGACCCCAGGTTGAGAACCACTGTGTTCAGCTTTGTGAGATCACCACCCTTACTTTTGTTGTCCGCTATCACCATGGAAGTTGCTACAGAGCTCTGGAGAATTCCGGGCTGTTGCTGAGAACCTTTGCTGATGTCAACAAAGATGCCTGGCAACACATATAAGTTCTTAGAGCTTCGTCACCATTGGCACACAGAAAAGAACTGAAAGAGGTATGTGCTACCCTCTTTTCCTTGTATCACCAAGTGCAAGGAAAATGGGATGATGGCACTGGCCCCTGTGAACAGCTGGACCCATTCAAATAAGGAATGCTCCAAAGCTTCACAGAAGTTAATGAACGCTCCTCAACTTTTGCTAATATAGGGTAATATCAAGTTAACCAAATTTACCCTGGGTAACGGGCTGGAAGTCCCTGGATATCATCCAGTTACCTAGAAATGACTTCTGGCCAAAATCAGGGTCCAGAAGTCACTCTGCAGCCCATGCAGATGGGTCTTTGGTTGCCCAATTTTGCTTAATCATTTCATTGATTACTCAGATACATCATCTTATTTATGGATTAAGAATTGAAGCCCTTTCCCTTCTTTTGTAAGATTGATTACACTGAGGTAATATATATTATTAGTAAGTGATGCTTTATCTGCAATAGGGAGGGGAGATAAGGAGGAAAAACACCACTTAGATACCACATGAGGTGATAGTGATGGTGAAAGCCACATGGCAATAGTGATAATGAGAAGATCAGGAGATAGTGGTGACTACAGTTGCAATGGAGGTGCAACTGTATGATAACTTTTATATACCTTTTTTAATCAATTGTTTTTCTAATTTTTGGCTCTGAGTGATCTTGGATCCCAGAGATTATGGAAGCAGTGGATATATTTTGAAAAGAAAAGAAAAGAAAGAATTTAAATGTGGTTTTCTGAGCCACCTTTCTCATAATGCCATGATGCAAGTATCTGTCAGAGCATAACAATGAAAAAATATGATTACATCCAGTCACTCTTTCACAAGAAACACAATGAGACAGAATGAACATTAATTTAAGTTATAATTTTCTAAATTTAAGCCCGCAAAACATGGTCTGAAACAGAAAGCAAAAAATAGCATTTTAGGAAATCCATGTGCCTATGAGAGCCTGTAACAGCCCATGTCTGCACAATGTTTGCACAGGTAGAAACAAGGTAAGACAATAAACCTATTGCAGGTGCTTTGCTGACTGATGAAATAAACTGGCTGATGCAATCAGGCTAAATTACAATTACAAGTCTAGATTTATGTACAGTTTATTTATAATAGCTCAAAAATCTAATTGAAGAAAAGGGTTGTTGGCACACCAGGATCTAATAAAGATCTATTATCTTATTGGACAACATAGAACAGCTGATGTGAGCAGACACTAGGAAGAAAATAGGAGGCTAATATAAGAGTGTTTTGTAGTCTTCAATAGAAGGAGGTTATGATGAAACCTCTGAGGCTCCTTCTACATTGCCATATAATCCAGATAATTCACATTATCTGCTTTCCATCACTCCCATACACCATGTACATATAAACTGATGGTATTTAACAGGTACTTCAGCCACTTGAACTTCGAACTGGGGTCCCTGTATTCCTTTAAGACAAGACCTTTGATCATGTATTATCTGTTCTAGTTTTATTAATTGTGACTGAATCAGAAAAACTTGTGCCCCTGTATTCCTCAATCCCAACATCATCTTTTCATTCACACTAACCACCTCCATAAAGTCCTTATTGAACTGTTCCCCAACACTCCATGCTCTAAATACTTTAATTGCACTTTCTGTCAGAGCGTTGCTCTCACCTGGCGGCTTTGCCTGTTGAACAATGTTTACTGTTTTTGGAGGGAATGATGGTTTCTGGTAACTGGTTAACTTTGGACATGCAGATTTGACGTAGAGATCCTCATCACTTAGTCCTTTAAAAACCTCTCTACTATCACTAGCTTCTTGCTTTCAGTCAACTACCTTAGCTATTTCCCTAGCTAACTTTTCATCTGACTTCAGCTAATTCCAGCTAACTGACCAACTGACATAGACTGCTCAGCTGGGCTCCTCCAACTGTCAGCCTTGGTTCTGCCCATCTTTCAAATCTTGGCACCCGCTCATTTGCATCCGGCCAATCAGGTCGTGTCATGCAAATAGCTTCTCTACTGGTGCTGCTGCTCCCTGAGAATCACAAAATGGCTGCTTACATGCCGACCTTTTAAGGTAGGCCACATACCAACTTTCTAAGGTGAGTTAGATCTGTTACATTTTAATACCTCCATCTTTGTGATCACATGAACCCATTCCTTACATTTTATTCCAAACAGTGTATTTATTTAATGTACATTAAACATTTATCAAGACACATATTTTGGATTTATATCTTTGATTTGATCAATTTCACAATGTATTGTCAAAGGCTTTCATGGCCAGAATCACTGGGATTGTATTGTAAATGTAATTTCACAATACCTATATTATGATTGCCCATTATTATTCTTGTTGGTATCTAAAACTAGTACTCCCCCATCTCCCAACCTTGGCTGTTCCGCCTTTGTGATTTCACAAGGATCCCTTCCTCTGAGGCATGCCCCAGTCAAATTTTGGTCCTTGTATTTACTGTCTCCCTTGCAAATAAGCAATTTTTCCCAGTTTCTCCCAGGTTAGCACCCTTTTGGAAAGGGGAACAATTCCTTTTTTCTGACTTGGATGAAGTGGTGTCTCATTTTCAAATATACATTAAAGAACCAAAAACCTGGCATTCTTTAAAAATATGT
This sequence comes from Anolis sagrei, assembly GCF_037176765.1. Lineage (NCBI taxonomy): Eukaryota > Metazoa > Chordata > Lepidosauria > Squamata > Anolidae > Anolis > Anolis sagrei. The sequence continues at coordinate 94,453,348 of NC_090024.1, forward strand.
ATAATGGCAGACATCCTGCTCAGTAGTTACAAGATTGTAAAACAGATTTATGTCTGCATAACTTCTGAGATTTACATTTATGGTCATTGATGAAGAACATGACAGCAAAGCCTGCCTTTACCTAAATGAATGTTTCCAAGGAACTGCAGATCAGACACTGGGAAATGGCATGGACAATGCTCTCCTTGTCACAGGATACACTGAGAAAAACAATTTGGCAGGACCTCAAGAGTTCTCCCTCAGCAGCCTGTCCTTAACATTACCCAGAACTGGGATTGTATTTTAAATGCAATTCTCTTGTAGCCACCCAGAAATCTTTCGTTCCAAGTGTTACTTGGCTTAAGTGGTAGTTTTGTATGTCTCTATAGGATTTTCAGATGTACCAACAATGTCACCTCTAATATTTTCCAAATCAAAGCAGCACACTTCCTTATCACATTTTCCATATTTATCACACATTTCCAAGACTTGTCAGTCATCTAATTGCCTCGCTTGTCTACAGCCTACATCAATTTACACAAGGGCAATTAAGTGTCATCATATGAGAGGTATGTACACTCACATGCAGTGGTTCCAGGGCTAGCCTTTTTATAATAATCTTTGGCCAGCAATAACCACACATAGATTTCAATGATAGAGTGCCCCAGTTCTAAATGAGCAGCTATGTTGTGTTGGGTCAACAATTTGCATTCTAAGTGGAGTTTAAATATGTATTTCCCTGACATATTGGAGCTGTTACAGCTTACTGGGTCAATAAGGCAGTCTGCAAACACTCCCCAAATAGATATTTATCTAATCTGTATGTTAGAGCATACGTAGCTTGGCACAGGCACAACATAATGGCCACTTTAGAGCCACAGTAATCTGATTTTCTACTGCTTCCCCTCAATAAGATGAGAAGAAAATTAGTTGGGGTCTGCTGAGATCAGAAACAGATATAATGGAAAAGTTTCAGGGAGCAAAGTAACTCTTTTGTAACAAGAGCAACAGAAGATTTCTGTAATCCCATAAAGATTTCTCAGTTTCTCATTGTGACCATTTCATGTGAAACACTACATGTAGACAAGACAGTCAATGCGAAGATACACATACAATTTACTGTCACACAAAAATAAAATAAATTAGAAGTGGCATTGGTCACTTGAATAAGTGTTCACTACTTTTGATATGACATGTCTGAAAAAACAATGGTGGCTATGTAACTGCTTCGAGAAGTCACATATTTTGTTCTGCAGCATTTTTTTTTGTTTGCTTGATGCAATAAAAATATTTCGAACCCTCACAGTGTTAAGTCTCTTACATACAACAGTCAGTCAAAATGCAACTCAAGATGTCTCAATTGACACTGCATTGCTTCCCATCTTAAGAATAGACAAGCATCTCGAGCTCTGAGGATTACCTGGGAAGAAATCCCACTGGAGCATTGCAGCACATCCAGATACCTGGGAGTTACCCTGGACTGTTCTCTGACCTACACTGCTTGAATATCAAGCAAAAAGTGGCCTCTAGAAACAATATCATATGAAAGCTGACTGGTACAATCTGAGGATCACAACCAGAAACAGTGAAGAAATCTGCCCTTGTACTTTGCTACTCTGCTGCTGAGTATGCATGTCCATTGTGGAACACATATCACCATGCTAAAACAGTGGATGTGGCTTTTAATGAGACATGCTGAATTATCACATGATGTCTGTGCCCTACACCACTGGAGAAATTACGCTGTTTAGCTAGTATTGCACCACCTGACACTCGCATGAAAGAGCAGTCAATAATGAAAGGACCAAGGTGATGACATCTCTGGGCCATCCCCTGTTCAGATATCAGCCAGCATGCCAATGCCTTAAATCAAGAAATAAATTTCTAAGATCTACAGAGATACTCACAGGAACACCTCAGCAAGTGAGAGTCCAAAAGTGGCAGGCTAAAACCCAGAACCTCAGCCCATGGCTGATGCCAAATGAGAGACTCCTTCCTGGGCATAGAAAAGACTGGGTGACTCCTGATACAATAAATAAATACATTATTATGATAAAATAGGAAAGATTTGGGAGATGGAGAGGTCAAAAGTTCTCCAAGGCACTGTAAACATTGCCTCAAATATCAATTCCTAGAGTGTTTGCTAACTTTTTGTTTTTACATTCATACAGTAAAAGCTTTGTGAAGAGTGAGCAAATGCAAAAACGCCTACAAGTGTCTGCAAAAACCTTCAATAAAGTCACTCACGTCCCCTTTGAGTGATGTAGGATCATGCATCATTTCTCTTCAGGGTCCTCTTAATTGGTCAGGTTACTAACATTTGCATGAGGTGACATGCTCTCTTATGTGTGTCCCCTCCCACCCCCTATAAATAAATAAATGAATAAATAAATAAACAGAAGTGAAAGACTGCATTCCCTGGGTTTTGGTTAATTTTGTTGCTGTTCTGGCAGGAGGGAAGCTGGCCATGTTTCACACAGCTGTCCAATTAGAACTTCCCCAGAGTGATAGGCAGTAATGAAATATAAAGCGAGGTTAATGCTGAGCTTGGCAGTGCTGTCATTGACAGTAATGGATATGGGCAGCTCCATCACTCTGGAGGACAGATGTGATTTTTGGTCCTTTCTGATTTGTACTGGGGATGTGGAGCGACGCTACATTTTCATTGACTATCTTAAGCAGCACATTTATGCTCCCGAAAGAGCTGAATGGCTCTGATTAACAAACCTCAGTGCAGAGGGCCTGTAAAATGTAAAATAGCTGACTATAAACTTGGAACTTGGATCACAAAATGAATTTGTGGGAGAAAAAAAATAAAAAGTTATTTCACTCAGAATAATTATCACTGCAATAGAGCAACAGGTTGCACATTTATTTAGAAATAACAGCAATTTATATTATTATTATTATTATTATTAACTTTATTTGTACCCCGCTAGCATCTCCCGAAGGACTCGATGCGGCTTACACAGGCCGAAGCCGCAAAACATAATACAATAAAAACATAACAACACAATAGCAAAGCAAATCAAACAATAAGCAAGATAACGACAATGGCAATACATCAAGACATTATTAAAACTGGTTCGGCCGGCGCACTGGGGTACAAGGGTTAAAAGTGCTGAAGTGGCAGGAGGCACGTAGGATTAAAAGTGCGGTGTGCAGCAATGGTTTGTTAAGCTAAGGTGCTACTGGGACTTGGGGTGGGGATTCCTAGTCTGAGAAGGCACAACGGAACAGCCAAGTTTTTAAATTCCTTCTGAAAACGGTTAGAGTAGGGGCCTGTCTGAGATCTTTTGGGAGGGCGTTCCAAAGTTGGGGGGGCGCCACAGAAAAGGCCCTGTCCCGTGTCCCCACCAAGCGCGCTTGCGACGTGGGTGGGATCACGAGCAAGGCCTCTCCAGATGACCGGAGCGAGCGTGCGGGTTCGTAGATGGTGATGCGGTCACGCAGGTAGGGTGGTCCCAAACCATTTAGGGCTTTGTAGGTGAGCACCTGCACCTTGAATTGGGCTCGGAAAATAAATGGCAGCCAGTGGAGCTCCTTAAACAGAGGGGTAGACCTCTCTTGATAATGAGCCCCATTTTATCCGTTTTGATTGATGTTTAAGCAAAGTGTTGTAACTTTTTCTCTAACTGAATGGAAAGAGGTTGTCTTGTACAACTATAAAATAAAAATACAACTCAAAAGCCATCCAAAAACGAACCACAACTGGGTCAAAATTTGCTCCATGATCAAAAGGTTCCTCTTTAAGGGAAAATAGCCAGATGCAACCTATTTTAGGCTCTTAGAGTAGGATTAATTAAACAGCAGCAGCAGCAAAGCGAAGTATTTAAATTATATGGCATTTTCTGTTTTTAATAATAATCTGTGTATCTAGGCTATATAAATTATTTCATGTTCAAAAAAAGTTACAGTATTTTGCTTGCAGATTTAAGTGATATTCCACCTAAACATCAAGACCCAGAAAATATAAGGCATGATGAAAGTGAAACAAAATCTTATCAGATAAAATAAAACATAAGTTTCTTGAGTGGTCAAAATTTCCTTACACCAAATGTTCTCGATAAAACACATTCCAATTTTATTTAAATGGGTCCAACTAAATAATTAAATACAGTTTAATACCTACTTCACTACCAAAAATAATGTATGAGACATTACACTGCATTCATTGAACCAAAAAGAGAACATTAATGCAGAGGCAAATTTGATGGCTTTTGTTGGGAAATTTGTTCGTTGTTTATCAAAATAAGCATACATGTCTGCATTTAGATTTATTTCTCTTCTAATTATTTGTGATTCTTCAACAAAAACATTGGAGCCCCCGGTGGCGCAGTGGGTTAAACCCCTGTGCTGGCAGGACTGAAGACTGACAGGTCGCAGGTTCGAATACGAGGAGAGGCGGATGAGCTCCCTCTATCAGCTCCAGCTCCTCATGCGGGGACATGAGAGAAGCCTCCCACAAGGATGATAAAAACATCAAATCATCCAGGCGTCCCCTGGGCAACGTCCTTGCAGACGGCCAATTCTTTCACACCAGAAGTCACTCCTGACACAACAAAAAAAAAATTACCTCAGGGTATTACAGTTTTCTGTTCTGATGTAAAGGGTATCAATTCATATAGGAACATCAGGAACACCTCAAATAAATCAAATATGGAGACTTCCAAGGGATGGACATAATCCAAGCTGACAGTGGTGATAGGAATTAAATCGGAAATAAAGGATGTAGACTTGAAAAAAAACACATGTGGACCAAGCAGGAGGAAATGAAGAAATATTGGGGGGAGCAGCATATTTGGAGAAAGTAAAAGAACCAAGAACGGAATACATTTTGGTTCCTAATCATTTAATGTTTTCATATTCAAAATTGGAAGAATTTTTTTAAAAAACAAAACAATGGATTGTGAGGAAAAACAAAAACTGATAGATTTTTTCCCCATTCAAGTTCAGATTTTTAAAGATTTAATTCTTGCAGGACTAGGATTGATTACTTATCTATATATATAAAATGCTCTGTGCATAATGAGTACCTTAAAAACAAAAGAACCAATGAACGAAATCACACCAAATATGGCAACAAAACGTCTCACAACACAAGGAGTGACCATCGCTCAAAAAATTATGATTTTGTCATTTGGGAGTTGTAGTTTCTGGGATTTATAGTTCACCTACAATCAGAAAGCATTATGAACTCCATCAATGATGGAATTGAACCAAACTTGGCACACAGAACTCCCATGACCAACAGAGAATACTGGAAGGGTTTGGTGGGCATTGACTTTGAGTTTGAGAGTTGTAGTTCACCTACATCCAGAGAGCACTGTGGACTCAAACAATGATGGATCTGGACCAAACTTGGCACAAGCACTCAATACGCCCAAATATGGTGGAATTTGGGGGAAATAGACCTTGATATTTGGGAGTTGTAGTCACTGGGATTCACAGTTCACCTACAATCAAAGAGCATTCTGAACCCCATGAACGAGAGAATTGGGGCAAACTTCCTACACAGAAGCCCAATGACCAACAAAAAATATTTAAGGCCATCGAGTTAAACTCCCCTCACCAGGGCAAGAATACATAATCAAAGCCCTCCTGACAAAGAGGCATCCAGCCATAGATATATATAGATATGATTCACACACAGAGAGACATAGTATCATAGATTTGAAAGGGATCCCTAAAGAAGGACAATGATATGTTGCATGTTCCAGAGTAGGTTAACCAGACAATCTCCACATCAACACTGACAAAGAAACAACAAGAAATACTGTTTACCCAACAAGCATAAAGAAGTTACATATATTAGAAACCAACACTTTCTCATTACTTTATTTTCCAGATCACCAGACTGGGCCATAGGAACACGTGGCAGGGGGTGGCTAGTTGATCTATATTAATGGCACTGAATGAAAGTTGTGGCTCCCCCCCCCCCCCAATATTATATCTTTGCAGCTGATTTGCCAAATCTTATACCTGGGAAAAGCTGTAGCTATCAAATTGAACTGTTGTAAAGGGGCTAGGTGGAATCCATTTTGGAAGATTTTATTACAAGAGATTATTACTATATTGTCGTAATTTTGCAATGATAGAAAAAAACTTGATACTTTAAAAAATCATAAATGTATTAAAACAAGATTTGATTGTCTCCAGGTAGGACATTGAGGCCAAAGATGTTCTGGACCATCATACTGGTTTTTAAAGTTATACAAAAGAACAATATGAATTAATGTGGGAAGGCAGGGTCTGAAGTTTTTGTTCATCATAAAAAGTTTAGTCCTTATATTTCCCAGCACTGACACTTCCTGACAGTACCTTGCTGGCAATATTGCTTCTAATGAGGTCACACTTGGGCACCAAGTCATGTGACCATGAATTATGATGTCTCCAAATGGCTCTGGGAATGCTCCTGGGCTCGATTGGGGCAGCTGAAGAGTAGATGACTCCAGATTTATTAGGAAAGTATAGTATTTTCTTTGTCTATGAATAACCTATTTCCATTCAATATGCTGCTCTATGGAGTCAATGGGAGCTACAAGTTAATATATCTGGAGAGTCGTATCTTCACCATCTGTGATCAAAGCTGCAATGAGTCTTCATGCATTCTCATTCTCTCTCGCTCTCTCTCTCTCTCTCTCTCTGTTTGAAATAAGGAATCAAATTTGGACATGGCTTTTAACCTGTTTTAACATTCTTTTTATTAATATTATGTAACTAGTTATTATTGTTTTTTAATGTCATTTGTTTTTGTCAAATGTTCTGTACTGTCTATTTGAATTGTTTAGTCTATTGTTGTATTTTACAGCATTTAATGTTTGCCTTTTATGTTGTGAGCCGCCCCGAGTCCTCACAGGGAGATAGGGCAGGATAGAAGTAAAGTTTTAATTATTTTCTGTATGAATATGTGTATGAGTATGTATAGAGAAGTTCGTGTTTTGTGCAGATCTGGTTTTTGACACTAGAAAATCGGTAAGAGAAAAGTAGAGTAAAGGAATGTTTTACACTTAAGCTTGCTCTGAACTCAAATACGTGAATAATTCCTTCTCAATTAAGCTCCTGTCAGCTCTCTATTCCTCATGATCCCCAGGTGTCCCCTTCTTGAAATCCTTGCTCTATTGTTCTGTACCTGATGCAGTAAAATAATTTATAGTACATGGTGGTTACAAAGTAGAAGTGCTGCCAGTGCTTCAGTCCTTTGGGCTTCAAAAGATGTGACCTGGATAGCAAAGTATGCCTCACTTACAGTCAAAAGATTCAAATGTTATAGACTCATAAAGTATTACAGTTACATTTCCAAGAGCCACATTCAAATCTTTTAGTCATTTGATTTTTTTAAAAAGTTGTCACTCACACATTCCAGACTTCAGACTATCCTGAAGTGACATCTTTTTCTTCACTGTTTGGCCATCATCTCAGTTCAGGACTTTCCTATCTAAATAATTCAGCTGAAAGCAAACTTGGGGATAGCTTGAGTCAAGACCTTTGTCATGTTTCTCTAATCATCAAAGTAGGAGGTATGCTGAATCTATGAAATCTACCTTGCCCCCATCCCCAGGAATGTGTTCACATTCAAGGAATTGATCAGAAAATAAAGTTGCTTGCTAGAGATCAGCAGAATAGAATATGAAATCAGGATCTTGTGGTCCTTTTCTTTTGCCTCCTAAAAGATGTGATCAAATTGAAATATGTGTTGTAGTTGATCTAATGTTTCTGAAATACTGAAGCAGGGAAAAAACAAAGCTTAAAAGACATAACTAACCACCTTCAGAAAGTACTGAAATAGCACAGATACATCTGCCTGAAATATTACAAGAATCTTTCTTCATTCACATAGCAATTCCTAATTAGCAGTCTGGGGGTAAATAGAAGGAACCCTCATCATATCCCTGATCATATAAACAATTCAATTTACTTGCTGTGTAGCAGAAAATAGAAAGGTCAACATTATGTCTGGCATTTCTAATTTTCTTCAGCTCAAAGTGATTAAATGCAGAAAAACCTCAGAATGGATTCAGGAACTATAACATTCAGAGGAAACCTGAACTATCAGTTGTCTCGCCTACACAGTGTGGCTCTTTTTGATAATCAAGGTAGGAACTTGTGTATCTTTCCTTACTATAAGATGTGCCAACTGTCTAAGTGATTCATACTTCTTGAGTCTCTTCCTCTGAATCTCCTAATACCATAGTTTCCACATTGTAGTTGATATGAAGATCAATCTCCTTTTTCTAGAGGGTATCAGATAGATGCCCACACTCAGTAGAATGAGAAAGAAGATCCCCAAATCCAGCAACCATGAATACATTTCAAAAGGCTTAAGGATAATATACGTGTTACTTAAAAAGGGAGCCCATGAGACCCTTAAGCTAGAAAGACCTAACTCCACCACTGCACCTTTTATTCATTACTTGTCCTGACATATAGCCTGTTCTTAAAAAAAAGCTATGATCTTAAGATACGGAGCCAAGTATGGATGTCAATTTATTGCTTATGACAATATTCTGTCTGCCCCATACATCAGTGAAACAGGCTTGCTTGGTGCATGGATCTTTGATCAACTGGAAACAACCCTGGGATGGGATTTTATAGTTCCTTTTATATACAGTTGGCCACATGTGGCCTAAAAGTAATCAAGTGCGAAGTAAGATAAAGCCTTGAGAATTTCATTTCAAGATTATGCGTTACCCTCATTGATTTTGTTAGAATATTGTTAAATTTTAAATGCAGTCTATTTCCATTGTAAGATAGGAATAGATAGATGAACATATCCCAAACAAATTATTTTCACATATTATTAATGATGCATCACTAAAGGTGTTTTTTTCACTTTGACGATATGCGACTGAACAACCTTTCTCCAGATGGTTAAGCACTCATAGTGCCATCATGGTAAGCCACTATTTTCAATGAATTTTAAAATGCCAGTCAACTGAATATCTTGGCTGAAAGTTGTTGTTCCAGCACTCATTTCCTTGAGATAACATAATCCAAGACAGCTCACTGTGGAAAAGTAATGTGAGTTTCTGAATCACCAGAGCAGTACTGGAAATGGTTTATTGCTTGCTCAGAGGTGTTTGGGGGCATATGCAATAGAAGAGTTAGGAAGATAAAATATAGACTTTACTTCATCGCAATAGTCTTGGCCTTTTTATTCATAGCATGACCTTTCTTCGTAGTTCCAATGCTGTGCATTTTGAAGGGCAGTTGTAGCAACAGAGCCCAAAGGACTTTATTTATTGCTCTTTCTTCTCCTCTGCCCTTGCAAACAACAGTTGATTATGTTAACTTTCAGGTCCTGAAATTCATTTTGAGATTCAACAGCCAAGTGCAGTGTGCTAAAGCCCCATGCAGTCGAACATCTCAAGGATGGAAACTGGAACAAATGATGACAAGTAACATCAGAGTGTGATCAAGATGGTAAAAGTTTTAGTAAAGAAACAGGAGAGAATGCAGCAGTTAATTTTGCTGGCAAGAGCAAGATTGCTTCTGTTTTCTTTTCCTGCTGAAACTGCTTTTATATTTTGAATTCAGTTTGCAGCAACTGAAGCAAGCTGAGGATGAAGGGAATAAGGGGATGAGAAGAGATCAAAGGAGTAAGTAGAGGAGAAACTTGGACAGCTGAAAATTAAGAATTTATCAGGACTGTTCCTGTCGGATTAGGACAGTTGCAGGGTATGAAGAGCCCATATATTTGCTATCATATATTATAACAATATTTCTTCAAGCAAAACTAGATGTCTGAACAACCATGCATGGGGGGGGGGGGGATCTCCCTTTCTTCTTCTTAGCTTCATAGGTGCCCTGTTCTAATATTAGTAGAGGGACCTACAATAGCCAGGAGCTTGGATGGGATCATGATTGGATGGGAGTGGCAACAATGACACTCAGGGATGAGATAATGGTCCAGCAGAGCTGATGAGGTCTTGGTCCAACCATACAGTCCAGAGAGCAGCACAACACTGCAGTGGATTTGTCTGGGAGTGCCTGGCCTCAAATTTAGTGGCCAGTGTAGGCCCCTTCTACACTGCCATATATAATCCAGATTATCTGATTTGAACTGGATTATATGGAAGTAAAAGGGGCCATAGACTCATCCCCAATCTCATGATCCTTTTTTTTAGCCTTTGCCAACCTGACTCACCCCAAGTGTACTAGACGTGCAACACACGTCTAGAGAGAATTAGCTAGGAAAGGAAGCTTTAGACCTTAGGACAATTGGATTAGATTTTGGTTTCTCCTTCCTCCATGCTGGGTGGGAAGGGCTATTTGCCACCCCAATGAAGTGAGGCAAAATGGTTAAGTAAATAGTCCCTGCCAGAACTAGTTGTACGTGGGAGGAGCACTGTACTTTATGCTGCTGCCCCCTTTAGCTCCATTGTTGGAGCTGTAAACATCGTTCCACCCTTCTCACCCTATAACAGTGTACCAAGAGGTCACTTTGGGCCCAGGTAGGAATCCTCCCCCTCAGTCATACACTGTTGAGGGTTTGGGTAATTGACGTTAAATGGTTTGCCATGCAGGAAAAGGGGATGCAATTTAACATCTCCCACTTGTGCATTTGGTCAACCAAGGTGGGGGAGAACAGAAATAGTCTTGGAGCTGCAGGGGAATTTTAATCCCACTGAAGGCTTGAGACTTGGTGTTGGAATAATCTATGCAGTTTCCATAAGTAGTTGCTCTGAATATGACTCAAGTGGTGTTACACTCAGGGAACTTGGTTGTCTCAATCAAGCTAGCTGAGGTGTGTGTTTGGGATGGCCACTGCCTCAGCTTATCCAACAAGCTAACCCCCCTCCCCCTTGAGTTGTTGCAGTTTGTGAAGATAGTTTAAATAGGTAACAATTAAGGAAAGTTCCCTGTAGTTATCTCAACACAGTTATTTTGTCTCATTTGGGTGGTGAATAAGGAGACAACCAGTATTCTATAGAAATTTGAGTATTTTACTAGGATTCCAGGAATCCAGAGTTCAAATTCCTACTCAGCCATAAAAACACCCCTTTGGTAAGTCACAGTAGGGATCGAATTAAGATCTAAAAAGGATGTTTAAAAGGTGTGTTTATAACCCAATTCAGCCTGACAAACATGCACCTTTGCATGACTGTATGTTGTTGCAGTCATGGAAAACATGTGCTTTCCTTCCCCTTCTTTTCCTGGTGTAGGCTGCTCCAGTGCACGTGCACTTTTAAAAAGCCTGAAACATCTGATTGGGCTATCAAATGGACACACAGGTGGTTCAAAGGAAGCACAAATGGAGAAGCAATTAGAACTCTCTGAAACTATTTTACACTGGTTAAAACTTTAACAGAGGTTGGATTAAGAATTAGGGAAAGAGAAATCTGACAGAAGTGGGTTTTTGTTTTTTTAACATTCCCTCCATTATGCTCAGAACCTCATAAGTAAACATGCAAATTTGCTTGTGTTTATATTTAGATATTCACATGTGTGCATATATGTCCACTCCACTGCATAATGAAGGGAATTTAAAAAAAAACTTCCCCCTGATGTCTCCCGTCCACCCTCCATCTTGATGCCCTACAGAGGAAGGCTGTGAGAATGGCAGGGGACCATATCAAGGAGCTGACAGGTGTATGGACCTGTTCTCAGATCTTGGGATATTTTGTCTTAGATTTAAAACAACAACAACAACAACAACAACAATTATTTATACTCCACCCTTTCTCACCGAAAGGACTCTGTGCTGCTTACAACAGCTGCAGATTTCGGGGTTTTTTGGCAGTCTGGAAGCATCCTTACTCCAATCTCTTAAAAGTATATGTGCTTGTTTTATCCCTTTATCTTTCCAATCCATGTCATATCAAATTTATTAATATATTTACAACTTAAAATTTCTTTATTGCTATGAATTCTTTTTTTTTTTGTTTCTAAAATTTATTCTTTGATATGGGAGCTTATTCAACATTTATGTTTAGCTCCCCTTTTGCAGTGTAGACAGGGTCATAGCCTCCCCCCTCCCAAATAAAGTACCAACAGAGAGATACAATTGCAGAAAAAATGCCTTATAATCAATTATATGATGTATTCCTTCTTCCATTAGCTCCAGATTCTCACCTTCAGGGGATTTCCAAGTCCCAGAACATATTCTATTAAGATAAACTAGAATACCATACACCTTCAGTTATATTTATGGAGCACAATTCTGTACAGAATTTTGAGAACTCTCAATTCTTAAAGGACAGTTGACAGTTCTTAAACCTTCCATACTGTATCCATGGAGAAGTATAAACACCTTTATTGAAATCTGGAAATTTCAAACCCTCTCTGAGAGAGAAAGCAGCTATGAAACATAGCTTTGGAATTTTCTTTTGAGAATTTTAATTGATAAAAATGGTCTTCCGCTATCATTTTAATGAGTTATTCACCTCTACATTTATTAGATTCAAATGATCAATTTATATGTATCTATCTACCTATAAAGGCTTCCAGTTAAGGATCTAAAAAACCCAAGGTTCACCCTTCCTTGCTCAGTTGTAAATTATTTTCTCTCCAAAAGTTTCCTGCAATAATTTCTCCTTCACTGAGCAAAGCTCCTTCTGATCTCTTATCTTTTTTCCAAATTAGTTTATTCATTCTCAGTTCATTACATAATTAGTTTACTCATGTGACTTTTTTCTATGACATCACTTGGCTTTAGGTATCTGTTTGTCTTACCTGATTGTGAGAAATGTCTTCATCCTTTTCTGAGTTCTGGTAAGACAATTTGATGTTCATTGCCACACTCCTTTCAGCACTAGACTGAGCCTAAAAGTCTGTGGCCATATCCTTTATACATATCTGTTGCCATAGAGACCACAACCTACCCATTATGACATGAAAGAAAATAACTGCCAAGATGTTGGTAGGTAGGCCAAACTGCTACAGAGGATCTTGTGAAGGCAACAAAGATTTGTCATATGTTATGAAGGAGCAAAATGATTAAAAAAGAAGGCAAATGCATCAATTGATCTGGGATGTGTCTAGGATGTGTCTTATCTCATTTGGATTCATTTATAGCACTAGACTCCAGTTGCTCTGATACTTTTGCATGTAGGGTGCATAGGATTACACTGTAAGCTTGTCAGTAGATTTTAGTCATGTCAACTAAAAGGATTTTGCATTTTGCGAGATAATATTGTTTTAACTCCCACAATGAAATAAAGAGACCAAACACAGAAAATTGATCTAAAGGGACAGTTCCTGACCTATTTATTTATAACTTCTGGAACCACCTGTGAATGAAAACATTGTTAAGAGGAATTAACCTATGAAGACTTAACTCTTATGTTATTAGTCAAATAGTGAGAACTGTCCTTGGGCTGGATGTAACGCCCTTTGCAATCCCCCACAACAAATGAGCACCATAGATTCCAAAGGCCAACAAATTTCTTTGGCTACACCTCAGAGTTATAATCACTGGAAGACCATCCTGATGACGCTCCCTCTCAAATGTCATAGTTTTTAAAGTGTGAAAAACCTCATTCCAGACCTAAGGTAGCCCCTAATTTCATGTCCCATTCTCTAACACCTGTAGGAACGGTTATGAGAGTCAACCTTCACCCTCTAAAGGGGTGGGGGGTGCCATGCTGCCTACTGGGATTATCACACCTCTTCAATGCCACCAAGGTGCAGGCATCTGCCTAGTCCCCTTTTCCCACCAGGCTAGTTAACAAGCACTTTATTCCCTCTTTTAAATCCTGAACAAATAACACATTCTACTGCTCTGAGAGGTTTATCCCAGCAGCCCTATACAACTCTGGCCGTTTAAACACAGTGTGGAGAATCACCAATCTCCCATTGCCATCTTGTATATGATTCCACTATGCACACCCTATGTAGAAAGTGAAATTCTAAGCCATTTATTTGGACCTGGTAGCTTGGATCCATGAGCTCTTTCAGATAAGTCTTCATCCAGAAGTAATGCCTTAGGCCACAAAATTCTCTCACATAAGACAAATGACAAAGGACCATTGGAGGTGCAGATATGCTTTAAATAGCTTGCCGATCCAGCCTTGTCATGTGATGAGGAGGCAATGAAGTGAAGCCAACCATCCCCAACCACGTATGGCTTCCTTCACAGGAGCTTTCAAGTGCCCACCCATGCCTTAAATATCACATGCCGACTGCAGATGGGGTATGTATGAACAGACCCCAAATATGGACAAAGAGTAAGGGGGGGGGGGTAAGCAAAATTTTTAAGTGGTTCATGAAAACAAACCAAAGAGAATGTGAACTGTTGGAAGAGGAAAGAGAGTGGAAAAGTGTGTCTTTGCAGATGTAGAATGGAATAAACTGATCACAAAAATGAGCACTGAAATACTTTGTTGCAAGTCTGCTTTCTTCTAGTAATCCAAGTTTACACACACACCTCACTAAACTCACTATCTTTGTTGTGGGGGATAATAGACCCCTGAGTGAAGAAGGAGAGGAAAGGAAGTGAAAAGGGGAAGATCAGAATCAGGAGAGAGAAAACAACAAGGAAATGTAAAAAAAAGTTGAACATTTTATTTGAGCTATGATTCAAAAGGTTTTTTTTTATTTTAAAAAATGGACAGAGAACACCAAAGAGGCTTGCCAAGATGCATGAGACTGTCACAAGTAAATGTTATAAAAATATAGGAACATTTTACCACATGGGTGGCACATGTTGTAAGGCAGGGAAATATTGGAATCAAATCCACATGATGTTGAAAAGATACTTTAAAGCTACATTTTCCCATAAGACCAAAACTTCATATGCAGGAAGGATAAAGGAACAACTGGAGAAGGAACATGGAAGACTTTAAAAATATATAACTACAGCAGCAATACTGTTGCATGTTTCGAGGTGGAAGTACACTATTATACCAACACAAGGACATGGGTTGATGAAATTATGAGAGTTGGATGAGATGGATATATTAAACATTTTGATTATCAATAAGTTGTTATCAAATTTCAGGAAAGAATTGGATTTAGTTATCAACTTTTGGTGTCATTGTTGTGGCTAATATCTGTATTAAAGTATTAATAGAAATATGCTTATGATCCATAGATACTCAAGCATGTTATCACATGAGATTTCAACAATAGGTTCTGCTGTTGCAAACCCATACTTTAGATTAGGGAATGCCTGCCTAGCCCATGTTGCTATCACACACAGCCTTTGGAAAAAATGCTTTCAGAAAGTTCAAGGTGTGTTCAGCTTACCACAGCTAAAGAGACATAACTCCTCCTAACTCATGTGTTCCCCATCTTCATCCACCCCTCTTTTCCCCCTGTAATAATTGTGCATCTCTGAGAGTTCATAATCTCATAAGACGGGCTTTTCATTCTGTGGGAGGTTCACAGTGGAGGCACCATCTCCACAAACACTTAAAACATTAATTAAAACTAAGTAAGCATTTTGCAGTTAAAGGTGTTTGATTTCATAATACATAACTATACATGAGTGGGAGGTTCTACAAAGCGATCTTGTGAGGAAAGGAAACATTTAACGAAGAGAGGAAAACATATCAACTTTTTGGTAGACCTCATGAGCTGCACTGGAGGTTTTTAAAATAAATAAATGAAAGGAAGCACTGGGGAAAAATGGGAAATGTTTGACTTTTCAACTAGAGGTCTTCTCTGACTGCCTACAGAAATGGCAGCATATTAGGAACAAGGAACTGCAGAGGATAGAAGGAACACCCACAACATGCCCTCAATAGATGTCATTCAACTCAAAATTGCTACAGAAGCAGCTTTAGATTGCCACATCGATGAAAAAATCTCTGAAGACTGATTGAATGCCTGTTCAGTGGCCCTAAAATCGTGGTTTTTTTTTTCATTTAAAAAACTACTTCTTCAGGAGCTGCAGATTGGATTACAATGAGTTTGCAATGATGTTATGTGATGCTTTTCTTCTATGTGTGTCTAGAGAACATCCAATGCAGGCTACAAGCCTCACACAATAAAGTTGTTAAACATGAGGGGTTTTTTTTCAGTCAGGGGTTATTGAGGAAGTTGATGGTTTTTGACAATTACAACCAACAGTTGAAAATATGTGTATTTCCCCATATGTAGAAGCTGTTAATTTCAGTTCATTGTGATTGCTTTCTTACATGTATTGAGTGATATATGCTTTATTTCTTGTACTGTATCTATATTTAGTCTTCCTAAATGTTATTTTATATTTGTATCAACACTTTAATCTCTGTGTTCATAACATATATTTCTAAAATTCTGCAGGGAAATAAAGGAAAATGGAGCAATCAGAGGAAATGTGGAATACCTCTCATGCCAAAGTGAACAGGAAAGTCTTTATTGTGTGAATATAGAAACATTTGCTATAGTCATAATCCTGCTGGCAAAGAAAGTACCTGATGTTGTTTCTGGTGGCCCCCTCATGTTGGTTTAGCCATTTTGCTCAGTGTGCACAAGTTATAGCAACATACCAGATCATTGCTTGAAGGGAATAAAGCAGTGCGAAAGGATAAGGCATATTTTAGGGCCAATCTACTTTAAACAGTACCTATCTCGCATATTTCTACTCAATTATTGAATCATTTTCTGGCTCTACAACCAGCCTGGGGAAACCCAACGAAAACTACCTAGTGGTTTAACTAGTGACATTTAGATGCTAACTGAGAGGATAATTAGAGGCATTCAGGCATTGAATCTGAGTTCTCTTTTGCTGTTTAACATGTTCTTTCAATATGTTATTGCTCACATGTTTCAGCATTGCTTGGCCCAGTTCTTTGATTTCATGGTGATTCTGCTTTTTATGTGTATGATTTTGTATCTGAAAAGTGACCAAAAGGCATGTAGAGGTTTATTTTTTAAAATCTGACATAAATAAAGAATATTGTCAACACAACAATTCCCATAAAGCTTCACCTGAAAAAAGGACTCGGTTTATCTGATTGTGAGAGCAACTCTGCTTTGCATGTGTTAATTGCTCTACTCTGATCTGTATACTTTCTAAAGAACAGGGGAAAAAAGAAATACTTTTATTCCAAAACAGAGGAATGAACGATACTTGGTTTATTATAATGTAAAATGCTCTTTGAAGTCTGATCAATTAGTAGGAAGTTTCCGGAAGGGAACAGTAGTTTTCTTTGACCTCTACAGCGGCTAAAATAATCTCTGTGTTACTAATTCTTGTTTTTTTTAACTGTTTTTCTAGAAAACACAATTCCATTCTGTTTAAAGTTATTATTCATATAGTGGTATATGCTCTGTGTATGATAATAATACTAATACTAATACTACTAATAATAATACCCACTTCTCCCTGTGGCTCGAGGTGGGATACAGCATTTTTAAAACAAGAGATAAAACCCTATTAAAAGACATACAACAAGATACACATAATTAAAATACAAGTTAAAATCCACTGATAAAATGCAGATTAAAAATCACAATTTAAGATTGACCAGATTGGCCTTCCAGAAAAATGGGTCTTCAATTGTGTCTTAATTCCAACAGCTGATCTAGCTGTCCAAGTTCTTCTGGCAGATCATTCCAGAGTCTTGAAGAAGCTGATTGAAAGATCCTCTGGGTGATGGTTGCCAGTCAGGTTCTGGCATGCTGGATTAGATTTCCTCCAGAGGACCTTAGTGTGCATAGCAGATTGTATAGGAGAAGGAGATCCGGTAGGTAAGCCAGACCCAAACCATATAGGACTCTAAATATCAAAGCCAGCACGTTGTAGCAAGCACCTCCGTTTTGTCTGGGTTCAGTTTCAATTAGTTTTTTGTCATCCAGTCCATTACCTCCTTCAGACATTCATTCAGAGGAGACACACTATGCTTATCTAGAGCTGTTTTGGAAGGCATGGAGAAATACTGATAACACCACAGCCCTTGGCTCTGGATGATCTCCCCCAAAGGTTTCATGTCAATCTTAAAAAGCATTGCAGATAGATTGGTGTCCTGTGTGATGGCATAAAACAGCTCCTTTTTTTGAGGAGCAGTTATCCCCAAGGACCACCATCTGGTTCCTGCTTGTGAGGCATGACCTGAACCAACTGAGTTTATGATTAATGAGAAGCAATGTCTTAATTCATGTAAACAGATATAATGACCAATTTCATTATTAAAAATCAGACACAACAAAGGAATTGTGAAAAGAGCTTCCTCGAGTAATCACCTGAAGGTGTGATAGGCAGGCAAGCATTGGTGGCCAGTGGGATCTCACTGTGGCATCATGGAATGTATTGACTGGAATGAGCTTTACAACTGAATATACATACAGTAGAGTTGGATTTCCTTTTCTGTAATGTTTCACTAACCATTTGAAAATCACAGTGTATTTGGGTATGGCATATCAGTCTGTTCCTCATCTTCTATATAGAACTTACAATACTGATCTCCATCTATGTGTGAAAGACAGAATGATAAAGAGAACTGACAGGAACACTAAGAGAAGAGGTCTACATATCCTATGACACGCTAAAAAGGAAATGAGCAAATTGATTCAGAGCTAGAAGTGAAGATGATTTATCTGAATCTGTTGTACTCTGGATGTATCACGAGATGATGTGACTTATTGGAAAACATCTTAATGCTTGGTAAAATGGAAAGCAGTAGGAAAAGAAGATCATCACATTACAAGGCAATTGATGACAACCTTGACTTTTCAAGATTTCAGCAGGGCAGTTGGTGACCAGATCCCTTAGAGATCTCTGCTTCATCGGGTTGTCATAAATGGAAGTTGATTTGATGGCAAATCAACTTCAATCAACTTTAAGAACCACCACCACCACGTAAAGTTGATATAGACACATAAACCACTGTGAATATTCAAAAAGGATATTGATGCTTATTATGCTAAACTATGGTGACACTGAAAGACGGAAGTTATATCGCTGATCAAGAGCCAAATGTCCTTAGAATTGCATCATCCAATAATGCGAGTTCTGTATTATATATAACTTTGTTCAAAAATCCTAGTTATGTGAAATGCAAATGTATGTCTTAAAATGGCAGCTGTTTCTAAAAGAGATTTTCTTCCAATTTGAGAAGGATACATTTTCAATGTGGAAATGATTAGAAGAGGCATGCTTAGTTCCTCTTCATTCTGGTTGCTCATGATCATTCATCAGAACCTCCTCTGGAATTTTAAATATGAGAGATTAATCTGTATTCAAAGTCATGTATGAGCAAAATTAACACACAAAGAAAAAGGAAACCACTAGTGAAAAAGAAGGAAACAATCCCCCTCACATCTCTGCTGCTGTTGGCATATTCTCTGCAAGAAACTGTCAGGGTTTAAATGTGTATGTGTAAATTGCTGAATTTTCAGTTTCTCACATAGTGGTGTTTAAAATGCAGCTTTTATATTGTAGTTCTGATGCAATTATTTGTTGACTAACACTACTCATCCTTTTCCTTCCCACAAAGGCTTTCAAATTATTTTTATGCTCTTTTGGATTATGATAGTAAACAACAAACACTACTTCCAAAGCTTGTGGTGGCAGCAGATTTTTTATTGGAATGAAAAAGCTGTCGTGGGAAAGAATTTCAGTGATTCTGCTTATGAGTCTGATTTGGCATTTTATGTTTATTTCTGTTTTAATTCCTTTAAAGTCTGCTGTGTGCATTCTCTCCCCTCTTTCAGCCATGAAACACTCATGAACAAACAGCTCCAAAGTGATGTTGACAGGTAACCAAATGTGAAAACACTGTAATCAGCACTGGGGAAAATATGCAGTCAAAAAAACCCTCTGTACCTATTTGAGTTTTTACAGTTATATTTTATCTTCCTAGTTTGTTCATTTCTTCCATTTTCTTTACACAAATTATTTTGATAATTCCTTCTACTCTGCCTGTCCATGCTGAGCATACAGGGCCATGTGAGACAAAGAACTCCCACTATATTCATTTATCAAGACATGTTTCTAGGAAAGGGCTCTCTAGTACCACCACTGAGAGACCACTAAAAGATAAACTACATAGCAAGGTAGTGTATGGTCTGAATATTTAACTAACTACACCTCACAACTTCTCTGAGATAGTTTGGATGTTCAGATGAGCACTTATTTTGTACATTTACTTGCCCATATCAATAATCTATTTTGTGATGCCAAAGCCTAGAACTAGGCTAAACCTGTATCCCATGAACAGGGAAAATTGTCATTCCCTGCCCCCTTCTGGATTAGACCCAAGTATCTTCAGTTACATTACATACATAGATTTATAAAGCATAGATAATTAAAACTGTACACATTTAACTAAATCTTGAAGTGTTCCAGTCTATGCACTATACTGTATTGAATTGAAGTACAAAAAAAATCTCTTCTATTTGTTTCTTGATTTGGATCTCTCAGATTTGGAAACCCCATTGGAAAGAATATTAGACTAATGAGAATTTTGCAACAATTTGTTTATTTTAACATTTTAAAGTGTTATGGACATTTCTGCACAGAAATTGCATAACTTTTGGATAAAAAAAACAGATGTAGCTTTTTTTGGCACACAGTGTCTTTTTTTGTGTAGGGATTCATAAAAATGTGTTTTTATGCAAGAACTATTTTCCTTAAAAGATAATCTCCAGAACACTCCATCCAGAGCTGCACATCACTGCAATTATTGTATGTACTTATGAAATACAGCAGTCTCTTCACATAGGTGAGAGTTGGGGCAGACGGGCAGAGAAGGGGGCATAGAGTCTCTGCAATAATGAGAAAACTGCATATATGCAAAATTAACAAAAAAAAAACCCTTTTACTTTAGGTAAGTCATTTTAAGGCCTTTCTAGGACTTACAGTGAAAATCTTCCATCAATATCCACCATAAAATTATCCAGAACCATGCAGCAAGACCTACAAAAGTCCAGTGTTATTTCAAGCAATTTATAGGTTCTCCTGTGCAATTCTAGGGTCAACCTCCAGTAGAAGTCCCATTCAAAATTTACCATAGAATAATGCTGGAGGGCAAGTTTTTTTCCAGTGGAAACAGTGGCAAAACAATAAATGAATAATCAAATCTGTGAGTGCTTAACCAACACCTGTAGAAGGATGACTGTAATTGAAAATGATGTTTCTAGTATCAAATCTATACAATGTTGTTATTTTCATTAATAGTTTTCAAATTCATATCACAAAACAAAGTTCATATAATGGAGCTTTTTAAATCTGTGATGGTCAGAATTGTATATACAATCAGGAAAAGGACTCCTGCTATTCTTTTACAAAACCACAACTTCACTTTCTTCCTTCACTTGTCAACTTGGCCCTCTGTATTTTACATACTATCCTGTCTATTTAAACAGCTTGCCCTTTATCAAGGAGCTTTTTCCTAGTGAGCTGTTGCTTTGTGACCTCCAGTAGACCACATATCTTATAGTGCTCCTGAAAAAAAATCCCACTTTCTGCTTCAAAAATTGAAAAGAGGCTACAGAACTGCCCCCTTTCAGAAGCCATTTTTTTTCAAATTTTCTCTTTCCAGTTTTGAGGTAGTAAAAGAAAAGAAACTGTAATTTTTTAAAAATGATAGAGTCAAAGTTGCTGAATCCCTGCAATGAGCTCCTGCCAGCAAGAACTGTTTTAGTGAACCATACATCATAGGAATGACGGCAATCTGATGATGTATTACATTAATGCATCATCAGCCTGACAGTACTCTAATGATGGATGAATACTACATCATACAGGAAAAGCTCTCAAATTTGCTGCTGTCTGGTAAGCCCACTTTAAAGGGGAGGAGAGCAAAAATACTGCACACATGCTATTCATTTTAAACCATTATAACTTTTTAATAAAAAACAACCCTCAATTTAGTTGTAAATATCATTTGTAAGCAGCCATTCTCTCAGACATGGGTGGACTCATAATACTATAAACTTAGAATGAATTAATTTGCAAGATTGCCCTTTCGTCTTATATTATACCTTCTTCAAAGGAAGGGGATTTCTCAAGCAAGATAATATATTCTCTTAAGCAGTAAATCTGTCCATAGTTTGACATGCCATCATCCAATTCTTGAGGGTGTTCACATAATGGTAAGATTGTATCTCTGGGGGGGGGGGTGGTTATGATAATTCATGAGGAAATAAGGACCCTGCAGTGCAATGAACCAGCATCCTTTCAAAATGGAGGATTGCTACGTAGTACCAACTGATACCACAGTTATTCATACTCAAATCAACATAGGCATCTCTTCTTGGCTGCATTTTACTTTTGATCCAGTTGCAATGTAGATGGAAAGGCAGAAGTTCTCAGTTCTGCTCTTATTGTGTGCAGCTATTGTATAGAAAGAATAAATTCTTTTCTTCAAAGAGATGAAACATTTATTTGCTTCAGTCTGAACTAAATCACAATAAACTTGTCATGACTGACTAAAATCCACTGATTACAAAGTGCCTACTTTAACCAAGCCTGGATCCAACTCATTGTTCCAAATAAGAGTATCTATATTTCAAGATGTACAAAAGGTTTATCATTGTAATCAATTGCATTCTAAAAATAGAAAATGGATCTTACTGCCTAAGTGGTGACATCAGCAAAACAGGAGGAGGCAGTAGGAGGAAACAACAAAACACTTAGACACCAGTTCTTAAAATTACAAATCTGATAACCTATTAGGTTGTGAAGAGCTGCAAATATCAGTGATCTATGTGTACATGCCACTAGACAGGGGATATCCATCAATTTAATTGGACAACCAAGATCTTGGAAGCGGGATACTAAACAGTTTGGTCAACCCTAAGGAGGGCTGTAGTTATTCCTGTGTAGATTTGATCACATCTTCTCACAAACAGGCTTTCATTCCCTACCATCTATCAATTTGTACTCATCTCAGTGTGCATGTTTGCATATGTGCGTGAATCTATATCTATAAATGTGTCTATATATAGATACTAGCTGTGCCCTGCCACGCGTTGCTGTGGCCTATAGTAAAACTTATCAAAGTTGAGGTAGATATCTGGACTATTATGAAAGAGAGGTACCTACCTATTCCTTCCCCCTTTTCCTCCCCCTTTCTCTCCTTTCTTCCTTCTCTACCTCTTTCTTTCTTTCACTACTTGGTTTCATCCTTCTCTCTTTCCTTCATTCCCTCCCCCTTTCTTCCTTTGCCTTTCTTCCCTCCCTGTTTGCTTCCTTCTTTCACTTTTTATTTCCTTTTATTTTACCACCATCATAACAATAACAATAATGCAATGCATTGCCTCTGGGACCTGACACCTCTCCCATTCCCCCAGGGTCTCATAGGAACAATAGCATAATAATAATAATAATAGAAATAACAACCTTTACCCGCCACGTGTTGCTGTGGCCAATCTTCCCTCTTTCTCTCCTTCTTTCCCTCCTTCCTTCCTTCCTTCCCTCCCATCTTTCCTTCTCCTCTTCTTTCTCTGTCTCTTTCCTTCCTTCCCCCTTTTTCTTTCTTTTCTGCTGTCTCTCTTTTCTTTCCTTCCATCTTTCCTTTTCTTTCCTTTTCTTCTTCCTTCTTTCTCTAACTTTCCTTCCTTCCCCCTTTTTCTTTACCTCCCTTTCTCTTTCTTCCTTCTTTCCTTCCTTCCTGTCTTTCCTAGATTTTGACAGGGCGGGAAGGGGCGGGGTGGGGTTTGGAGGTGGCGTGAAGTAAAAGGAGGTAAGATTGGGGTGGGGGAGTGATGGAGCGTGGGGTTGTGTGTGTGTGTGCAGTGGCGGGGGGAGTGATGGAGCGTGGGGTTGCGTGTGTGTGTGCGGTGGCAGGGGGGAGTGATGGAGCGTGGGGTTGTGTGTGTGTGTGCAGCGGCGGGGGGAGTGGGGTTGCGTGTGTGTGTGCGGCGGCGGGGGGAGTGGGGTTGCGTGTGTGCGTGCGGCAGCGGGGGAAGTGATGGAGTGTGGGGTTGCGTGTATGTGTGCGGCGGTGGGGGGAGTGGTGTTGCGTGTGTGTGTGCGGCGGCGGGGGGAGTGATGGAGTGTGGGGTTGTGTGTGTATGTGCGGCAGGGGTGTGTGTGTGTGCGGGAAGCGGCGCGGCAGGGCTTGGAGTGGGCATGGTTTCCGCAGAGGGAACGTTGGCCGGAAGGGCATGTGCGCGCACCAGGGAACTTGCGGCTGGGCGCCAATGCGCATGCTCAGTTGTTTTGCCATTTTGTGAGTGTGTTGTTGTGTTGTTTTTCATTTTGAGTAGATATGTTTGTACCTTGTGGGTTGTGTTATGGGCATGGGAATTTTGGTTAAGTTTCGTTGGGGGATTTTTGAGTTTTGTTGTTTTGCCGTTTTGTGAGTGTGTTGTTGTGTTGTTTTTCATTTTGAGTAGATATGTTTGTACCTTGTGGGTTGTGTTATGGGCATAGGAATTTTGGTTAAGTTTCGTTGGGGGATTTTTGAGTTTTTTTGTTTTGCCGTTTTGTGAGTGTGTTGTTGTGTTGTTTTTCATTTTGAGTAGATATGTTTGTACCTTGTGGGTTGTGTTATGGGCATGGGAATTTTGGTTAAGTTTCGTTGGGGGGGTTTTGAGTTTTGTTTTTTTGCCATTTTGAGTGTGTTGTTGTGTTGTTTTTCATTTTGAGTAGATATGTTTGTACCTTGTGGGTTGTGCTATGAGCATGGGAATTTTGGTTAAGTTTCGTTGGTTTTTTTTTTAGTTTTGTTGTTTTGCCGTTTTGTGAGTGTGTTGTCGTGTTGTTTTTCATTTTGAGTAGATATGTTTGTACCTTGTGGGTTGTGTTATGGGCATAGGAATTTTGGTTAAGTTTCGTTGGGGGATTTTTGAGTTTTTTTGTTTTGCCGTTTTGTGAGTGTGTTGTTGTGTTGTTTTTCATTTTGAGTAGATATGTTTGTACCTTGTGGGTTGTGTTATGGGCATGGGAATTTTGGTTAAGTTTCGTTGGGGGGGGTTGAGTTTTGTTTTTTTGCCATTTTGAGTGTGTTGTTGTGTTGTTTTTCATTTTGAGTAGATATGTTTGTACCTTGTGGGTTGTGCTATGAGCATGGGAATTTTGGTTAAGTTTCGTTGGTTTTTTTTAGTTTTGTTGTTTTGCCGTTTTGTGAGTGTGTTGTTGTGTTGTTTTTCATTTTGAGTAGATATGTTTGTACCTTGTGGGTTGTGTTATGAGCATGGGAATTTTGGTTAAATTTCGTTGGGTTTTTTGAGTTTTATTCTTTTGCCGTTTTGTGAGTGTGTTGTTGTGTTGTTTTTCATTTTGAGTAGATATGTTTGTACCTTGTGGGTTGTGTTATGGGCATGGGAATTTTGGTTAAGTTTCGTTGGGGGGGTTTTGAGTTTTGTTTTTTTGCCATTTTGAGTGTGTTGTTGTGTTGTTTTTCATTTTGAGTAGATATGTTTGTACCTTGTGGGTTGTGCTATGAGCATGGGAATTTTGGTTAAGTTTCGTTGGTTTTTTTTTAGTTTTGTTGTTTTGCCGTTTTGTGAGTGTGTTGTTGTGTTGTTTTTCATTTTGAGTAGATATGTTTGTACCTTGTGGGTTGTGTTATGGGCATAGGAATTTTGGTTAAGTTTCGTTGGGGGATTTTTGAGTTTTTTTGTTTTGCCGTTTTGTGAGTGTGTTGTTGTGTTGTTTTTCATTTTGAGTAGATATGTTTGTACCTTGTGGGTTGTGTTATGGGCATGGGAATTTTGGTTAAGTTTCGTTGGGGGGGGTTGAGTTTTGTTTTTTTGCCATTTTGAGTGTGTTGTTGTGTTGTTTTTCATTTTGAGTAGATATGTTTGTACCTTGTGGGTTGTGCTATGAGCATGGGAATTTTGGTTAAGTTTCGTTGGTTTTTTTTAGTTTTGTTGTTTTGCCGTTTTGTGAGTGTGTTGTTGTGTTGTTTTTCATTTTTAGTAGATATGTTTGTACCTTGTGGGTTGTGTTATGAGCATGGGAATTTTGGTTAAATTTCGTTGGGTTTTTTTGAATTTTATTCTTTTGCCGTTTTGTGAGTGTGTTGTTGTGTTGTTTTTCATTTTGAGTAGATATGTTTGTACCTTGTGGGTTGTGTTATGGGCATGGCAATTTTGGTACAGTTTCGTTGGGTTTTTTTGAGTTTTGTTGTTTTGCCGTTTTGTGAGTGTGTTGTTGTGTTGTTTTTCATTTTGAGTAGATATGTTTGTACCTTGTGGGTTGTGTTATGGGCATGGGAATTTTGGTTAAGTTTCGTTGGGGGGGGTTTTGAGTTTTGTTTCCTCGTTGGATGCCCCTAACAAATTTATATATATAGATAGATATATTCTCTTTATCCTTAAATCAAATACCACATCTTGTAAAACATATGGTGTTTCATTCCAAGTCAGTCAATACTTAACTAATCTGCTTATATTCACAAGTATTTGCCTTATTGCTATTACTCTTTCCAAAGTCTCTCTCTCTCACTCACATAAAGAATGCAAAATTGTCTGCATCATTGCTACATTTTAAGAAACTAAAATGTTTAATTTAGAAAGAAAGTATTTTAAACGTCTCTCTCTCTCTCTCTCTCTCAGCACTGAAGCAGACAATTAAAAGTGTCTGTATCATTGCTACATTTTAAAAGACTAAAGGGAGAGAGAAAGAGGGAAGAACCTTTTTAGTCTCTTAAAATGCAGCAACGATGCAGACAATTTTAATTGGCCCCTTCCATTTAGTTATGTGACCTGCCAGACTTGGGCTAAAATAGTGTCTAAAAATACTAATGCATTATATCTGCTTTAAATTTTTGAACATTAGCCAACAGTGTTTTCATTTTTGAAAATATGACATTGTTATGAATCAGGGTGGCCTGTACTGATATGTAACAACGTGCCTGGATACATATACCAAAGAAAATATTTTCCTCTCATCTCTGCTGAGGTGCTTTGCAAGGTGGTCCAAGATAAGGATAATGCCTAAAAAAGTGTCAATAATGTCAGTGTGGAAGAAGAAAGTTGATCATTAGTCATAGAAATGAAATGCATGAGAAGAAAGGAAAGCTTAGAGAAGACAATGATGCTGGGGAAAATTGAAGGAAAAAGGAAGAGGGGCCAACCAAGGGCAAAATGGATGGATGGTATCCTTGAAGTGACTGGATTGACCTTGAAGGAGCTGGGGGTGGTGATGACCAACAAGGAGCTCTGGTGTGGACTGGTCCATGAAGTCACAAAGAGTTGGAAACAACTGAATGAATGAACAACAACAACAACAAGTCATAGAAAAATGAGACCAGAGTGGGTTGAAATAAGAGCAACTTTATTTTACCTGTTCCTTTTTTTCCAGATATGAAAAGAGCAAAAGTTAGGAGAACAATCTGATGTGGGTCCAGCTGAGGCCCGGTGTCTTATTTTGAAACAACCCACACAGTTTTCCCTTTTGACAAATCACCTGGGCCCTGAAGGCAACTTGGGAACTTCTTGAAATCAGGCAGATGGAAATACCATTTTTTGTTCCATCAGCTAGAAGTACTGTTTTCATTCCAGAAAGATCTGGCCCATTGGTGGCAATGGAGGAACTTCCAAGGCTCCCTTTTCCATCAGTTTTAGGGTTATAGGGATAAAATAAGCACATTTGGAGGATACATTTACAACTGTAATCCCCCCCCCAAGTTTCAGAGCATTTGGTTTATCCACTATTTTTAGGAAATTCTTAAAGTTCCTAGAAATAAAATATCCTCAAAAAAATAAAAACCCAGAGAGCTATCCCTTGGAATTTCTTCACAGCAACCTATAAGTATAGGAACAGCAACAGCACAATGTTCCTGCCAGCTTTCATAAAGATCCACACATCTCACAATATATAGGAAAAATTTTTTAAAAACGTACTAATAAAAGCAAATACCATTCCTAAACTTTTACATTTCTACACAATTGTCAAGGCAAGTGAATTAGGACAGGAGTACACACAAGCCAGAAGGTAAGGCAGGGGAAGGGAATAA
This sequence comes from Anolis sagrei, assembly GCF_037176765.1. NCBI lineage: Eukaryota > Metazoa > Chordata > Lepidosauria > Squamata > Anolidae > Anolis > Anolis sagrei. The sequence goes on from NC_090024.1 coordinate 94,481,106, forward strand.
ATGAGTCAGTCAAAGAGGTGAAAAAGAAAAAGAAATTGATTTTGGGTTTTTTTAATTAAACATTTTTTGGGGAGGTGTAGGGCAGAGTACAGAAGCAACAAGATAGATGGGGCTGGGGAGGGATTGAAATTAAAATACTACTATTCTCCCTATGGGAACTCAAAGGAGTCAGGCTATTCCCTCCTTTCCCTAACCTGCCCCCCCCCCACAAAGGTAAAAATATATATTTAAACAAACACCTCCCAAAAATGCCTTTTCACACCCCCTCCCAAACACACAAGTGACGAAACTGAGATAGAACCCATAGCTAGAGCTAGCATACAACATCTCTCTCAAAGGCCAATATGTCACAGGAAAATGCAAGAATTCACTGGTATATATAGACAAGCTTTCCAAAAAGACACATGATCCACCTTCTTGTTGAGATTAGCTCAGGCAAGGCTAAGGGGGGAGAAAACCTTGTGAGTAGTTGCTGCCACGGTGCAGCCGAAAGCAACCAAAGACAGCCAATTTCGGCCTCCATGTGGTCCATTTTTGCCGAATCAATTCAAGCCCCATTGCCGGTCATGTTTCCAGAGATTTCGTTTCAGGAACGATAGTATTTTCCAGATCATGTTTTGAAAAATTGTACCATGCACCTTCCTATTAGGCATCACCTCACAAAAAAAGTCCCTACCCAACTCTGAAAAAAGCCAAAAGAAGTCATACATCACTGAAGGTAGGAGAGTGGGTCACATTTAGAATCAGAGGCATGAGAGTTATGTTTGATTCCATAGCTGGACTGCCAACTGTGACTTGCACTCTAGAGTCATGATCTCACCTATTGCCTTGTGATAAAAAATATCTCTACCACATTAAAAGTGAGATAGATGGCTATGTGTGTCTTTTTGTGGAACAGCTGGCTGCAAAAAGGACTGCAGTCCTTAATGTGAATCTTGGGTTGCTCAGGATGGCATATTTAATTCTGGAGTCATGGAAATTAAGGGAACTATGCAAGTCACCCACACCAAATTTCTGGGCAGCACAGAAAAACTCTGTAGAGAAGAAAGCTATCTGATAGCCTCCAGGGATAAATATTAGGAGGCTTTGTGCATAGATGCCAAGTGTTAAAATGCTGCAATTGAGGAGGGCAGAGTATATACATTGTATAAGGCCTGAACTCTCATGCCTCTGATTCTAAATTTAATTCTAAATTTAAAAAATGAAATGCTTTCTCTATTTCTGTTTTGATTTTTCTAAAATGAACTTGAAAAGAAATTACACTGCCGGGACAGTACAATGCAAATGGGCTGATGGCTTAAACCAGGTGTTCTATTAATGTAATCCCTATCAATGATCATGAGATTTAATGGGAGAACAGAAATCTGTCTTGATATACAGATGCCCCTTTGATAGCCTATACACAGGACACTTCCACAGTTGAATATTCTATTTGAGGGGATTTTACAATGTAAAATCTCTTTGGCTGTTCCTTTGTACTAAATCCACAAATTCCCTGTCTTCAATTCAGAATCAGATACTATTAAAAGAAAGTAATGCTTTTATAATTTCCACAACAGGGAATGGAGTTAAGAAGATTAATTATAGTCATCTTTCAAGTACAAACATGTGGATCTAGGTGTGAAACTTGAACTGAAAGGTTATATTGAAGAGAGATGGAAAGAAATAGGATAAAGGCAAGCTAAAAATATCATTATAAAACCCATTGCCAAATATTGTAATACCTCCTCTCTATGAACAGTCTTAATAAGGACTAGATGGACAATTCTTTCAAGATTGAAAATTGGAACAGAGTTGAATAATTATTTTTTAAAATATCTAGTTGAGTTCTGATGTTAAATAAGTCATCCTTCAGTTTACTACCTTCAACTTCAAAATTGGACATCAACAATTCAAATTTGTTTAACCAACATTATGAAATTAATAGAAATGCATGATGTGGCTGTCAAATACTGATTACTACTGCATGTTTTCTGTCAGATACATCAAAATACTGATGGCTATTGAATATTGTCCCTAAATTCAAAATTTCAAAATTAGTAAATTGAAAAAATAGTAATGACACAATATTTTTAATATAATAATTGTTGCATACAATATCAAACCAAATGTCTGCCAAGCAAACAGATCATGAGTGCAGTGGTCTTCTCTTGCATATGTTCCACTATAACTATTGGTAGTACTGAAAGGTGTAATTATCTGATATTGAAGATAAAACACATAGTAGTTGCATGATAACCGTATGCTCCATTAAGTTGTCTTCATGAGTTAGGACCAACCAGGAAGATGGCCATGAAGTGAATGACATTGTAGTTTGCCATTAAAAATAGAAAGATTTTTTAAAAACCTATTTTAAAAAATGCAAGAAAAACGTGTTTCTCAAACATTAAAGAAACCTGAAGAGAAAAATCCTGACAAGAAACTTATCTACACAAAATTCTACAGAAAACAATAATATCTTAGATTTGTAAGAAGCCGTTTAATGGTCAAACAAATGTGTTTTCTGTGCAAAAAAAAGGTGTGTGAATTTTACACAGAATAATCTGAAATGGTAAACTGTCTCAAAATAGCACTTACTTGCATTGAAAACAACATTTCTATTTTATCTTATATTATTGCTTTCAAGAAGATCATTACTGAAGAATTAGATTGCTGCTTGGCTCTTCACTGAATGACTTAAGTGAAGCCAGTGTAACAACAACAATAACAACAACAACTTGGGAAGTGTTTGAGGTATGATCGAATACAAAAGTCAACATAGTGATCTTGTTTGCGCTGTATTAATCTTGTTGTGTATGAAATAATAATAATAATAATAATAATAATAATAATAATAAACAACTTCAATTTTAACCTGCCCTCTCTCCCCAAGGGGACTCAGGGCAGCTTCCAAAAACAAAAGTCAAACTTCCAGTATCATGTGCAGTGACAAGATAAAATGCAACAAGATAAAATGAAACAAACGAGCAATTAAAATAAAGTTACAAATACACAAATAAAACAACCTTGGTTAAAACAAGTAATCAACCTGGTCTCATAAAACACATTAAGCAGTTAAAATCTGTATAAAAAATAAAAAGTGGCTCTCCAATAAGTTAAGGCAATCACTGTCCGCATTGTCAGATGAGGTAGAATCAATGATGGACAAACCATCTTCCTCTACATAAGCTAATGTGCAAAACTAAGTTTTTAGTTGTTTCTTAAAGGAGAGAAGAGGCTGTTCTAATTTCCATTGGGAGGGAGATCTAGAGGGAAGGGGTGGCCATTGAGAAGGCCCCCTATCTTGTTCCCACCATTGTATAAATGGAGCACAATGTCAAAAGCTCTGCATAGCAAAAATAGCTTTCTTACATCTAGCATATCTACCTGGCGCTCCCCTGCTGTATGATTGGCCACTGCCCCCTGCTTTCACCCTTTCTTTCTTTTCCTCCCCTCATACTTTTCCCCCTTCCTTTCTCTGCCTTCCTTTTTTCTTCCCCTTCTCCCTCTTCCTCCTTCTTTGCCTTCTCCTTCTTCTCCTTTTTCATTCTTCCCTTCCTCTCTTTCCCTACCATTTCCCCCTTCCCCAGCTCAGAATGGACCTGTCTCCCAGTGTCCCCACGGCAACATGGCTTCCTCTCTTTATGATTTTCTCCTTCCTTCCTCACTTCCCCTCATGCACATATCGGTCAACTTTCTTTCCCAATGACATCACAGAGGGTTACTTTGCCTATCTTTCACCTAGGAACAGCCAGCTCAGTGACAACAGAAAGGGCCAATGGATTGTCACTCATCAGCATCCTTTGTGGTACAAAGAGAATACGGAAATGCATACTTTGATTTTATACATATAGCTAGATAGTTAAAAGATGATCTTGCTTATTCTATTGTTTTAAACCAGGAAATAGTAATTTCTATGGGCATGGTTTCCCACTGGATACTGACCACTAGTATAACAATCTTTAAAATAGGGAAAAGAATGCTGAATTCTTCAAATGGATGCAAAAGCGACTTTACTGCATTTCCTCCTTTGTTTTGATCAGTTTTTAAAATAATATCTAACATTTTTTTTAACTGTGACAAGGATTATGAGCTATTTGGTCATCTTCTATGAAATGATTAACAGACATGTGCCAATGCAAGCAATGAAGTATTTTGCTCTCAGAGAATAATCCATGAGCAAACTACAGCAAATAATTGAAGCTGCTGAATTACAGATTCCTGCCTAATAGAACATTGGATTTCAGCTGCATGCAAACACCCACCCATGCCCAAATTCATAGCCTACATAGAAAAATGCAACACCTCTGCCTTTATGAATGCAGAGTCAGATTATACATCTGTGTCATTATGAACATAATTCTGTATATTGCAAGTACACTGAAATGCTCATCTAAAAATGTGGCTTCCAAAGAATTTGATTCCCAAGTTGGCGTAGCTGGTATAGGGAAGATTTTTGCCAACCCCACCGAGGGAAACCAGGCCTGTTGGAAATAGTTCACCAGAACTATTTCCAAAGGGATGGGGCTTCCTTAGGGAGCAGCTCGCCCCTCTTAATAATAATAATAATAATAATCATCATCATCATAACTCACTTTGAGCCTTTTTGTTGACCTACCCTCCCACCCATTAAAGGTATAATATATTGGTCGCCTACTAGGGCCGGGTAGAAATCCCCCACTCTTGTTTTGTCTACCCCATACTATTTACAAGGGCAAATTGGGAGTGGGGGGCTTTAAATAGGCCATCCTACTGAAAGCAGCCATAGGTTTACATTTGGTGTACACCTAAGGCACCCCTTTTGGTGTGGGCCAGGAACGGAAACCCTCATCTGTGTTTACATAACTGGATGAGGGTTAACAGAAATGGCCTTGAAGTGGGGAGATTTATGGCTCCATAAAATCCTTTGGACTTGAGGCAGAATTCTTCATATGTTTTCCCGAATGGCTGCCCTGGAGATGTTAATGTTTACCATATCCTGGGACCAAGTTGTTTTGCGCAACTTAGCCAAGGGGTAGATCAACAAGGGCCACTACTTCAGCTTAGAAGACTCACCAGGTTCATGCTGTCTTATTTGTATGTTCCAATTAATAAAAGTTAATTCAGGTAACATTTTAAGTAGAAGTTGCCCATTTTTCAATCCACATTCTTATTATGGTGGTGGGATGGCAATGTGCATTGAACTCCATGACTATCTATATACTGAGAGAAATGAGTTGTATAAACCAAAAAAGAAAGAAAAAGCAAAACAGAGAATACATTGTTTCACAATCTTCATCTTGGTTATGTTTTGTGTTTGATTTTGCATAATTTGTTAGTAGTACCAAATTTATTCTTGTTCACCAAAAGCAGTTTAAATTTTGAAAGGGGGGATGATTAAGCTAGACTTTCATGTTCTATTCTACAAAATGAAGCATCAATTCTTACCTGTAAGTGGATAACTATTTCAAGTCTGAAATGCAGCGTGACTGACAGGAATGAACGATGGTCACCAGACTGGCACAAGAAGAATGGAATAAATACACTGCTGAGCAAGAGACAACCAAAACACCTGCATTCTTCCTAACCAACATATTTAATTAACATCTGTTGAGTTTATGGGGAGAAACGGCACATTATCATATCATTAAAGAAAAGATGTTTTACAACGAGGAGAGGGTTCATAATGACCAAATTGCTGTTAAACTACTCAGTTTCCATTTCAACAGATAAAATCTGTGATAAATATTTGTTTAAAAAGACAAATTCTGTTTTTAGGCAGCTGTAATATTTGGCATGTAAGAAGACAGATTATATATAACTTCCCATCATGTTAAAGCACACTCTGTATTTATGTCGCAGTAAAAGTAATGCATGAGAAACTTCATCAGTTGGAGAGATGATACAAAATCTGACCTTTAGTTAGTAGAATGATGTATATGTGTGTCCAAATATGTAACTATAAAATAATCCATAAAACATATGGCAGAAACATGGTTTCTGAGCAATGTGGCTCTATTCACTGCTCTCAATTTTACTAAGCCACAAACTGTAGCTTATTTGAATTTGAATGTGATTGCACATAGTTAGAAGAAGACAAAATCCATGTAAAAATTTCCAAGAAAGCTGAAAAGAGGAATTGTATTGCTTCTGTAATAGGCATGTAAAACAGTACTTCTATACTCAGCAAGAAAGATTGATTTGATGCATCAACATAACCCATTAAGATGTTCAATGGCCATGGGTTTTTTCCTTGCTTTTGCAGTGCAGACAGAATATATTTATTAATTTTGCATGGGGAGAGGCATTTCCTTGATTCTGCATGCAAACCATATATAGAAAACAGTGATCTTTGATTAAAAATAGAGAGCAAATGACGTTTTTTTTAATAAAGAAAAAATATCCCAAATCACAAAAAGTCATTGAGATAATACAAAATAATGAACATAGAAGTAAAGAAGATGTGTATGAGAGAATGAAATAAGCAAAGATTTTAAAACCCTATTGTGTTTCTTTTTTTTTTTGGTTCCTGTTCTTGTTGAGAATCATATGTGCCTCTAAGTCATTTCTGATTTATGGAGACTCTAAGGTGAACTTCTCATGGAAGTTTCTTGGCAAGATTTCCTCAGTATAGGTTAGCCACTAACTTCCTCTAAGACTGGGAAAGTGTGATCACCCAGTTGGTTTCCATGGCCAAGTATGGATTAGAACCTGGATCACCCCCAAGACCCTCCCGAAGCCTCAAAGGTGAAGCCTGAGGCAAGGAAGGGAATTTGGGCCCCCTCGTGAATAGAGACTGTTTGGGCCAATGCTGAGAGGCTGCCTTGAAGCCCTTTTCCCCTGTCATATGACATAGAGCAGCCGAACTCTACATGAGCATGGCTACTTCTTGTTCTTGCCTCTTACTTTTGGTATGACCCACTCACACACCCTCAAGTCAGTGTGAGCTTAAGACCGGTCACATCAGACCTGGGTAGGATTATTTTCCCCTTCAAGGATTTTACTTGGAGTGATTTTTTGCCCACCCTATACTGTCTCTGTTGGATTGTGATAACTGGCATTTGGTGGTGTCATTTAAATATTTTCTTACCAGCATGTTAAGAATCTTTAAGTAGATTTGGTAAGCACCATGGCATCCCATTTGTGGGTGAAAAGTGGGCCTCTGGAACAACTTTCCTGGGTTCTGGGTCTTGAGTTCCTGGAAATATAATTATATATAATATTAATATATTTAGGTTCTTGTGGGTTTTTTCGGGCTATGGAGCCATGTTCTAGAGGCATTTCTCCTGACGTTTCGCCTGCATCTATGGCAAGCATCCTCAGAGGTTGAGACCTTCTCAACCTCTGAGGATGCTTGCCATAGATGCAGGCGAAACGTCAGGAGAAATGCCTCTAGAACATGGCTCCATAGCCCGAAAAAACCCACAAGAACCTAGTGATTCCAGCCATGAAAGCCTTCGACAATACATTAATATATTTGTTCAGGTGGCCCCTTCTACCCTCCAGGCCTCAATTCCCTTATGTAAAAGATGATTTATCCATGAATTTATATATATTTTTAGGCCTTTCTACACTAGCCACATACTCCAGATCAGACTAGAAGTCACTCCTAGATGTCTATTTGATATCCAGGTTCTTCCAGCCCCTAACATATGGTAAACCCCAACTTTACCATACATTAACAGGAATCAGAAAATGCTCCAGATCTGTCTTGTAATGGAACAATTGATCCAATTATTGTCATGGGCCAGTGTCATCATCCCATTTCCCCTGTGATTTGTAGCACAGAAAAGGGGGTAGCGCTATATTTATTTGTCGTGTCAGAGCAACCAATCCATTATATATTACATTTATAACAGAACAAAGCAAACAGACAGAAAAATACACATCTTGTGAGTTTGGTAGTTGGTTAAATGTCCTTTGACCAGTATCTGGCCACTTGGAGTGCTTCCAGTGTTGCTGCAAGAAGGTCCTCCATGGTGCATGTGGCAGGGCTCAGGTTGCATTGCAGCAGGTGGTCAGTGGTTTGCTTTTCTCCACACTCACATGCCGAGGATTCCACTTTGTGGCCCCATTTCTGAAGGTTGGCTCTGCATCTCGTGGTGCCAGAGCGCAGTCTGTTCAGTGCCTTCCAAGTCGCCCAGTCTTCTGTGTGCCCAGGAGGGAGTCTCTCATTGGGTATCAGCCATTGGTTGAGGTGCTGGGTTTGGGGGTAGCGCTAAGTGTTTATATTGTGAGGTAGTGGCCTCAGAAAGCTCATGACTGCTGTCAGACACCTTTGTTGGAGTCACTAAAGGTGTTCATGTGACCTCCTTTTCCTAGGTTACACAGGCAGCTTTGCTGGCATAAACAAAAACACCTAGCAACAGTCAAGAACTCTCTGTAGCTTTGCGGCTACTGCTACAGTGACAAACAACAGAAAGGTTAAGGGTGACTGTCCACCAGGTCTGAATCACGTTCAGCCCAACTGTATAGCCATGATTCTGCTGCTATCACAACTTGGAAGAGCCCCTGGTGGTGCAGTGGGTTAAACCCCTGTGCTGGCGGGACTGAAGACCAACAGGTTGCAGGTTCAAATACAGGGAGAGGTGGATGAGCTCCCTCTATCAGCTCCAGCTCCTCATGCGGGGACATGAGAGAAGCCTCCCAGAAGGATGATAAAAACATCAAATCATCTGGGCATCCCCTGGACAATGTCCTTGCAGATGGCAAATTCTCTTACACCAGAAGCGACTTGCAGTTTCCCAAGTCATTTCTGACATGACAAAAAAAAACTTGGAAGAGGAGTGTGAAAACACCTCCACAGAATATGAGGCCAGTCAGAAGCAGCAACACTTCAAACTATACCTATGACCTCATCACAAAGGTCAGATGAAGTATCCTGCTTTGCCTAGCTTCACCACAGGACAGAGGGGCAGAGGGGTGAATTTGTCATCTTGTGTTTAACTCTCTTTTGGTAACACTTTCCCCATCACATGTGGGAAGTGTTGCTTTCCTAGCAGGTTACCATGTTAGGAGAGAAGCATCCAGACACTTCCACCCTATTAGGGGTGGGGCCTCTTCCAGGAATCACACGGCGTCATGTAATGGCCAGCATGGGGTTCTATCCCCAAGACAGGGTGGAAATGTGCTAGGATGCTAAAATTGTCCCATCTGATGAGGCTCTTAGATTTAGAGGCTTATATAAAAGGGCAAATTGTCTAAATATGGGTAATTCTTTGCAGGCTACTTTTGAAGAAATGAAGTTCACTTTACATTTCATGCCTTAACATTTACAGAAATGAATTTCATGGATATCACCAGAATGGTGACTGAGTAATTTTCAAATATTTCAGTATTTACTCTCAACACCCACACAACTGCCATTATACCCAATAAGTAATATGTATGCAAGTAATGCATGTACACCCTGTTTCCATTTAAATCATTTTGAGCCTGTGTAAAGCCGCTTTAACAGGGAATGTAAAGTTCTAGTGAAAGAAGATGTATAAAAATTGCATTTGTTTATCAGCTTTACAATCTACTTGCTACAAATGTGTTTGTAATCACCCTACAAATGTAGTTTCACCTTTACAACTATAGCTTGGGCATGTAGTGAGCTTTAAACTGTTAGCCTTTCCTACACAGATACTTTTTAAATCTTTATTTTGATCTGCTAAATCAGACGAATGAATCATTCATGAACCTTATTCAGTTTTACTTGGCATAGGCTATCTCCATATATTTGAGGATTGAAGTCTTGGTTCCTTTTAAAACTCTACAAATAAGAATGACCCTACCCGTTTAATGTATTTCTGGTTCAGCTGCACTGGGTCAAAAGGTGAACTGGATCTACTGCTTGGCAAGTAATAAATCTTGTTTTTACTTCAATAGAATGCTGTGATAACTTCGCAAGGAGAATCAAACTGCTCTTCAGGGTTATGATTGTGCATAATATTGACACAATTCTCTAGGACTACAAAGAGCAGATCTAAGATGGCATTTTTAAGAACTTTGACCTTCTTTCTCTGTACTGAAATTAGAAATTCCATCTACTTTAAAGGTTCATTATCTTTCATCTAGAATACCAAAACTGATTTCTTCGTTGAACTGTGTTCAGTGTCACTAGCTAATATGTCACTTTTTTTGTAAAAACAGAAATGCACAAAATCCAAGTTGCAATATGGGAGCAATGATAATAATACACAATGATGCAATGGAACATTTCTGGTATTAATAACTCCACAATGACATTATTTCAGGGACTGGATATATATGCATTTTCTCCCCATTTCTTAAGGGGGTAGGGTAAATGTATTTGAGTACAGTTAAATAAAAAGAGGATCCTCATTAAGTGAAGCAAATATTAAATGGCCCAAGGGACTACATAAATGTGAGACTTCCTAATGAAACAGAGTATGCCGAAGCCAAGGCAAATAATGTTAACAATGCTGTTGCAGATTTACTAATTGCCATTGCTTCCGGCAGTGACATATCAACCCACAAATAACTTAAACCATCATTTGTTCTCTTTCCAAAAGCACTTAGGAATAATTATATCATTTTACCATTGAAATCGTTCAACCTGCTTATTAAAGTGAAAATAAGCAAGAGAACTGGGATCATTTTGTGGATTTCTTGCTGGCAGTATATCACACAAGTGGAACTTCCCTTCCTTGAAAAGACAGCTCTGCAGCAAAATGTGAAACATTTCTATGTATATGTTTTTCTCTAATTAGCTCTCCTTGTTAGTAAGTGCTTTATTGTTCTAGCAAGATGGTTTTTATGTTATGAAAGCTGCTGCACAAAGAACAGTGGTATTTATCAAGGACAGTAGTCTTTTTATACTGACAGCTCTATTCTTTTTTTTTTTAAAAAAAAAAGAATAGCAAGAGAATTCCCCTCTTATGTATTCACTATCTTCATAGCTCTCAGAATTTCAAAGATGACAATAGAGATAGTCTTGTATACTCTGAGTGACCCTGTTTTTATGCAAGAGATCAGCAACGGAGCTTTATCCATTTCTCATTGTTAAAATATTCTCCATTGGTTAGGCACAACACTGTTTACAGCAGTGATTTGTGAAGAAAATTGTTCTCTTAACAACTGACCATAACCCATAACAATTTCCTTTTTGCAAATGCTTAAAAATGTTTAACAGACTGTTTGTTCTCATGACAGTTCTGATTGTAAACAGAAAAAATAGCCATATATAAACCTCTTGGATGTTGTTCTAGTGGTATTGAAAAAAAAGAAAAGAGAGGTAACTAAGAGAGAAGAAAAATTCTAGCATTTGAGAAAAGAAAAGTGGTTAATTGAAAATAAGTAGCTGGTATATAGACAAGGCTCCTGTTGATTCATACTAGTGTGTCTACTTTTGCCAGGGTCACAGAGCAGTGACAAAGGAAGACAGACAAAACCTCCTGTATCCAACCAGTCTATTTCTTCCTTGCTTTTTTCATTCATGGTCACACTACACACAGCTTTGTTTTGTCTCCTGATGCTTATTTTCTTGCATTTACACTGATCAAATAATTATCTTGATTCAGACTTTTGCGTTTACTCAACCAAACAATGATTGACCTGTCTGTGACCTGTAGAAATGTGGACTGTTCATATAAGTCCAGGACTGACCACTCAGCTTTGACTTTATTTACCAGAGATTTTCTAGTTTTGGAGCACTTTTCATTTTTTTCCCTCAGAATTTGTGACACAAATATTAAGAATTTCAAGTACCACCTAGAAAAAAAAAGTTTGTTCCATTCTAATTATTACTGAAATTATCAACATTGATCCAAACAAGTGGATTTGAACTTATGCAAAGCAGTTTTGGAAAGAGATATACTACACTGTGGATAAAATTTTGAACTCGAAGATTCACAAGAAACCAGAACTTCATTTGTTGGGATTGTTGGATGAGCGATAGAATAATACTGATGAAAAGGAAGTGTTCTGTAATATATGATTGCAGCTGCCAAACTAGTCTATGCTCAGAAGTGGAAAGATATGGTGGTTTTTAAAAACAAGATTGTTGAAAATACATGATCTGACAAAGATGAATAAATTTAGAATTTTCGTTAAGGAAAATACAGCAAAATGTAAGCAAGATTGGCAACCTCTTGTTGAATATTTAGAATACTTAATTGGGTACATCATCACTAACTGGCTTTGAATATTAGTATATTAAATATAAGGAAAAGTAAATTTAGGTTACATAAATAATAAGAGATATGCTGAATTATAGTGCCGTTAACCTTTGATATCCTTGGAATGTCCTCCCATGAATACCAAGATTTATGATTACACAAGTCCAGTTACATACAATAGTGTAAGAAAATGGTGTCCCTTTAAAATGACACCAACATTAAAATGGCTTTAACTTTAAGTTTGCTTTTTAAAACTTCTTTTAAAAATCTATGGATGGTGGAATCCATGGATACAAAACTTGTGGATATGGAGGACCAATTGTAACATTTTGTTAGAAGGGGCAGGGCAAGGAAACAGTTATTATCATGAACTGGTTGGATGCTTGACCCTGTTTGCCCCTCCTCCTTTTTAATATTGTTATTTTTATGGTTGCAAATGTTTTTTTTTTGTTTTGGATTTTTTTCTTAGTAATGTTTTAAGTATTCTAGCAGCTTGATATTTTTAATTCAATAATATGTGTGTATGTATTATGTATTATTAAATTTGTGTATATGTGTATTCAAAAAAACATTCATTAAAATAATAACATGGCAAAATTTCCTAATAGTTTATTATTTTAGGACTTATGACTCAGGAAAACTAGGAAAATTAGAAACCCAATGTTGAGAAATATATTAGAAGTATGGAACAAATATAGGAGAATGTCAATAACAGATGGTTCAGTAATAACCCCAATTGTAATGGAAAAGAAAGTTCCAAAAATTTTAAAAAAGTAATGGATAAAAAGTCAAGGGAAATTCTTTTAGACAAAATAGGGGATTGGACAAAGGTTGGAATAAAGAAGGAAATGATTATGGAATAATTTAGAGAAATAAAATTGGCATGGTTCCATTGTATAGAATTAGAACAATGGCTTAAAAATTGGGGAAAAAATAATGAAAATGGAAGTAAGCTTAACCAATTTGAACAAATAATAAAAAATGGAAGGGTTGTAGAGGAGCATGAAAATTTGAAAGGAGTAACTAGTAAAGTATATAAGATAATAATTGAAATAAAGAAAGGAAAAACAAAAATAATACCCTCAAGGAGTTCTGGGAAGAAGATTTAGGGATAAAAATAAATGAAACTGAGTGGCAACAATTATGGAGACAACGACATCTAAAAATTTATCAATACGGGTTAAAGAAAATTATTATAAGTTAATATGGAAATGGTACCTAACACCAGTAAGGATAGCAAATATAAATAAAAACTATTCAAAAATTTCTGGAGAGGATATCAAGAATCAGGAACATATATACATATGTGATGGCAATGTAAATATGTAAATATTTTTTGGGGAAAAGTATTTAGAGAAATAGAAGATATAAAGAACATCAAAATAGAAAGAAATCCTAGTAGAGCTTTATTATCATCATATAATAAGAAACAATTGAAAATTAAGATAAAGATGCGATAACAAATTTATTAACAATAGCAAGACTGCTTATAGCAAGGAACTGGAAAAGAGAAATAAATATACAAATAGAGGAGTGGTATAAGGAAGTATGGAAATTGGCAATAAATGATAAGCTGACATGTATATTAAAAGTTAAAAGAGGTATATGGAAACAAAGTGATTTTGATGATGTATGGAGAAATTTTATTGAAAAGGATTAAAAAATAAAGAAGGAAAGTTACCTCCACAAGAAAAATTGAAATTTTGGACAGATGATATGTAAAAGCCGTGGCTTGGGAGGGGGGAGGGGAGCACAGCGATGAGAGATAGACAATATGTATAAGCAGAAAAATAACACTAGATGCCAAAAGTAAAAGTATGGTTGGTTGTATTGAATAATATGTATCTGCTGTAAAACAAACAATGTATAACAAATGTATCGAATTATAAAATAATAAAAATATTAAAATAAAATAAGGAGATGTGACTCAGTCTAATGACATCTACTTATCAATATGAAATAATACCCTGTGCATTGCAAGGTGACTCACCAGGGCCAGTCCTGACAGACAACCTTATGAAGTGGGTTTGGAAGCGAGCAACAGTGATAGGCTTCTGAATGTGCCTTGCAGAAATTCTTCCACCTGCTCTGATCTTTTGGTTGACAGAATTGTGGCTCTGTTGGTGGACAGAGCTGTGGATTGCACCCAACTTTCCTGTAACCTTGAATTAGTCTTCTGCATCTGGGGTGGTGAAGGATGCTTTCTAGGGCTGGGCGGTTTCGTTCATTAATTTCGTAATTCGTTATTGATTCGTATTTAAATTAGCTTACGATCCGATATTGAGCCATGCAGGAGCAATTAAAAATCGAAACAAATTTTTCAATTTATTTCGTAATTGTTTCATAATTGGTTCGAAATCATTTCAAAATCGTTTCGAAATCATTTTGTTATTATTTCCGTATGTCTGGTGCAAATTTTATAGTTGTTGTTTGTTTTATCAGTGATTAAAAAAATAAATTATCACACCAACAGTCAACAACAGAGGGAGAGGGAAGCTTCAGAAGTTCTCCCTGTCCCATTTGGAGGTTTTTTTAGCGTATTGCGCAATTGCGTCCGCCATTAACGAATCAATTCGAAATTTACGAAATTTCGTAAATAATGAAAAATTTTTAAAGAAAAATTCGGAATTCTTTTAAAAAACGAAATGCAATGGACCCCCTAAAAACGAAACGAGTTTAAAAACAATTTTTTCCGTTGTTACCCAGGTCTAATGCTTTCACATTGTCAGCATTGAAGTACAATTTAACTGTCAACCTACTTAGCTTCTGTATACCTAGAATGGAGGAAAATCCATCTTGATCTTCTTCTCTGGCATGTAGATTTCTAAGCATGTAAAAAAAGTCAAGGACATTCTCCTTCTGTGAACACGTATGAATACATCCTTAAAAAAATAGCTTCAGAAAATGGAAGATTTGTTCCCCCGTTGCTAAGTTTATAATAATGTAATAAATAATAAGTAAGGTCTCTGAGAAATCACTGGTCACTGTTCTATTATTCAGTGGGAACTAAATCCTGTATTTCCTGTCCAACACTGTAACCTGTGCAGGAATCCAGTACAGATATCTTAGGCTGGTTTTTGTATTTCTATTCCTTTGCTTCAAAGCATAAAATGGAACAATTTTCTGGTTTGTAGTGATTACCATTCTGTAAAGTTCTGTCCAGCCTTAGCATATGTTTCATGGGCATTTAACACATGTTACTTATGTTCTCAAACACTATGCATTTGACTCTAGCTTAGGTTATCTCGATAAGCAGTATCTCAAAATCCATGCATTCATTTCAAACCAATCTGTATACAGTTAATTGAACTGGTAATGTGAGATAGCATATTGACAAATGAAAGTGATCCTTATAACTTGCTGATTGGTCATTTGCTGCCAAGTGTTTGCCACAGCCATCTGTGAAATGCTGATAACTACTTTTCTAATTCTGTTTCCTCCAGCCACTATTCTCAGCAAGGAACATGAGAATGCATAGATTCAGAGAGAGGCACCATTCAAAACCATAATAGCAAAAATTGTATCTTTCTGGAGGCAATTTTAACAGAATGTACAGGGTTGATTGTCCAAAAGAGAAGAGAAAGCCAATTAATGGTCACTAAATTTTATAAACACGCACCATGTGGGTTTTTGAGCTTGACAGATTTTTAAAGGCAATAAGCTTTGTTAACCAAAATCTAAAGGCTTAAATACGTTCAAAAAAGCACCATTTTCATATTGGCAGAGACAACAAGTTAAATCTTCTTTAATTCTGAGGTCTACCCACCAAATCAATGTTGGCTGAGTAGATGAAATGTGTTTCAACCCCTATTTTCTCAATAATCACTCCTGCTCTTTTTGACCACCAAGGTAATGAAATGAGTTTGGATATAATGGATAATAAAAATACAAATGGGAATAATTGTTAAGACGTGGTCTGGACTTACAACAGAGCTTAAAGTTCATTTTTTAAAAAATATATATATTTATAGTACCATATTACTCTAAACACATGGAAATCATTGGCTTTCTGAAACTTAGTGAGTCAGGCCTGTTTACTTTGATGGCAGCTCACTAGGAACACTAAGAGTCTCCAGATATTCTTGAGAAAGAATCCTATCTAAAACTTTGGAGAACTTCTAAGAGTCAATACAGATAATAATTGACTCCTGTGCTATGAAAATCAAGTGTGGTGTAATGATCAGTGGACTATAACTCTGGAGACCAAGGATTTAATCCCTGTTTAGAAACAATGTTGAGGCATACAACAACAAGGTCTGCTGCTTTGTGCTTCATTGCTCTTGTAATAAAATTCCACAAATAGTTGGAGGCATAATTACTAAATAATAAATAGATGCTATTATTTAGAAATGTCAAACTTTGTCCTTTCTATGATCATTAAATTCTAAGCAAATGCTCCAGTGTTGCACTTTAATGTCCAGAGCAATTATATGAGCCCTTGGAGTCTTTTGATTGCTGAAGATTCTATTTAGGGCTTAACTAATCAAGTTAAATTAATCTGATCAAAAAGATCCATAAAACAGTAGATGAAATTAAGAAGGCTAAGACTGCTTTCTTTGGACCTTTAAAGTTTGTATGTGAGGAAGGCATGGCATTCCAATAAAGCAATGGAACAAGCTGCAGCTGATGACCATCACGGAGTTGGGACAGAACATTTTATAGTTGATCTCTCATCATTTCGTACCAGGTAATTATATAAGACAAAGTTTATTCTTTATTTTCAAAGATGTGTCACTTTGTAGAATGACAGCATTGAAGCATGGAGACATTTTATTATAAATTGCTTCCAGGATTGAAAGCAGGGCCAGACCATCCATTAAGTGTACTAGAATTGCCAGGAAGAATGAATTGCCAATCTCTCTTCATCCATCTGTCACTACAAGACTCTCTGGAGTCAACAAGGCCCCAAATGACTTCTATTTTGTGAAGCTTCCACCAGAATTAGACATCTGTGGCCTGGATGAATATCTAGAAAGTAGTTTTGACATTTTTTGGAATTCCTGTTGCTCTCCATAAAACTTGCCTGTCTTCTACCTCAGTTGCAAGGGAGACCACTGACAGAAGAAGGACAGTGGTTTTAGAAAAAAAGAAGATACAAGGGTGGGGGTGGTCACAGTCAAGACAGCCTAGAGTGGTGCTTTTTCTCCAACCTCAGGAGGTGGGAAAGCTTCAGCCTTTAATGGATGATTATCCATTAAAGAATAAAGAGGTCAGACATAAATGCATGTGTGAAATAAGGGCCATTATACTGAACTACTTATATTTTAATTAGTTGACATTTCCTAAGGTGTTGATGGGGAACAATCTTAAGTGAGTCTTAGCCAAGAGATAGGTGTTTACCCATGATCAGCTCCTCAGCCCACACTTGGGAGAAACACCCAGTTTAAGGGTTAATCCAAATCCATTAGTTGGTTATTTTTGCTGATTGTTTTCTGGAAAACCAACCCAAAACACTCCCAAACCCCAGACCTGAGATTTTACAAGAGAGAGCAAACCCTTCAGGTTACTCTCAAGGGCAGCCTCACTCAGAGTCTCCCAAGCCCCAGAATGGCTATTCAAGAAGCCTCACCCCAAAGGGGAAGGTGCCAAGTCACACTGACTCTTGATCTCCTCTCTTTACCTGCAAATGACAACCTTTTTTATGGACACCACACTGTGTGAATTCCAAGTCAATTCCAAGCAATATGGGGTAAGCAAAAAAAAACCAAAAGCCAAACAAACAACAAACAAAAAAAAACCCAACAGCAACAAAACAACCCTTATAAAAGGGAGAAAATTCCTACCAGTTCCTGAAGCAACCAACTGTACTCATACTGCACTGAGAGCAGGAGGGTGGTCACTAGAACAATAGGGCTGTGAGAAGGGTGGTCTGTGTTAAATACTCCTGGTCACACACCCATTTACATTACTCTGGTCTGAATTCCTGGAGTCCTTCAAACTGCTCTTTTGCTATAGTAGCTTAGTTTGGCTTCACAAACATTCCTAGGAGCACCACTAGCTACTATACAAAAATTTCATTGATGTTGACAGTAACCCCAAAGATGATTCCAATTTGTTATTCTGCATCCACTGATATATTAGCTCAACAATTATTTTTCTGAATACGTACGTATGTGTGTATGTGTGTGGGGATAAGAGGGTGTGATAAGTAGTGGCCATTTTGATACTTTTCTCATCCACTTTGTTTCATATAGTAGTTGTCATACAGCAATAACCTGAAGCAGTTCTTCAAGCAGGTTGATGTTCAAAGTGTAAAACCCATACATTCCTTCCTGTAAACAATTCTTTGCATAATTTGCTATCTTTAGTAAATTACCTATCCAGTAAACCAGTACCTGAGATGTCTGTACTAATGGCAAAATGGAGTAACAAAACTAAATGGCAATAAAACCACTGACAGGCCTTCCATTTTCAGGTTATAAACTTTAATTTGGGTCTCCCAAGTTTATAGGTGAATTAAGCTCTGAGTTCACTATAAAATTTATTGCCAGGACAATGAAAGATAGTAACAAGAGTTTTCATGCCCACAGCATACAGTGCCACCAGGGCATTCCTATATGATGTGCTCTGCTGATGCTTTACCGAAAAGGTACAAATCATATTTGCTGTGAGGAGTTGATTGCCTATCATGCCAAAGTGGTCAATCTCGAATAGTAGTCAACTTTGAATGCTCTAAAAGATTCCAACAGAAGTCAGAACTAAAGATTTGAAAATGTGTCAGTTTTATCTAAGCTGCTTATAAGACAAGAAGGCTTGTATACAGAAATCGATGCATATCTTTGTATACATGCAACTTTTATGTATAATTCTAAATATGTACATGTCTATGGATTTTTTTTAAAAAAAATCAGGGGTCATTGGTACCTTTTATTATGAATATTTATTTCAGTGTAATTTAGGAGGGAGAGGAGAGAATCTGATCAATTTGATTACTCCCCAGTGTTAGGAAACCAGTGAATGTGCTCATGGATTGGATACATTCATTAAAATAGGTTTATGGGAATTTATTTTCCATTCCTATTCAGTATACCACATGAGTTCAATAACTCATTATTTATAATACATTTCCAGCTACTGACAGTCTCTGAAGAACATTAATATAAGGTTGCTAATCCACTTTGCCTTCAATGTTCTTGTTGTACATGGATTTCTCTAGCAACGTTTAACCAATTAATGTCATTGCTATCGGGAAATGTATGAGGTTATAGTGGATCCCTTAAGTAGAACATCTGGTACACTAGGAAGAAATTGAACAGCTCACTAGTCTACTTCACTCTAACAAAATCTATCAGAGAATGAACTCAAACTGAGAGTGTGTCCATATTAAATGGTTATATTTGAACACTTTAACTGTGTCCACATTTATGGAATTCCAGAATGTATAGATGTTTCTCTTAGAGAGTTCTTGTGTTGAAGTTTAGATAATTGCATTTAAAAATTCTAAGTACTTTCCCAAGTAGAACATCTAGGTTTTCATAGAATGGATCTACAGCTATGAAAAGTGGGATCAAGCTTCTAAAACTGTGTAGTGAGAATATACTATTGGCTCTCTTTACTATAAGTTGACTTCATGTATAAGTCAAGGGCAGGTTTTGAAGTTAATATTATGGATTTTGATTTTATTTGTAGTCACAGATCATTCCACAAAGAGAGGAAAGCATCAATGCTGCCTCAAGGGGCCAGCCACTCCAAGCCATTGCCGCCACCATTTCTCTTACCAGGCATTCAAAAAGGCCAGAAATAGTGACATGTCAAAGAGAATAGAGGACTCGGTACTTTTTAAAAGCTTCTCCCAATTTTGATTAATCTCTTGTGTTTCACCACCCAACTCAGAGAAAGGGATGGTGTCTTGTTTGATATGAGTTAAGGTATAGTATTTATATTGGCCAATTGATAACTCAACCCTAGATTTTGGAAGTGATTTTTAACTAAAATGTCTGAATGAATACATTACTATATAGGGTAGATAAAATAGGTAAGAAAAGAAGGAGCACTACATGCTATCAAGAGAGTTGGAGGTTCTCATTCAAAGAGCTGTTATCACACATGATTCATGGAGGACAGATTAGGAAAGAGAGCAGATGAAACCACAGATAACAAAGAAAATCTCTTTGGTGTGGGAAGAGAGTAGGTGTAAACAAACAAACAATATGTTACAATAAACATGCTGTGCTTAAACTCCTCAATTGACAGGTGCAATCTATCTGAGAATATAGGTTTGCAAAGCTTACTAACTCCAAGAACCAGAATGCCTATGTTTGTAGAAAAACAGAACAGTTAATATTGCTATTCACTCCACTATGTAATCATTGATTCTGATTCCTAATAACATAACAATCCTTAAAATAAAAACGTTCACAGATCTTTCAGTACACATGTCCCCATGAAGGGACATGCTTCATGGAGGACAAGCAGAGTGGAAGAAAGAGTAGATGTGTTTCCAGGGGTGAAGTTAAGAAACAACAGAAGTCTATAGGTTGGTGAAGAATACTGGTCAGAATATAAAAAGATATGTTGCATAGGTGGAACCTACGTTCCCTCACATAATCACTGCTCAATTTTTTTTCTGATGCTTCTGAAACACATCCTATTGCAATCCTCCATGTAACAATAAACAACATTCTAAAGCATCAACCAACCTTCATTAGAATATGGGAGTGTAATACGAAGGCTGGAGGGGGATACAAAAGCCCTGTTCAATGGTTTATTATTATTATTATTATTATTATTATTATTATTATTATTATTATTAAATGAGAAATAAAAGTTTCTACATTTTGCTATAATGCTTTCATTATATTTAACTGAATCAATTATATTGAACTTACATTATAAGAATAGCTAAGAAAGTCAAAGTTTCAGGGTACAAAGGTGTTCCAGCAATAAGCTGGAATGGTGAGCTATTTAAGATCATCCCATCCCTAACACAATCTTATCTTTAGCATTCAGTTTTGCTCCACCATCAGTGTAGTTTTAGCTTTGCTGTTCACTTCAGGGTGAAGTAGGAACATTCTCTTTTTTGCTTTTTTAACTGACCCTATACTGTATCTGAGGGATTTTAATGGTATCTTAAGGGTGGTATCTGTAAAATCAGTTGTCTTTGGCAAGTATTGGGGAATAATATAATTTTGGTGTTCTCTGTGACACCATTTCAATCACCTCACAACCTAACTTTTGACAAATCATATTGCTGTCAACATCCCATCATTGTTTAAAATTAAGCACCAACAGCTTCCTTTGGAATTAGATGTAACCAAGTATATAAATCTCTTTTCACAAAACTCATTTCACTGGCAATTAGGAACAGATAGGAGTCAACTAGCCTCTTGACTGAAAACAGGAACAAAACATTTGGGTTTTTTTCCTGGTTAAGCCATTTCACAATTATTAGTATTAAGGAAAAACATTACCCATCAAAACGGTGAGGATCAATGTAATCTTAATCATATAGAATTCCTTCAAACACACACACACACACACACACACACACACACAGAGAGAGAGAGAGAGAGAGAGAGAGAGAGAGAGAGAGAGAGAGCACATTAAAAAGGCTAAAGTCTGATGGAACTTGGGTTTATATTGGGCCCTTTATTTCTCAGCTCTTTTACGTTTATGGCAATTTATGTTTTAATTTACAAACATATATAACTTCTGTGTATCTTGTGAGTTCCCCTGCAATATCAAACATAACATCTCATTTTTAGTGGCTGTATTTCAGATCCAAACTGGTGGTTCTTTAATTTTACAGTTTATATGTCCCACCTTCTAACTGAAACAACTCAAAATATCAAACAAATCAGAAAGCTTCATGTGATATATAAGATTATACACAGCATTCCTTCATGTCAAGTATTATACATAGTTTTCCATCATTCCACATATACCATAAGAACAGTTAGATTGGTCTAACACTAGGAGAAACCTCTATAGATAGTAGACAAAAATTAAAGAAATATAGATTTAAGAAATATCCAGTCCAAAACTTTAAAAAAACAAGGTTTTACTTTCTTTTTGACCATTTTTGGTTGAATGATACCCCAGATTGTGGGAGGGGGAGTAATCTCTCTCAGCCCTCCAGGTTTTTCTGTACAGCAGCAGACAAGGCCTGGGTGATGGGGAGATGGAGTTGCAGTGGCCTATCGTGATTCCATCCCCCTGACCAGGTTCCCTATTTCCACAGTCAACAGCATTCCAGTGTATTTACCTCAATGTGTGTAGCCAGGACAGAAAAGGGATTCTGTAGTTTACCATGCACCCCACTACTCAACAGACTCCCTTCCTGAGCGAACCGGGATGCTAGCCAAGAGCTGACACATGCCTTCTAGATCCTTGGCCTTCCTGGCTGATCAAACAGGCCAGAGTGGGACCGGCAGAGTGGGTGAAGGTGGTGGTCAATGTGTCCTTGGAACAAGGCAAAATTCTAATTTGCCTAAAAGAGGCAGTTGTGAGACCTACATTTATAAAGTCATCTCTGAACCCGTCCACAATGGACAACTATTGGCCAGTGTCCAACCTTCCCTTGTTGAGCAAGGTTT
The DNA here is from genome assembly GCF_037176765.1 of Anolis sagrei. Classification (NCBI taxonomy): domain Eukaryota; kingdom Metazoa; phylum Chordata; class Lepidosauria; order Squamata; family Anolidae; genus Anolis; species Anolis sagrei. Next base: position 94,503,724 of record NC_090024.1, read on the forward strand.
TGGAGCACATGGTAGCTTCCCAACTCTAGGAATTTCTGGATAAAATGGATTATCTAGATCATTTGTATTTGGTTTCAGGCCTGGCTATGGAACAGAGACAGCTTTGGTCATCTTACTGAGTGATCTACGCAGAGAGCTAGAGAGGGGGAGTGTGTCCCTATTGGTTCTCTTGAACTTTTCAGCAGCATTCAGTACCATTGACCATTGTATTCTTGGGAGTCATCTCACTGAGATGGGACTAGGAGGCACAGTAGTTTTTACTTTTGAATATGTTTTTACGGGTTTAAACTGATTTTTAAAATATCAATAATATTTCATTCTGTTTTAATGTTTGTAAAGTTTAAATTATATTGAAATACTTTTAATGTAAGCCTCTTTGAATCTCCTTGTAGCGAGAAAAAGCAAGGTATAAACAAACAAACAAACAACATGTATATACAGAGATGGTGCCAGGTGATTCTCAGTTTGCAATGTCTTGCCAAACAAACCACACGATAGGATCCCCTTAGGGTCATCATAAGTCAGAAAAAAACTTGGAGTAATACAACACAAGTTTGCAAACCTATGCACTTACCTGCAAAACATGTATGGATTATTGGGAAGTGCTTCTAAACAGTCATGCATAGGATTGTAATTGTCAATGTTTTCTCAAATTACATTGGAAATGAAGAGATTGTAAATGCCAATTAAAACAAGTTTATTGCTATTTCAAGATTAGATTAGGCACATTAAATTTTATTGAATATATTAAAGAAATGTAGATGCTTCCTTAGGAATATTCAGGTAATCAATTATCTGTAAAGGAATCAATGGTTTGTGAAAAACTGGAAAGAGAAAACATTGTGAAACATACTGTGGCCTCTTATTCTAATTTATGTTTTCTTCAGGATTTGTAGAGCAATTCAGTTCTTTAGTGACATGACTTATGATTTTACTTCTGTTATCCAGTATATACTTCCTTTTATTCCTTTACTCAGTAAAGTTTAAAACTTCAGCCATATGTCTTGGGGGTTAATTGGGTACCAAATAGAGTAGCACTAATAATTTAATATTAACTGTGGTTAAGCAAGCTTGAACATGGAACAATTACTCCATTAATATTCTGCAGGCAATGTGACTGAAAAAGCTTGCTGGCTGCAGAAAATTCACTGAAGTGCAGACATATCTAGACATTGATTTGTACACTTGGATAAAAGTAGCTCTTTCCCTGAGTTTTGCATACTAAAGCAAGAGAAACTTGAGACTGAAAGTGAATCCAGAATTGTAAAGTCCAGAGCAAGACTATTTGAGTTATTGTGATGATGCACCCCATATCCATCCTTCATTATGACTCATTCCATTGTAGACTTCATAGTGAACAAGAAGAACTATAAGATATCTAATTTTCCCCACTCTTTTATTAGAATTGCCTGTTAACAAAGAATATCATTGAGTGTGCCAAGCTATCGAAGGCTGTGAAATTAAAGACACCAGATCCCCATTTGAATAGGAGACCACCAACAAATCATGGGCACTCCGGGTTATTAAGTTCTTGTGGGTTTTTTCGGGCTATATGGCCATGTTCTAGAGGCATTTCTCCTGACGTTTCACCTGCATCTATGGCAAGCATCCTCAGGCGAAATGTCAGGAGAAATGCCTCTAGAACATGGCCATATAGCCCGAAAAAACCCACATGAACTTAGTGATTCCAGCCATGAAAGCCTTCGACACTCTAGGTTATGTTTCAAAGGAAGGAACTGCAAAACCACCCTCAAATATTCCTTGTCTAAACAAACCCTATGAAATACATGGGGTCCTTATAAATTGACAAATGACTTGAAGATGCACCCTCAAACACATTCTAGACCACTTCTTTCCTTCTAACTTCTCCAAAGGTTACAACAGTCAAAAGCTTCAGGAATAAACAGACCCAGGTCCTCTAAGAATATTGATTGTCTAGGTCCTCCATCCCTTGGAAGCATTCTCTCTCTCTTAATTTTTTCTTTGTGTCAAGGAAAGGCTCAATCAGATATAGAGGCTTCACTGCACCTCTTCCAAAAGCAATTTGAGGATATATTTTTATGATCCTGTAACTTAAAAAAACCTAAACTACTACTAAACTTCTCATTGGTCCATTTTTTTATAACCATACTGAATGGTAAATTGAAGTTGATTTTCTGTTGTATTGTTTTTGCCCACCTTCAGAAGTGGCATCATCTATGCCCTGGGGTAAGCAGTTTTAAAGTTTCCAGGGAATCATATTGTGGAATAAACTATTGAAAACTCCCATGGTTCTTATTAAGACTAATGTGTTGCTTATGGCATGAACCTCCATGAACAATATTTCATTTCATCAAGGGCATAACTTATCTTAGATTTTCAGAAATATATCTGCTCCATGGTTTAGGCTGAAACAATGTTATCAGAGAGACACAGTGTGGTCAGAGGTAGACTGAAAGCAGAATGTCAGAAAGTAGGAGCTTTCCCCCTACTGAAGTAGAGGATTAAGTGAAATCCTCACCTTTCCTCATTCAAACCATAGCTTTCAAAAACATAGCCATATTAGTGTAGTCAATGGTTCTCAGCCTGTGGGTCCCCATATTTTGGGGACCTACAGCTCCCAGAAATCCCAGCCAGTTTACCAGCTGTTAGGATCTCTGGAAGTTGAAGGCCAAAACATCTGGGGACCACAGGTTGAGAACCACTGGTTTAATTGGTATGTGTAACGGATTTGGCATACCTTGAAGGGCTGGTGTGTTAGAATTTATAGGCCTTAGAAGGAAAAGGATTGTTTAAGCCAGAAGGGAGAAGGGAGCACAAACTCCTTATATGTTAGTAGTGCCTGATTGGTAGAGAGAGTAGAGAGATTTATATAGCAATAGAAGTCAGAGGTAGCGTGCAGCAATCTGAGACATTCAGGGAAGAGTCTGTTGGAGAAGAAGGAAGTGTTTTGAGTTAGCAAAGAGTCTGTTGTAGAAGAAGGAAGGGTTTTTAGTCAGGAGAAAGAATCCTCTGTAAGAGAGGAATTTAAGATTTAGAAGCAGCCTTCGGGGAGAAGTGCTGAGTTTTAAAAACATCCTTTGAGAGACAGAGTGCTGTTTTTTGTGATTCCCTACTAGTGAGAACTGGGAGTTCTGAAAAATCCTGTGAGGGAATATTGTTTTGTGAAGGAACCATTTACTCTAAAGAAGCAAGTTGACAGCCTGCTGTAACCAATGTTTGCACCTCTCATTAAATCTGAGATGCCTTATTGTTCCAGTTTAAATAAACCTTTAAAATCTGTTTTATTTACCTCATCACAGTCAGTGTGCCTTTCTGTGTGTGAATATAATAAGGGGGGGGGGCGGGCGGGGGGCGGATTGAACCACAGCCAACTCTCTTTATATCAGAGTTTTCCCTCCATTTTTTGGGTGGCTCTGTGGGCTAACTCCTGTGGTCAGTCGGACTGATCAGTGTAAATTGGTGGCAGCAATACAGTGGATGGTTAGAAGCTGGCCAACCCGTTGTTGTATGCAAAGTGTTCATGTAGCATCTTTGAAACTTACTGAGAAAATGAATTTTGTAGCATAAGCTTCATAGACTTAGGTCTATATTAAACTTATACTTCCAACTTCTATGTTTCCGTTAGTCCCAAAGGTACTCCAAAATCTCTTTGCCTGCCAGTAGCAGTGTCATTAAAAACCATCAATTACTACTGCAAGTTCATATCTAACATGAAGGGGATTGAGTCTTATATAGGATCACTTTCTTGAAAGGCTCATATGATGCTCTGCAGCCACTTGTTATTATTCACCTTGATGAGATATCTTGATGGATATAGACAGCCTTTCTCACTGAGCACAAGAATATTAGTGACTTTCTGACATCTTTCATTTTTTCTATTTCTTATGCGCACACACTTACAAACACACACACTATTTGAAAGCCATAATACAATGTTGCAAGTTCTTTTTTTTCTTCATATCTGCTTCTGTGGTTCATGGACAAGGAAACTCATGACATAATTAGATCCTGCAATGCCTTTAACCTTACTTGATATTCTATCAATGATGTCTTTTTACATAAATAAATACATAAGACAACTATGAGATGCTGATCACTTTCTGACCTGCTTGAGCATTAAAAAAAACTATCCAAGTCCTACTTTTTTTTAATAGCCGAATCCCAATGGCCTTGAAGGTGATAACCTTCTATTATTGCCATATTCATTTGCGTGCATTAGGATGCAAGGTCAAAGCCCAATGATGTAAAAAAAAAAAACCCACAGCTAAAAGCTTGTCCTTTATTGTAACCCAGGCACAAAAACCACCTGAAAGTCAATGCTACTGACCTGTTCCACATACTGGCATATTGCCATTATTAGTTGTTAATTCAATTTTTTCCGTTAAAGCAACCAAAATGTCCTTCTTTCAGTTATAATTATATAAATATGACAATGTAAAATGTATCTCAGGATTAGAAATTCTGTTTTGACTATGAAGGTTACAGAAGTTAATGGCAAAGGGAAAATGTTGAACATTTCACATGTCACTCCTGAAAACTTAGTGAACATCTCTGTTGGCAGCACCTTCGTAATTTGTCCTGATGACTGTAGCAGATGTAGACAAAGACGACTACCCTGCTGTGGTTTTAATCAAAAGACCTAGAACCAGCTGATAGTTATGGCAATTGCACTCATCTCATCTTCAACAATCTCTGGTATTCATTTTTCTTAATAGGAAATGTGAACCTATTAGGAAAATGGAAGGAAGAAAAGAATCAAACAACCAAATGTTAGTTTCCGTTTTTCACACCTTTATATTTTACAGACCCTAGACTGGGCTGCAAATTGTAGGATTTTAAATATCCTAAAGGAATTAGAGCTTGTATGAACTTGGAAGCCAAACAGGGTCAGTCTTGGTTAGTACTTGGATAAGAGATGATCAATGAATGCCAGGTGATGTTGGATATATTTCAGAGGAAGGAAAATGGCAAAGCAACCTTGGAATATTCCTTCCCTAAAGAATAAATGTGATTGCCATTAATCAGCAGGCAATTTGAAAGCATATACATACATACACACACTACAGCTGGATACCTCCTCTCTCCTCCCCCTTCCCCCCAAATGTCTCGCTATCTTGTTACTAAGGCCTGTTCCTTGGGTTATTTGGAGCAATGATTCAGAAAACTGCATTGGATAGACCAGATCAACTCCCTTGTCAGTTGGATTCACAGTGCTCTTTGATTGTGGGTGACTCACCAGTATTCAAAGTTAATCATGTTGCATCTGTGTACCAAATTTGATCTGGATCCATTGTCGTTTGGGTTGAGAGTGCTCTATTGATTTAAGTTAACTATAACTCCAAAGTTTATTCTCTCCAAACCCCTCCAGCATTTTCTGTTAGTCATAGGGGTCTGTGTGCCAAGTTCGATCCAGATCCATTGTTGGCAGTCACAGTGCTCTCTAGAAGTAGGAGCTATCTTGGAAATCGCCCACCCATCATACATACAGGCAACCATACACAAATATTTTCACATTTATGATAAATGGATAAGATAGATAGTAGGGCTGGGCGGTTTCATTCGTTAATTTCGTAATTCGTTAATAATTCGTTATTTTTCTTGATAACGAAGCGATAACAAACCATTCAGGAGCAACTAAAAAACGAAACAAATTTTTAAAGCTATTTCGTAATTGTTCTGTAATTGTTTCGTTATTATTTCCGTATGTCTGGTGCAAGTTTTATAGTTGTTTCCCTCCCCTCTCCCTGGTTGCAAGCGGTCGGCATTTACCCCACTTCCGGGTCCCTGGCCTCTGCTTAAGTAGATCAAATTCTCCTCTCCTCCTGTCGTCACCTCACCTCGTTCCTCACTCTGGCCTGCGTGTGCATTGGGCAAAGAGACACAGCAGTGCAGCACTCAGAGACCTGCCTGTTGCCTGCCTAACCTCTTTCCTTCTCCAGGTTAAAACTATTATATCTATTATATTTATTATTATTATTATTATTATTATTATTATTATTAAGAATGGATGGCCATCTTTCAGTAGTGCTTTGACTGTGCCTTACATGCAGGAAGGCAGAAAGTGTTTTGTTATAATAATAATAATAATAATAATAATAATAATAATAATAATAATTATTATTATTATTATTGAGAAGCATTGTCAAACCAGAATAGAGATCTCACCCCTATTATTTTCAGTTGCGCAACCGCGTCCGCCATTTTAACGAATTGATTCGTTAATATTAACGAAATTTCGTAAATATCAAACTTTTTAAAAGGAAAATTTCGGAATTCTTTTAAATATCGAAACGCAAAAAACCCCAAAAGATGAATCGATTTTAGAAACAAATTTTTCCGTTGTTACCCAGGCCTAATAGATAGATAGATCAGCTGGAGCACATAACTACAGTTGGCAGCAATTAGCATTTGTCAGTCTACACTGGCCAATAAATCTGGACTATTCTTAGAAATGGGCATATTTGTGTGCCTGGCCAAACCTGCCTTAGTGCCATATTACTAATATCCATCCACACAGTCCATTTGTGTTGACATCATATAAGCCCTATTGGGGCATCACTGTGTTGTTGCTGCTGCTCCCAACCAACCATAGAATTCCATGAAGATTCTTGGCTGTCATAGATGCCCCATTCTGAAATCAGTCAAGGCACTCATGTGACCAAGAAGGAGGAGGAGAGGTGCTTTGGTTGATGTCAGAACAGGATTCCCAGATTATCTATTTAACCCAGGTCATCTGGCAGGGGGACTCCTATATCCCAGTTTAAAGCAGATAATTTGATAAAGCAGATAAAACTTGTGCACCAGTTGTGCTCGGACTTTGGGATGTCAGACTTGGCCACAGGGCTGTAGCCAGGGTGGGGTGGGGGGGGGGTTCAACCCTGCCCTGAAATGTGTCAGGTTAAAAAAGAGACTGGTTTACTCATAACTTGGTTAACCAGTTAAAATTCTTGAGTAAACCAGGTTTGGGAGGGGTAGAACCCTTTCGCAGGGAGGGTTAGAACCCTTAACCACCCCCTCCCCCCCCCCCCACACACACACACACTGGCTACAGGCTTGCTTGGCCATGGTGGTCTATGCTCTCATTCCATCCAGGATAGACTACTGCAATGCACTCTATGTGGGGTTATCTTTGAAGACTATTTGGAAGCTTCTAATAGTCCAATGAGAGGCAACCACATTAATAACTGGGGTGGCATACAGGGAGCACACAACTCCCATGTTTTGTTAACTCCACTGGCTGCCTGTTTGCTACTGGGCACAATTCAAAGTGCTGGCTTTGGCCTATAAAGTCCTAAATGCCCCCAGCCCTGCTTACCTGTCCGAACGCATCTCCCTTTACAAACTATCGTGAAGACTAAGATCATCTGGGGAGGCCCTGCTCTCGGTCCGGCCATTGTCTCAGGCACATTTGGCGGGGATGAGAGACAGGGCCTTCTCAATGATTTCCCCTTGGCTATGGAACTCCCTTCCTTGCAATATTAGATCAGCCCCCCTCCCTCCTGTCCTTCAGAAAAAATGGTAAAGACCTGGCTGTGGGACCAAGCCTTTGGGGCAGTGAAATGAGGCAATAACAGGAAACTTATTCCGCTGACCAGAACCAGCATGGTGTCCTGAGATGGTTTTGGACAGCTGATTTTAAGGTAGATATGGGTGTTCTTGATGTTTGTGTATATTTATAGACATTTATGTCCTGGCATTGAATGTTTGCCATATATATATATATATATATATATATATATATATATATATATATATAGTGCTCTACCCTGAGCCCCCTGCGGGGTGAGAAGGATGGAATATAAATGTTTTAAATAAATAATAAATAATAAATAAATAGTGCTACTTGCAGTTGGTCAACATCAGTGTGGCTATTGCATATGTATTCTAAACTCTCAAAACTTACACTCAGAAACATTCTTGTTAAAATATAGGGTGGAAGCTAAACACTGTATTTTCCACATCTCAGTAATAATATATAGAATTCTATATAATTATATGAACACATACTCAGAGCTATAAATACACAGCCCTGCGATTTCAAGCAATCTCAGCAAATCAGCTCCAGCCCACCCACCCCCCCCCTTTCCCCCTCTGTACAACTAAACATCACATTATTATTGTGTGTCAGCACCTATTCAATTAACGTGTCAAAATCAAAGGTAAATCTTTGCCTGTAAAACAAAAAGAGAGAGAAACAAAACCCTGGATTTTCCAGAATACATCTAATCAGCAGCTAGCCTCCAAGCATTTCTCAAATTGATTTCGAACTGCTGTGAGAGGACTGAAGTTTCATCTCACTACACTTCCTGCATGCACACAAGAGATACTGCTAAACAAATATCTGTATTGTCACAGGGATTTCAAGCTTTTCCACTTATTGGAAAGATATTTTGCCAGGGAAAAGCAATGTTTCTAGCATTGCCATTCTAAAATAATCTGATTCTTCACCCGCCACATCACCTCTTCAGCCACACTAATAATGACTTTATATATGCAAGAATATTTTGAATATAGCTAGATATGCAGGTTTCTCATCATGCATCCAGCTACCTCCTGTTGCTACTGTTGCAGTTGGCTTGCTGTTGCTTGCTAACCAAGCATTTAATAAAGAAAGGTAAGATATTAATCCATGAAAGGAGGAAGAAGAGAATGGAAAGATCAAATACCATGACCATGATTTCCACAGAGTGGTAAACAGTGAACAGTTAATTGTTATTTTTCTGATTATTGTACTTGATTATAAAACCATTTGATCCCATATCTGCATTGATCTACATTTTAAAGCATGCAAATTTGCATTTAAATACAGAGGCCAGTATCTGGTGATGTACTACTGCATCTAACACAGATTCAGAAGTTTATTTCTCCTCCCCTTGAAACCCAAAACGGTATCAAATCTGACTACAGACATTTTCTGAGTACTTGCTCTCTGTAAACAGGTGTATTTAAAGAGGATAATGCTGCAGGAAAATATCTAGATTAGTTTTGTGACAAAATCATTGGGATCAATTGGAAGTGAATCATTACAAACATGACCACTTGGAGTAAGCCACTAGAAGTAGACATATTTAAAACATGCAGCCTTTTTCAAGTAGACATTTATCAATATATTTTAATTCTGAACAGATTGTGATATGCTTTTTGTATTATGGGCTGTTTTGGGACATTTGGGAAGTGAGAAAGAAGCCGGGTCACTAAATGCTGGTCTTCCAATTAGAAATAGCTATGAACACATTGTCATTGAACTTACAAAGAAAAGATCCTCAGATATTGTTAATAGGCCTGGGTAACAACGTAAAAATTTGTTTCTAAAATCGATTTGTAATTGGGGTGTTTTTTTGTTTCGATATTTAAAATAATTACAAAATTTTCCAAAAAAAAAGTTCGGTATTTACGAAATTTCGTAAATATTTACAAAACATTTTGTAAAGATGGCGCCCTTTTTTTTTCAATATTTTTAAAATATTTTTTAAATTTAATTATTAATTTAGTAGAATAGGGAGGAGAAATTATTATTGAGGGAAGGCAGGCACTCACTCTGGCGGGCCCTCTCGCTCGCCGCTCGCTCGGCGCTTGCCCTCTCGCTCGCCCTCTCGCTCGCCACTTGCCCTCGCCCTCTCGCTCGCCCTCTCACTCGCCCTCTCGCTTGCCCTCTCGCTCGCCCTCGCCCTCTCGCTCGCCGCTCGCCCTCTCGCTCGCCCTCTCGCTCGCCGCTCGCCCTCTCGCTCGCCCTCTTGCTCGCCGCTCGCCCTCGCCCTCTCGCTCGCCGCTCGTCCTCTCACTCGCCCTCTCGCTTGCCCTCTCACTCGCCCTCTCGCTCGCCGCTCGCCTTCTCACTCGCCCTCTCGCTCGCCCTCTCACTCGCCCTCTCGCTCGCCGCTCGCCCTTGCCCTCTCGCTCGCCGCTCACCCTCTCACTCGCCCTCTCGCTCGCCGCTCGCCCTCGCCCTCTCGCTCGCCGCTCGCCCTCTCGCTCGCCGCTCGCCCTCTCGCTCGCCCTCTCGCTTGCTCAGCAAGCCAGGCGGCCATCTTACGTATTTCCGAAATGGACGGAAATACAATTTTTTTGGCGCCTGCCGTTTCGATATTTAAAAACACTTCCAGGTTTAAAAATAAGTTTTGTAATCGTTTCGTAATTCAAAAATTAATGAATTTTTTAACGAATTACGAATTAACGAAACGAATTGACCAGCCCTAATTGTTAACATTAATTTCTGGTTTCTCTTCCATGTGGAAGAATAAGGGATAAAGAGGGATTGTAAAATGTTTGTCTGGGAAGAGATGAGGGACCTAAATAGCTCCGTGAACAGAGTTGCATTGATAAAGGTTCATGGATATATATTTCAGCTTTGGTCTCTTGCATATTCTGTTTTGAAAAGAAGTTTGATTATAGCCATTACAACTATAAATAACTTGGAAATTATGGAAGCTTCTTTAATTTATGTAATTAAAATTATGGAGATCATTAAAATTATGGAAATGTCTTTAATTTCTTTAATTAAAAACATGTTTGTCCATCCCTAACATTAAAAAATATTTTCAAATCATTACAGCACATGTAGAAATGTCTTATTTAACTCGTGAGGAACAACTTTCGCATTAGGAAAATACCAATCATTTCTGAGATTGCTTTGAATTTATCACAAAGTGAATAGTTGAAAATAAAATAAGTTACCTGAAATGTCTTGCTCCCTCCCACATTTAACAGCATTCTAATCAGCAATACATAATCATGTTTCTAAGTCACATGGGCCAATTTGGCAAAATCCAATGAAAGTTTGTGTCATGTATCTTACTTCTGTAAAGTGACACAAACAAAACAATTTTCCTACTTCACAAGCAATCAGATTACTTGCATAAAAAACTGCAACATAAGTAGGAAAAACAAAAATGATCACACACAACTCTGATCTTCCCACTGAATTGATTCAAACTAATGCAAAAGATATCAATAAATAATAAATAAATAAATTTTATTGATTAGCCCTTATATCATATCACTAAGGAGAGCAATCATATGGTGTTTGGTGCTGCATCTTGAGATCATTGCAACATATCTCATAATAACGTTATCTGAACACATTTTGGGATCTTAAGAAGTACAATTTCATCTTTGATGTTGAAGCTACAGGAAGGTTCTACAGACATCTGAAGAACACTACATTGTTTCCTGTACTCATGCTTTCACTCCTAGAAAGACATAAAAGAATCTGTCTATACATGCCAAATAGTGTAGAAGTAGGGCTTTATCAAATTGTACTTTAGGCTGAAGATGTGGTCAGGTACATAAGTAAGGTGAAAAGTATAGGAAATATTCTATCCCTCAATGATAAACTCACATTTTGTTTCTGTTTTGACTAAGTGTGAATGTGACAATCACATTATAAAATGTGATTAAATAAAAATAAATGATACAATACTTGTGCCAGTTGCATGGGACAAAAGGGCAATAACAGCTATTCATAGCTTGATTTAGGCTAACAACAGGACCACATATTTTGTGAGTTATTCATCAGAGAGTTGGATGTGTCATATGAAGAATTCATTAATGGATCAGCCTGAATGCTGAGCAATCACAGCAGCATTTTGGCTCACTGTACCATTAATCAACATACATGCCCCACCTTGCAGTCTCAACATGTAGTGGACATATTGGGCTATATTCTTGAAGTGAAAAGAAAATTTTTAGCCATTGTGAAAAAAAACCCTATTAGCTTTCTCCCAAAAGCCTTTTTCTCATAAGCCAGGGAAAAAAATGTTTGGCTCTCAGGTGGTTGAGAAGTATCCAGGCCAGTTATTCCTACTTGAGATTCACTCTAGCAGGATCTCCTGGTAAATGAGATGCTGGGGTTACATTACTTTAAAAATATACATGAATTTTCTCCTTATTGTATTAACATCTTTTTCAGCTTCATAAATGTACTATGCATGTGGGGACATTTACATGCAAAATGTGTACATATGTGCATAGTATAGGTCCATTGTTTTGATGTTTATATTATAAACTGTGCATTTCTTGAACCCAAAGCATATCCAAAAGAACTTAGTCAAGTATTCTCTTCCTGAACATCAAAGCATCCCTTAGGTGCAAGGAAACTTTGATTTACATCTATTGTGGGTATCCATGTCTAATCAAAGTAAGGCTGCCTTTTGATTTAGTATTCTTCCTCTATACCAGGTGAACAAAGAAACTGTAGAGCCCAGAAAAAAATATTGATAGAAAAGGTCTGCACTAAACTATCTTATACCCAGAATGCAGAGAGTTAGTGAAAGAGTACCTTTCTTCACTCCTATAATCCCTGCCTGTTAATTAAAATGTCCCCAAACATGGCCAATTTGAGGGTTTTCTGATTACAATCTGCATGAGAAGTTAATCTTGGATACATGGAAAGAAACTCTTTGATCAGTTGTCTATCATATGGAGTCAAGCTACAGCTACAATAAGCAAGCTCTTTGATACAATGCTTAATCTGGGAACTAACCAGAGTGCTGAACGCCCACATGCAACTTAGAGATCATTGCAACGTAGTAACTCCAGTTGGTCTCACATTTCTTCAGCCTGTTGTTTAGCAACTTTCCAGTGAGAAAAGGCAATTACTGAGAGAAATGCACATTTTCAATTTATATCACCCACCTAGACTCATAAGTGTGGTAGAACATACTGTGCTGTGTCCTATTGTGATATGATTTTCTGGCTTTGAGAGAATTGGAATGCTAAGGGTTTAGCCTAGCAACAAGGGCTAGCTGCCTTGTCAAAACTCCAAATCCTTTGCTTTAAATGTTATTTGTTTCATAATGAAAATGCAGTAGAAATTCCATTTGGGGATAGTTTTAAAGCAAATCATTTAATTGTCTTCTTCTGGGATAGGGTTTTGAAAATATCTTGCCAAATTACTCTTTCTTGATGAGTCAAGGTATCTCAGTAGATTAATATTGATAACATAAATGAGAAAACACATTGTTTTCTGTTAATGTTTCTGCAATTTGCACAAAATGCCTTCTCCCTTTGTAATACAAAGTCTGTGTGCATGCACAAACATTTACAATTAGGTACAAAATTACTTGTTTATGTCCGACAAAGATTCAAATAATCCATATTATGCTTCTGTTTTTTTAAAAAATGAACTCAATAAAAAACAGATATCACACTTCACCCCATTTATGCTGTCTTACAGCATTTGAACAAGAATCAACCCTTACAAATATGAAAAGTTTTTTTATCACTAATTTTCTTTTCATGAGGTGGTCAGAATAGAATATCTTTGTTTTAGCTCTGAAAATGAGATGTGAGGATGTGCCCATGAACTTTCTTTAGAAACTTAGAAAATTTCTTTGATCAGTATTTTTCATTATTCTAATTCTAAGGTCCCTAAGTAGTTAATTCAAACTGGTTGAGGATTTAAAGAGAAAATAAGATAGCTATGGCAATCTTCAGACCTTGGCCTGACCTTGCTATTACCAGTATTATTTGCTATTAGGCTTGTGCAATTCGGCAGGAGGGCGATCTTTTTTTGTATCCAAATCTCTATGGGTATCCAGTAGGGTTGTGCATGAATTTCATTTCCTCTGTTTCCTCCATTTCCTTCAGTATCTTCTGAACTTTGGGAGCTCATAACAGTAAAGGCCCATTCCGGTACAAAAACTCACGCAACACGGGAGCCGATCTCAGCTCCTCCTCCCCTATTCAGCATCACAATTGAATCTTTTTTTTATTTTCCTTTATTTTCCTGGTTATTTTTATTTAGCGGGACTGCCTAGGAGGGACTTGTGGGATAGTAGATTTGGTATACACAGGAATGTTTGGGGGGTTGAATATGGAGTCATCATTTTACCTTCTTTTCCTCCTTCCCTTTCTCCCCTTCAGAAAATACTTCTGAAAGATAATCATTATTAGTAATAGTAATCTTAGAAAACAAAAAGTGAAGCCTACCTCTCCTCTAGAGTAGAAATTAGAAACAACTTTAAGGAAGCATTGAACCAAAACAGAAAGGAGATCTCAGCCTTGCAGACTGTTGCGATGATAAGGGGTCTTATATTGCACGTGACAGGGGGGAACCTTTCTTTTCAATCCCACCGCTGTCACCACTGTAAACAAGATCGAGTATTCTTGCAGGTAAGAGAGACAACACACCGTCTCTAAGCCCTCCTGTCAGACCCAAAGCGCTTTACCACGAGTGTTGTTATTATAACAAGAGTGTGTAATGATAGGTTTGCTGCCACCACCCCAAATTACAGTTTGAGGAATTGTCTTGTTGTACTTAAGGTAAAATGTCCCTATACACCGGCTCGTCCTTTTGACTCCCTTTCTGGTGACTGAACTGTAGAGATGTGGAGGCTTACTGGATCTAACCTTATATGATGAAACAAGGCTGAATCAGATTAACAGTAAACTAGAGAACAGGTTTATTGAAGTATTTGAAGCAAACAACTGACTACTGAGAGGTACATACACGTAATTTGTTTCTGAAGCACAGACTTATTAAGCAAATGGTTTCTTTAGAAGGAGTAACATTTCCTTAACATGAGCTACTTTCTTCACTCTATCCTGTAATATGTAACAGAGCGATTCTTTGACCAGCCACCCCTGGCTGCCTTCCAGAGTATCTAGGTTTCCCCTGGACTACTCTGAACCTTAGGGAAATAAACCCACTTGTATTCTGTCCTAATACAAGTAAACAATCCTTCACTTTGACTGCCCTAGTCAAACTATACATAAGCACTTGCTCTTTAATTGTTGCCTAACAGGCTAATTCCTGGCTCACTAAGAAACTCTCTTCTCCCTGTCTGAAATCCTAATCTTTTCTCTGCTAGATCAAATCCTTCTCTCTCTTCAACTCCTCCCCTTGGGGTCTGAACCAATCAGGAGTTAGCTGACTCCTCCCCTTGCCTCTCTGCCTATACCTGAGCTGCCTTCCCAACATGGAGGCCAGTTCACTGCCTTCCAGGGTGTGGCCTATGAAGAAAAGGTATGAGTTCATTACACAGACATATGAGGGCATTTTTACAGTAGTCCAGGGAGGATTGGTCTTCCCTCCCTGGACCTCCTTAAAATGCCTTAAAACTGCTGGTGCCGGGAGAGAGAAAAATGCAGGTGCCTCCCTCTCCTCTAGAATAGAACAGCTCTAAGAAACAGTAAACCCAGTCTCCTACTTTACAAAAAGGAAGGAAAGGATCCAGAAACTTAATAGTAGTAAGTCTGACACATTTAAAAATCCAGGTCTTAATGAAGGATATGGAAGGGGAGCCTGTGATAAGTCCCCCCCTCATAATGGGCTGAAGGGGGGTGCTTTCTTAACCCTGTTACTGACACTCAGGTTCCCTTTAATGGAAGAAAGAAAAGGCTCCCAGGGGAAAGGGGGGCCTTCTTAGTTCCCCATTGCCACCAAGAAGCCAAACAGTCGGTGTTTTCGGATGCTGAAAGAAACATCCATTCGGAAGGATGCCCATTTTCAGGAGGCACTCGGAAATGGATATTGGGGCATCTGGTAACCAGCAAACAGAAATGGAGAGGGATTCACCTGAAATGCACATGCCTAGTACCCAGATCCATTTTTGGGATCCTCCCAAAAATCAACTAATGGAAAAATCTGTTTTCAGCTAGGCAGCTGAAAGATCCAGGAAGATCTGGCCCATTGGTGGGAATGGGGAACTTACAAGGCTCTCCTTTCTATTCCTGGGATCTTTTCCTATCTTCCTTTCAATAGAGTCTGAGATTGAAGAATGGGATTAAGAAAGCACCTCTTCTGGAACCCTTTCCTATTTGCTTTTCAAGGAAATCTGGGTTTGATCAACAGGGTTAAGGAAGCAGTGCGTAAGATATGTAATAGCATTCTTCTATTCTGATTGGCCTGACAGGCAGAGCTCACAGGGAAACCCCTTGCAAGCAGTACACAGCACCCACGTGGTGCTGAATAGGGGAGGAGGAGCCGTGACCAGCTGTCACGTAGTCCCATTATCGACAAAACAACATGACAACTGAGCCCTTACCATTATGGCTATCCAGTCCAGCTGAACAAGCTGGATTGGCTGAAGGGAATGACCACTCCAAATCCGTGCACAAACCTATTTGCTATAGTACACTAATGAATGAGTTATGCCCATTTTCTGAACCAGTCAAGATACAGAGAGCAAAGAAATTCTATCCTTCTAGTAGTACAAGAACCAAAACCCATTCCTTTACAATCATTTTCTTTCCTCTTTCTTTTTTCTTTTAGTTTGTTGTCCTGAATTTCCTACACCAAGCATCGGCATAAGTCTCTAGCTGTCTGCTCTATTTATTCATGGCTTTCCTCTTAGAACTACTTTATTATTGCTTTGCAGTTTAAAAGTAGTTTGCTTAATCTTAAAGATTTACAACTGCTCTGCAATCCGATCAGTCTGTACTTGCATCTGCTAATTGCGCTGTCATTTCAGAAGCCTGGCAGCATATCCAGCTTGATGGATTGTATCTACAAAATGTTGCCTTCTCTTTGATATTTTATAGAATTTGGTCTTTTTTTCTGAATTAGTATCCATTTTTGTGTTAAAAGCAGTTTCTTACACAGAAGCATTATATTCTGCAAATCATTAATTTGTAATTGGGTGTTACATCCTCTTCAGTTAGCTTACCCAAGCAAGAGTTGGCAGATTTCCCTTAGAGGCTTATTCCATTCGAAAGTCATTTTTCAGGATTCTTTAGCCAAGACAAAACATGTGGACTAACTTAACCAATTAGATGCAGCTTGCTTCCGAATTATATGGAGGCTTGTTAGGATGTACAACATATGTTCTTGTATTTTAAAAAGTTGTAATTGGACTCATCAGGACCTCTCTGAAACTTTTATTATGACCTGTCAGCCTTATTTTTTCTGTTTATTACAATCTCACCAGCATTTTCATCCCATCCCTGTACCTTATCAGGTTGCAAGATTCTATTTTACTTCCCTGCATGAATATGCCAGCATGTTTTATTTGTAATCTTAAGTAACATGGTCCTATGCAATTCAGGATTTTAGTGGTGGAAATCATTACTGGTAACTGGGCTCACAAATTAAACTGAATCTAGTAAAGTTAACATAAAGTCAGAGTTATGCATACTGAATCAGTATAGGCATGCTTGAATGTCTGACATCTATGTTCTGAATGTGTGTGTGTGTGTGTATAACATGTTCCATCAATTTTTTTTTTCAAAGGCAAAAGGTAATATAAACAGAAGCAGATCATAATTGCCCTATCAATATAAGACCAAACCAGTGTTTTGGTAACTGCTGGTTTGCTGATCTTAGGAGATGAAAGTTTCTCCTGCCCAGCATCATCTGGACATTCAAGACTGAAAATATTAGAATAATATTTTGATACCATTGATTTATAATATAGTTAGCCAGACAACTAGTTAGCCATTCATCCACTTTTGGCTTCCAACCCCCGAAATAATGAGACCACACATTGTATGATTAAACTATGGGCAACTTATATTAATGTTACCTGATTAAACTTTGTAACTTGCAGATACTTCTAAAAAGTGGCATGAATTTGGTATGGGTCAAGCCGAGGTTGTGGCACTTCCTGGCCTACCCCTCAGCTAATTTGGGTGAAACGCCTGGGTTCTTGGTTGCAATAACCATGGGCAATCACTAAAGAAAACATGGTGGAGAATTCTGCCCCAAGGATTTGTTGAGGCCAGACTCTCCCCATTCCTAGGCCATTTAATTCACCCTCACCTTGGTTATTTGAACCACAAGTGAAGGTTTCTGATCCTGGCCTACATACAAAGGGGGTGCCTTAGGTGTTCACCAAAATGCAATACTTGCTATTTTCTGATAAGGCCTATCTAAACCGCACCTTCTCAATTTGCCATCTTGGACAGTATAGGGTAGGTGAAAAAAGAAACCTAGAACATGGGGGGGGGGGGGAATTCCTACCTGGCCCCCCAGGGTGACTAATTAATTATACTGTTAATATGTGGGTGGGTCAGCTCTGAGCTCTAAAATGAGTTTAAGGAGCGGACTGCTTCCCTGGGGCTATTCTCTTCTGGTCTCTACTTTGACGGTGGCAGCAAAGCACTTCCCACCCCCAACTGCACAGAGAAGGAAGTTAACTGTATGAAAATATATATGTAATTTACATTTGGCCACTGGCAGTTGAACTGACTTTATGTATTTTAGATACCCTGTTCATACTTGGAAATCATCACTTGATATCAAAATCATGGCATGATGAACATTGAAATGAAGAACTTACTGAAGTATTAAACTGGGCAGCAATTTGTCAAGAACAGAACTTCTATAGAGGGATTCATTATCTGCATTTAGAAACAGCTTTTCTTGCAAGCAGAATATCATGTCTTTATAATCACAATTTCTGGAGTTTGCAGTTTTGCACTAGCTGCAGTATTTGCAAATATAGTATGATGAATTTTACCTTCATGGTACCATTAAAATTAAAAATGCATTCTCTTTGTGTTTACTGACATATGATCTACTATCTCTATCTGTCTTCCCCTCCCGCTTTTGGGGGCTGGTGTTGGTGGTAGTTAATATGAATAAAAATAAAATCCCCCTTTTATAACCTTCAGCAATGCCTTCTAACAGCCAATTTTTCCAAGCCACTGATCCTCTAATCCAGTACTAGTTGGTGTATTCAGGTGAGTGAAACTTGGTGTTTTATGCTGCTATTTTATCTGTAATGAGTTTTATTTTGAATGATTTCTACTGTTAAAAAATAATTTCTTGTTTTGCTATGAGCTATGCTGGAGGAAACTCATAGTAACTAATGCAAAATAATTAGTTTCAATCATACCGACAACAATATTATGGTTACAGAGTTTTGAATATATGTGTGTGTGCATGTGTGTATGATACAACACTGTATGCGATGAAAATATTATTCTTTTTCGTTTGAGCAGAGACCAAGACATGGAGTTCTGACCTTCTTATTTCATTGCTCAAAGCTGTATGCTGGTTACCTAGAAACTAATCCAGCAGTGTCTACAGCTCCATTTAGTTCTCTCCTTAATTGTTTCTTTGGCCTCTCTTGCCTTCTATACAAAAATAAAATGTCGGGGAGGATTTCCAGATAGGTGTCCAATTCTGATAACACAACTAACAATTCAGTTTTGAAATTAGTTTTTGATTATGTATTACGGAATTACTGAGACATAAATGTAACTTGCCGGATCACATTTTGCACAGAGAGATGAATCCATAACTGTTATACATGCTTTCAATATTAGAAACATGTTTGGAGTACCCTCGCAGCAAGCCCTCTGTTTTTGGCAGAGGTATACATGCACATGTATGTATACTTACTTCTTTTTAAATTGTGTGCATATTGTATATACCATATTCAACCAAAGACACTTTCTGATTCAGATTAGGGTTGAACCATGTTCTAGTTTCATTTTCTCTAAAATTCAAAGGAAGGAGTTGGGGTGGCGACAGCTGACAGGAAGCTCTGGTGTGGGCCGGTCCATGAGGTCACAAAGAGCTGGAAATGACTGAACAATCAAACAACAAACAACAAAAATTCAAAACCTCAAATTCTTTTAATTCACTTTCTGAAGACATATGAATTCTTTATTAAGTTCTTTTAATATAGGAAATAAACATTATTATCAGCCGTTACGATTGCCCATTATTAAGTGAACTATATACAGAGCAGAGAATTTTGTGTTATATCAGCATGCTTTATATCTATTTAAAATGAGCAATTCAATAAAAATATGGTTAAAGGCCTAATTCAGTAGCACAAGTATGACTCAGTCTGCAAGGACTCACAGTTGGAGATGACATTATCGAAATAAAATTTGTTAAATATCTGTGAATTTTGAAGTGTGGTCTTTAAAAACCTGAATGAAATGTTAGATTCAACTTCAAATGGTCTAGGGGCCCTTCCACACAGCCCTATATCCCCAAATATCAAGGCAGAAAATCCCACATTTTCTGAGTGTGGACTCAGATGAACCAGTTCAAAGCAGATATTGTGGGATTTTATTCTGGTATATAGGGCTGTGTGAAAGGGCCCTAAGTAATCAAGTAAAATTCAGCTGCTTCCATGCCCTTGAAAACAAACCACATCTTGACATTTCAAGATATCCTGCTAAAAACTTGACAACTACTTCTCAAAGTCTCTGTGATTTGCCCAAGACAACTTAATCTCCTAAACCCAAAACTACAGATTTATTGAGCAAGCCATCCAATGTAACAAAAGTAGTAGAAACCATAGTTTTCATTAAAAATGCACCACAATCAGTCTTGTGAATGTTCTCTTCAAAAATGCAAGAAAAAATTATACCAGTTTTGATCAGGGAGAAGAAAGAAAATGACATAACCAAAGATTTATATTCCTAGGATTGTGCCTGTTAAATAGTGCTTGGCAAGCATTCTTGCAGGCTGAAAAGCCTAGGTTACACTTCTGCAAATTAATCCAACTGTGACTGAAAGAACCAAACTCTTGAATAGAGAAGCATTGAATTTACACCTCTTCCTTTCCCCTACCAGATCCAGATGGTTACTACTTTTTGTGACTATCTAATAATGCTACTATATACACCAGATAGTCTCTTTTAATAATAATGTACCTGATGTAGCCTCTTGATGGATAATCACATACCCTATCCTTTATGTAACTTGGTACCATTAAAGTATCACTGACTTCAACTTTCATGAGTGAAATAGCCAAAATATCTGAAGGACATCATGTTTATTAATTTATTTCCATTTATTTAACTTATTACTAAATTATTGAATTTATATATTGCCTTTCTCTAAAAGAGAATATATATCCTGTCTGTATCTAATCCACCATATCTGCTTTGAACTGGATTATCTGAGTCCACACTGTCATATAACCCAGTTCAAAGCAGATAATGTGGGATGTCATGCAGCTGTGTGGAAGGGTCCTAAAAGTGAGATCTGATTTCAACACGAAATAATGCAGGTATGTGGACTTATGTGTTCATGTTCTCTGTGTTTTAGGTCTAATTATAAATAAAGTGTTTCTTCCACCCTTTTCTGCAACAATGGTTGGCAGTCATTTGATAAAAACCTACCACTGTCATTACTCATTTTTTTTTAAATTTACAGTAATTATACCCTGCCTTTCTCATTCCGAAGGGGACTCAGAGCAGCTTTACAAAACACACATATGGCAAACATTCAATGCCGATTATACAATTAAAAAGGACAGACAAAACAAAGAAGTAAAGGCAGTTTTTTTCTATCTTATTCCTATCTTGAAGGTTGTGCTCGACTTTGGCCATGGTGGGTGGGGGGGACGGACTGTCACTCTGTCTTCCATGCTGAGGAGTTTTCATCCTATCAGTGTCCTTAAGGGTGCCTTTATTACCTCCCCACTAAAAGTGGTACCTATTTCATCTACTCGCATTTCTGCTTTCAACCTGCTAGGTGGGCACGCGAGCTGGGGCTAATGGTGGGTACTCACCTCAACCTGGGCTCAAACTGTCAACCTTCCAATTGGCAGGATTTTCCTCCAACACAGCACTTTAGCTTGCTGTGCTTAGCCAGGTCCCTGGTCCATATAAATTATTGCATCTGGTCATTGACAGTACTTCCATGTAAATTATTTTAGTCACTTCTTTTCCTCAATATTACAAAATCTTCTCCCCTCTCCCAAAAGAGAAACTTTTTATTTTTTTCTGATTTTTCATCATTTGTCTCCTTTCTTATTTATATTTTTTCTATACTTGTTGAACATCACAATGATGTAGGAGTTCTGCATACTATGTTATGCAACTATCAAAAGGCCACTGCTGCAAATGTTTCCAATTAAACCATTTGGGACCAATGGATTTAAGAAGTTATTAAAAAAATTACCAAGATGTCAGAACTACATGTAAATTTGGAAAATATTCCCCATACACACAACAAAAGGTCTCTCCCATTTTCTTTTTCCAACTACATGTGTTCCTGAATTCTGATTTTTTTAAGTCCCCTAGTTTTTCTTCAGAATAAGAACTGATATTTAAGACTCTTTCATTGTTCTATTCACCACCGAACCTAAGAATGATTAGAGATTAGCAGCAGTTTCCTCCACATAATTTAAAGTTTAAATTTCTCAAACAATACCTCTACTGATTGCAACAGTATATAACTTGCAGGCACACATGTGGGAAGCCTACATGGCATGACCAGTGTAATGATATAATTTATAATTCTAAATTATAATGTATTGACATGACTTTAGGAGGTGATGATTTTAGAGCTTGCTCCAAATTCAATGGAATGGCTGTGGCCTTCTCAGTTGCCATACAGGAAAGGTCTTGAAGTTTTTATAGAATAAACCTGTCTTTACAAGCTGCTCTTCACTCTTTTTCTTGTTTTTGGTCCATAAAACATTACAGCGTGTATCACATCTGTTGACTTTGTAAAAAGAAAGGGTTTGAAAGCAACTCTGTTAGCCTCCATAGGTTCAACTTCCCCTTTGAGATCTTCTCACCTCCTCCCTCCTATTTCTACTTTTTATTCTAAAAGTTGTTAGCTATAGCTTGCCTTTGTCATGCCCTTCTCCAGGAGATGAGGGAAAGCAGAGTGCCTGTATTTTCCAGTCAAAATTAAAAACCCATTTGTTCAGCTTGACTTATGCTTAGTGACAGCACTATGTATTTCTTGCAGTGACATTAATATATCAAGGACACATAAGGAATTATAAGGAATTATATTACATTGTACAGGTTGGTTTCAGTGGTCCATTTAAAAAGCAACAACAACAACTAAAGCTGCTTTTAGTCCGATGGCAGAAATAAATAATGCATTTTTTGTTTCATTCCCCAAGATTTTAAACTAAATGTGAAAGGCACAAAAGAAGAGCATAATAAGCTAACCTAAATAAAACATTGGCTGTTTTTTTTTCCACCAACAGTGCAATGTAAAATGTCACTAATGAAGAATTAATGTTATGTTAATTACCTTGAGTAGTTTAAGTGTAAAACAGAAAAGGAAATAGGGATGCTTGACAGAAAGCAAAGCAATTTGACAGTGCAATTGCTTTCAAGGCAATAGTGCATCCCTTCCTGAATCTTTTTGTACCCTGTAAAAATTCATACCATTTGCTGAAGCCATGAATAAAATCTGCAGGGCTTGACTGACTTTCTTTTAAGCTTTTATGGAGTTGTAAAAGGGGTAGTTTAAAATGCATTTGTTTGAGCCGAACACAACCAAGTCATGTGTACTCTTGCTTGTCAGATATCCTGAAATACGTTATTCTCTCTCGGGGAACACAAACAGCACATAGTGTGTCACCATCCTAAAAATGAACTCCATTTTCAATTCCTATCGTAAAGCTGCAAAGGTTAGATTTGCCTCAGTTTCAGAAGTTTTCAGGAGGCCAGAAACTCCAAATCAAGAATGCAACTTTGACGATGCCAAGAGAGGCATTCAAAAATATCAGGACCAAGAAAAATGTTCTCAGGCTGTACTTTTAGTTCAAAATTACTGTGCTTTTTGGGGAGGGGGCAAAATGCATTAATCAGTCTTTTTTATGGTTGCATACTACTGTTGCTAGATATTCCTCCATCTCTTCAATCTTTGCTTGGGCTATGGTGTTTTATATACAGTATAAAGAGAGATTGGGGAAGGAGAGAGGGAGAGAGCCTAGCTAAGCAAGACTCATACAGTAAACTGGATAGTGCTGAAACACTCTGAGGTCAGATTTGCCAAACTGGAGATGCTATTAAGGACAGATTGCACCTACTGGAGGTTTTGAAGCAAACCTTTTTTTTTTTTTAAAAAAAAAAAACATGTTTAAAGTGGGCTTTTAACACTACTCTGCTAACTTACAATGTTTCAAAGGTAAGAACAAGGGAAAGAACCATTTCCTGCAACACACTCTATGAAAAATTTGCAGAATGTCTTCTGTTCCTAAAGAGAGGGGAAAATACCTCCAATGCACATCCTTTCTTGTATGTGGGCTCATTTCTTTCCCCACATTCAGGGTTGGGGCACTTTTTTCCACATTCTACTATAAGATTTCTGGTGACCAGAGGTTTATCTTGCTGATGGCATGCAGTTATCTTAGGTGGATAATATTTGCAATAGGGAGTGAGGGCTTTATTGTCTGGCCTGGTGGATAAATACATCAAATTAAAGCAGTTTGATACCACCGGCAAATAGAGGAAGAAAATGTGGAAGCAGTGACAGACATTGTATTTCTAGATGCGAACATTACTGCAGATGTAGACTGCAGCCAGGAAATCAGAAGATATTTGCTTCTTGGGAGGAGAGCAATGACCAGTCTTGATAAAATAGTGAACAGTAGAGGCATCACACTGGCAACGAAGAGCTGCATAGTTAAAGCAATTATTCCCCATCGTAACCTATGGATTCAAGAGCTGAACCATAAGGAAGGTTGAATGAAGAAAGATAGACACTTTTGAACTGTGGTGTTGGAGGAAACTTCTGAGTGTCTTGGACCACAAGAAGATTAAACCAGGCCATACTCCCAAATGCTCAATGGAGGGAAAGATATTAGAGACAAAGATGAAGTACTTTGCCACATAATGAGAAGGCAGGAAACATTGAAGAAGATAATGATGCTGGGGAAAATGGAAGGAAAAAAGAAAGGGGGGGGGGGGTGACCAAGGGTAAGATGGATGGATGTTACCCAGGAACAGGTCTAACATTTGAGACATCAAATGTTGACCAGTGCAATATTAATAGGAGGCAAGGTGATAAATAAATATATGATTCATGTTAATAGATGAGGTCAAGTTGTACATAACAGTGCTGAAAAAGTTATAATGCAATCTTTCAAATGTTCAAATGTTCACCCTTGGGTAGGGATTAAAATTTGGATTTTTCAAGGCCCAGAACCATTGCTTCATGGCCTTTACTATGATTTGTGTGGGCAAAAATATGATATATGAATTGGGGGGAGGGGAGGGATTTAGAAACATTTACAGATAAGGTGTTAGAGGTCAAAATGACCCTGTAAAATGCTCTCCTTCATTTTTAAAGTCACTTCTATGAATATAGATCCTGATGTCAAACTTTTTTTCTTTTTACTTCCATGTGGCCTAGGAAACATATTTCACCTATTTTTCATAACAGAAAAAAATACTGAAAAAAACCCTCAAAATGACAAATTTGATTTATATTTGTTTATTTTTAGGTGGTTAACTTTGTCTCTTGCCATACAAGAACTGCTTTTGCTCCAATAGCTGTTTGCAGAGCTATTGGTGATTGATGCTTACTATTTTTTTCTGTTGATGTCATTTTGACCCTAATTTGCCTCTCTCCCTCTTTATGCCATATGAAAAAAAATTACAGCTGATAGAATGAAAATTGTTCAGTGGAAGATATCCAAAAATATAGCAAATGTCATCCAACTCTACAAAAGCTGCCTGGCCTGTAATTCCAAAATCTATGTTTATGATTCTTGTAACATTAGGTGTCCTAGCAGCTTGAAATGTTGTCCAGACAATGGCTAAGAGACCAGCAACATATTTAAAGTAAAGCTTGGAAATCACCTTTTTGGACAACAAGTGCCAGAATTCAGAAGAATAAAAACTGACTTGCATAACAACAAAGAAGGGCTTCTGATTTTCTTCTTCCCATAAAGATCACCATAGGCTATCACTCGTGGTCAAGTATGATTGCCTTCCAAGTGTAGGGTCTTGGCAGTGGGTCCGTAGGTGACTATAGAGACTATTCTTGATCTGCATGTTATTTCACAGTGAGGACATTGATTTTCAGATAGACAGTGGTCCTAACAAGGGTTGCTTGATGCACCTCTTCCTCTTGACACATTTCTCCCTTTTGCCCTTCATTCATGCCTCTTTGAATTCCACTGCATTTTTATTTATTTATTTATTATTTGAACTTATATGCCGCCACTCCCTTGGGGCTCAGAGCGGCTTAGAAGAATGGCTAAAATCTAACAAAATTTAAAAGCAATTTAAAACAATTTAAACACAGCAGTATCAAACATTAAAAGCCTGTTGAAACAGGTATGTCTTACATGCCCTGCGGAAAGCTGGTAAGTCCCACAAGGCACGGACTTCAGGTGGCAGAGTATTCCAGAGTGATGCTGCCACTGTTGTGAAGGCTCTGCGTCTGGTTGCTGTTAGACGCAAGGCCTTGACACTGGGAATTTCCAATAGATCTTGGTCCTCAGAATGAAGAGATTTCTGGGGTTGGTAGGGGGTGAGGCGGTCCCTCAGGTACATGGGCCCCAGACCATGCAAGGCCTTAAAGGTTAGTACCATCACTTTGAAAGTGATCCAGTGCTCAATTGGTAACCAATGCAGCTGTAGTAAGATTGGTGTTATGTGGCATCTCATCGGAATTCCCGCAAGAAGCCGAGCAGCTGCATTTTGTACCAACTTGAGCTTCCGGATCACCGACAGAGGAAGGCCAATGTAGAGGGTGTTACAGTAGTCCAGTCTTGAGATGACCGTGGCCTGGATCACCGTAGCTAGGTCGTCCCTGGACAGGTAGGGGGCCAGCCGTCTAGTCTCCTACAGATGAAAAAAGGCAGTTCTGCTAACGGCAGAGACCTGGGCCTCCATTGTCAGCAGAGAGTCCAAAAGGACTCCCAGACTCTTTACCAATGATGATGGACGTAACATCTCGCCATCCAGGGTAGGCAACTGGATATCCCCACTGCCCGGTCGACCCAGCCATAGGATCTCTGTCTTTGCTGGATTCACCCTCAACCTGCTGGCACGCAGCCATCCAGTAACGGCCTTGAGGCACTGATGGAAACAATCGGGTGCAGAGTCCGGTCGGCCTTCCATCTTCAGCACCAGCTGAGTGTCATCGGCGTACTGATAACACTCAAGCCCAAAACCTCGAACCAGCTGAGCAAGTGGTCGCATATAGATGTTAAACAACAGAGGGGAGAGAATGGCCCCCTGAGGAATCCCACAAGATAGAGGGGACCTCTCAGAGACCAGGCCTCCCCTCTCCACTCGCTATCCACAGTTGTGAAGAAAGGAGGACAACCAGTTTAAAGCTGTCCCCCTGACTCCAGCAACAGCAAGGCGGTGGGTCAAAAGATTGCGGTCGACTGTGTCAAATGCTGCTGTGAGATCCAATAACACAAGCAGCGCTGACCCACCCTGGTCAAGCTGGCATCGAAGGTGATCCGTGATGGAGACCAGCACACTCTCTGTCCCGTGCCCCGCACAGAAGCCGGACTGGAAGGGATCTAGTCTGGCTGTGTCATCTAGGAATTGCTGCAACTGCTCTGCTGCTGCCCTCTCAATCACCTTGCCCAGGAACGAGATATTCGAAACTGGGCGGTAACTGAAGGGAACCGAACAATCTAAGTCTGGTTTCTTCAGCAGGGGAGAGACCACCGCCTCTTTTAAACCCTCTGAAAAAATTTCATTGTTGGTAACAGCTAATCTCTAGTTAGAACATTCAAGGGACAGGGCTTCCCGGTTCTCAGTGTCTATGCCACAGTTTTTAAAGGTTAGTTTTAAAATTTTGTTATCTGACATAAAGATGCAGTCATCACAGATAACAAGCCTAAGTATTGTTATCTTAGTAACAAGTAACAAGTATTAAACTAAACCAGACAAAAGATAATATACAGTTATGTTAGAGAGTCTGTGTTGGTGCAGTGGTTTGAATGTTGGACTACAACTTTGGAGGTCACAGTTTAAATATTTACTGGACCATTGAAACCCACTGGGTTACCTTGATCTTGAGAATGATAAATTATCTCTGCTTAGAGAAAAGCAAAGGCAAACTCCTCTGAATAAATCTTGCCAAGAAACCCCCATGATAGGTTCACCTTATGATCACCATAAGTTAGAAACTACTTGAAGGCGCAAAGTAGTTCTATTACCACATGGTCACCAAACTTACTTGTCCAGAATGGCTTTGAGTGCAGTACCTCCCATGTATTTGCAGAGGATATATTCATGAGCTTAGCCATGGAAATACAAAATGGCAGAAAATAGTGAACCTAGTGAAATTAACTATGCCATAGTGTACCATAGAATCTGCAGGAAGGTGTAGAAAATGCTTAGAGAATGCACTTCTTTAGCATTTCTAGTTCCTTCAGCATGTCCCTTCCAAGCATATAATACACTCATGTTGGGGAACCTAGAATATGTCTAGAGATATCATTTCTGTTATTTATTTATTTATTTTGGGTGCTATTTAGTGAAAACATGGATACCAATTCTACAGATACAGGTGCCACAGGCACTACACATAAAACCCTGATTTTGAATCTCTAGGCATTTCACCATGTTTGTAATGATGAATTATGTTTCCATCCCATTTAAATAAAAGTCTCCTCCTTTCACCAATTACATGGCTTTCAGCTATAGAACAATCCCATGTTGAGCCTTACTGACTGTGGTAAATTCATATGGCTAAGAATTATGTTCTGGTTCATTTTTTAATGACAACTTTAAAACTTCACATTGAATGAGGATTTGCATAAGAACTAAAATACAAGAGAAAACAACACTGAGAGATTTACCCAGACTTTAATCCAGCATTGAGAAAATCCATTGCAGTAGTATACTAATGAATATCTCAATGGATTGTCTTTATATGAGCATCACTTCAAGCAGAATTTACTTTGGGAAGCTCCCATGTTTAAGGGTTTGCTTTGTTGTAGAGACCTGCAACAAAGTGCTCCCTGGAGGATTTTAAATTACTGTAGCAACTCCACATACAGTCTTTTAAAGTGCTCAGGGCAGTACTTTATTGCAGGTCATTTGCAGATGCACTGCTTGTACTAAGCCTTACAATAAATTTTACCAAGGCAGGTGGCGGGAGAAAGACTCCCTGCCTTGGAAATTATTTCCTAGTGTTTCCACCTTTTTGGCCTGCCAGGAGTCTGAAAGAACACTTTAGATATTCTGCAGACAAATAAAATCTTCAGCAGAAATTCAATGATTATGTTTATTAGACTTCTTTTACTATTGTTACCAAAGGAGGTGTCTCTAATTGTCCTAATTAATCTGGGTAAAAAAGGTGGGGAAAGTGTTATTGTTAGTAATTTATTGTTAGTAAATCAGAAGACTCTTGCCAAACAACTTTATATAAATATTTGATGCACTTTATGCTTGAGTCTTTGTGGCCTATTGCAACAACTAAAATTTAAAGTATGTCCATGGAAAAGGAAATTTTAAGAATCAATGGTTCAGGGGAGAAATCTACTAATTTCTCAGCTCAGTAAACATTTTAGTATGAAATGTGTACAGATTTTTGTATCTCATATGAAACTGGCTCAATTTAAATGCACATGTACATGCTTGAAAAAAGTCAGAAATACGATAGAAAAAATACAATTTGAGAGAAGCCAGACAAGGACTGGAAATATACATTAACAAGAAGTAAATGGGAGAGTTTCATCACCTGCAATAAAGTGGAATAAAATCCTGTGGTATGTTGCTCAAAAGTGAAATAGAATCTAGAAAGAGAATACAGTCAAAACTGAAGCACATTTAAATTATCAATCTTGAATATGACTGTACAGTCTTTGTAGTCTTTTTCTGTTATCAGAATCTCAACTGCAGATACATGCCATTGGATATAGAGTTGACAGAAGTCGCAAAGGAAAATCTCACAGATGGTGCCTCTGGAACAGCTTTAACTCAGATGATGAGGTGCAGATGTCTGTTAGTTCATTTGTTTGCTGATTCATAGGTTCACCCAAAAGCACAAGGAGGACTTGGAACTGTCATCCATTTCAAATAGCTCTCCAAGGAGCACTGGATATTAAGAGAAGAAGTAATGTATAAGACTGCATTCAATAACTTTTTACATCTATCTACTAACCTATTCTGGAGGTCATTCTTCGGCTTCCATTCAATCATTGTTTTCTAACATGTGCATCTGCAGCACTTGTTCATCTTAAGTAAAGTGCACATCCACTTCAGAAATTATTGTCTGTAAGAGGATAGTAGAACTAGCCTCTTAAAAATTACCAGTATTTCATTTCATTTAGATATCCTGTGCTCTGAGGTTATCATAGGTTTTTTATTATTTGTTTGTTCATTTTAAATCAATTCTATCTTGTCTTCTTGTTGTTTTTTCAAAAGAATACATGTGGAGTTATTCTTGTATACATGGAGTTATTCTTTTAGTTTTACAATGAGCACCCAAATGAAGCCTTTGAACATAGGCTGTTGATAAAATGATCCAAATTTCTAAACATATAATTCTCCTACACATTCAAAGCTAAAAGTCATGGGAAAAGCTAGTTTCATAATAGTCTCTATGCCAGTTTGTCACCTGTGGGATATTAGAAAAGGGATAACATTCAAACACGTCATCTAAATTTAGACTGAAATGGTAAAGTACAACAGCAGACATACAATGTGGAGCTTATGCATGTTTGCTCCAGTTTTCAGCCACAGCTAAATCTTAGCCTTACACTTTTGAGGTCAAATGTATGAAATAATGGTGCTGAATATTTTAACATAAAATCACTTAAGATGTGATATCTGACATGCATGCACAGTCCACTCCAAAAAATTAAGAAATTAAAACTTAAGATGCTTTCATATATTAAGTTTCAATTTCTTCATAAGGCCCCTGTGATGCAGTTAAAATTCACAGGTCAACCAAGCCCTTCTGAGAGGCAAAGCCAAACGTGTTGACATGCAGTTCAGCCAATCAGGACTGACAGAAGAGGGAGGAAAAGACGGACCAGCTGCCATTTTGTTTTTAAATTCCATAGTTTGCCAGAGCAGGCTCCATTCGCACTCTGGAAGGCATCAAGGGAGGAGGGGGGCAAGAGTTTGAGAGAGGCAAGCAGGCCAGGTAGGCAGAATAGAAAGAGAGAGACAGTGAGAAGGAGGGAGAATGGAGTCAAGTGAGATAGAAGGGAGACAGAAAGCATTACCTTTAACAAAGAAATCGGGTTGTTGATGCTGTAAGCTGAGACAGTGAGACACTGACAAGAGGCTAGTTATTGCAGCTCTGCAAATGTCAGTGTGGTGCAGCAGCTTAATAGCAATTTCAGGATTGCTTTTTGCGTGCTAGAAACCTCAAATTATTTTCAATTTCTATGCCAAAAAATGCAACAGGCTGGCAGCAGCACACACTTCTCCAGCACCCAGACTGTGGGCACTGAGGCAGTCAGCTAGCTCTTCATGCTATAAAAATTAAACTCATGAAAATTTCAAAGTACCAGCCACTAGCCCCTTTGCACAAGAGCTGCCAGCCAGCAGAACTGAAGTCCACCACACAAGCTTTGAGTCCACAGCCACTCTCCTCCTTTCTATATTATCTAGAGTTTAACATTGGAACTTACTTAGAAATTACTGCTGCAAAGGTCAAGCTGTGAAGCCGAGTGACTGGGAAATAATTTGAAATTAATTTGAATTTAACTTTATAGCAAGCAAACAAGCAAGCAACTGTTTTGGAGACTAATATTCTAGCTATTACTTTGACTGCCTCTCACACTTTTTTGGTGCTTCTGCAAACAAGTCTCTGGTGGCCATTTTGAATTTATTGAACAGCCTGATAGCTTTCAGAATATCGTACTGCTCCATATACATGGCATACAACAAGCCCCAGTTAAGACTACTAAATGTCATCATGAGGTGACATTCATAGAGCTTTCCCACACTTTGGAAAAGAGGAATTAGTTTTATCTTCATATATTTCTTGTGATATTTTTTCTATGAAAACCTCTGTACCAGATGACGTGAGTCCGCCAAACCAACCTGGTGGAGGGCCACCTTACTTTCTCTGGCCATTGGTTTGCACCAAATGGATTGCAGATTCATTCACCCAAGTCAGAAGGGCAGCCACTTGTTCTTTCATCTCTGTAATGCAGTGGCCATGGTGCTCCACTCCCCGCCAGTAGCACATGCCTCGCTTTTGCAGTCATGCCTTTTTGCCCTGGAGGCATAGTAATAATTACATAGTTTAGAGGCTGGATGGCCATCCGTCAAGAGAGTTTTGATGGTGTCTTTCTGCCTGTAAGAAGGGAGTTGGAGTAGATGGCCTTTGGGGGTCCCCTCCAACTCTAAGATTTTATGAAAATGTAGAATTGGTCAACATTGGTTTCTTCAATTGGATAATATGAAAGGCATTCAATGAGATAGCTGTTATGGCTTTTAAAAAACCCAGTTGATGTATGAATATTTCTGAAAGTTGTGGGGAATAATACTCTATTATCTTATGTCATTGTATAGACAATTCAATGAGATAAGTTTTTTTAAAAAAAATGTTGTTTATAAAGACTTTGAAAATTTCCCAAAAATCTGTGGATGAGTGAAATGTTCTGAAAATTGGTGGGCTAACAGTAGTAAATGTATTCTAGTCTTGTTGAACATTTCACCCCACATTAACATTCTCTCAAACTAATGTGTAAAAATAGGTCAAATTATTGTTTAGACTGTATTTTAACCTTACCAATGTGACCAGTTGTTCAACAAGAAACAATTTGGTGTGACTTGCATTATTTAGTCCTACAAGAGAATGAAAGACAAAGAGACCTGGGCTGCCTCTATTTTCCCCAGCCTTTTCCCACTGGAAATGTTAATCTTCAGGGTTGGCTAGTAAAACTGGCACTACAGGGATGGCAAATCCACTCTTGGCTTTCTTGCTGCTGCTACAGCAGATAATCCAAATAGCATGGTAATTGTATTGCTATCAAACCTCTGAAGTGATGTGATCTATTTCCTGTCCAACTCAAGACTGTTTGCTAAAGATGAAACAGTAAAGTGGAGATATGGCTACTGCAAGATTGGATCCACCAGATGTCTCTGGTTTTCTTCCTCTTCCAAATGGGAGAGTTGGCCCTAGGTCATTTTACCAGTAAAATAGTGCAAACACTGATTCCAGATTTGTCTTGTAGGGAGGCCTATAATTGAAAATAAATTCTCCAGAGATTCAAGATTCTTGCACCAAATCTTTTCTGTTTAACACTTCCCACCTGATTTTAACTAACAGTATGGGAGTGGGCAAATGCGTTTCATCCTTAATTTAAGAATACCATATGGATAAACAGAGAACAAAATAAGTTCATTAGTATGGTAAGGAGCATGTAAAGCTCATTAGATTTTTTTTCTTAAAGTCAAACTCTCACTATACATTCAATTTTCATATGTTCAAAGCATCACAAGAGATATGCCATTCGGTTTGCAGTTCACAATAGTGTTAGTCTTTTCTTCTTGTCCCAGTATAACTTTTAGAATTCCCTTGTTTTCTCAACTTTGAAAATGACAGATTTTAAACATTTCTATTCTACCCGTTATCAAGGCAATACAATTTAATTTGGGATGATTACCTTTACCACTTTTTCAATGGCATTTTATCTGCCCCCCCCCCCCCAAATCAATAATGTAGTCAGATCATTCCTAGCACTAGACTTAATTGTTTTATGATAGCAAAGCATTTTGGATGGAAAGTCCAGGATTAATGACACAAATGTCCACTAACAGACCACCAAAATGGGAAACATTTTTGAGAGGCAAATATACTCTTTTATTGCTGCTTATAGAAAAAAATTATAAAAAGAGGAAGTTTCCATTCAAAAATTCACCATAAGAAGTCATGCTATAAATGTGACAAATGTCTCCCAGGAAAACTCCTGAGTTCCAGCTTTTGGAATCCTGTGACACAGCCTTCCCTTGTTCTCCACTTGATTCCTTTCTAGATTGGGTTACTAGACCTAAGAGGGATCCCCTAACTTTGGCTTTATGGATGTGTTGCTGTGGTGTGGATTATTTGTGGTAGGCAAGGACTAAGTCCTTATTGGACTTGATAGAAGCAGCCAGAGAAATAAAAAAAAACAAATCTAGATTTATTAAATACAGTTATAAAATATTAACCTCTAAATACTCTATTCTTTGAAAGCTTCCCAGAACAGAGTCAGTTCTCCTTTTGGATTATATTAACTCTGTGATATCCAAAAACACTCCTTTGGTAGGATCCAAAATTACTATTCTGAGCCTGGTACACTAGGCAAGGCTATGACTACAGATAAGGACATGATCTCTTATTGACCCCTAATATAGAATCTGCAAAAGAAAACAAGGAACACCAATGAGTGTAACCAAGGCCAAACATACCTCTGATATGCCATTGACCCCCAGCACTCAATTTTCATGATGATTTGAGAGCACATGCCCCTTGGCAGTTATTGGGGCTTCTCCACTTCTAAATTAATGAGTCTCAAATTTAAACTGAGACAGGAAAGAATCCTCAAGGTGACAGCCCAGAACTGTTTCCCCATGAAAGCTGGTATCGGTATGTCAAAAGAGGAGGAGTATAATGACCCCCTTCCCCTAGCATACTGCTTTAATGCTCACACCAGGCAGAGGGCCACTATAATCCTAGAGTTAAATGGTGGATCTCATAACTCTTTGGTCTGTTTTAGAGCTCCAAATTTTAAGGAAAGCATATCGGGCACCCAAAGTAAAATTTCAAAATTCCAGCACCTTACAAGACTTCTTTTATTGCAATACCAGCTCATCTGCAGGCAAGATTCCAATAAAGGTAGCAGGAGGTATAAGATGAAAGTGAAGACCTTCATAATTAAAGACAGAGATATATAATTGTATCTGATATAGACCTTGAATTATAGCATGAGAGAGTGACTTCTTGCTATCAACCACCCTGCCCCTTTCCTCAGACCACTCCTCTAGGGCATTATTGATGGGATCTAGAGAATCCTGAGCAGTGAACCAGAGTACTAAAACTGGCAAAAATGGTATAGACCACAGTGAGAACATATTTGGAATACACTATCTGATGTCCTCCTGAAATCTGAGAAATCTTTAAGGAGTCCTTACATAGCTTATTTGAGTACTAGTCCCTAGGGACAAACTAATTGTCTTAGCTACTTCACTCTTTCAAGATTCAGTTATTGAGTAGGCATTGAGTTTGATGTGGCCATGGCATCTTAAATTAGTTATCTGAGGTTCCTATTTGCATGTATGAGAGAACATTGGCTAGGCCATTGTCTACCCCACCACATGGAGTGCCATGAAAAGGATGTTGTGGTAGACACTGCAAAGTGAACTCCCAAATACAACCAAAGCTACCTAGTGAATCAGTCACACCACCAACACATTGTTAAGAAATCCTGCTGCAATCATTCCTTGCACTAGCTATGTCGACAGAAAATCAGTAAAAGAAAAATGTTTGGGGATTGTCTGAGCATGTAAACCTCTAGCTCCCTCCCTCCCCTACTCCCTGTCTTGGCACCTAATGTCATACTGTACATTAGGAAGACTTCTCTTCCTGTGATGTCATGAAATGTGTCTTCCCCCTTTGATGCTATACAGAACAAGAGAGGAAGGGTCTGAATTGTGTTTGTAGTGGACACAATATAGTTGTTATATTAAATAATTCTATCCATGTAAAGTGCCTCATTATATGAATGTGATATTAGACATTTATTCCTTTTGGGACAATTTCAGACATTATTTATGTCACAAGAAATTCAATGTGCAGATTTGACAAATATGAATTGAATATGATATGTGGGAATGAATGGAAGTGTTGTGGCTCAGCTGGAGCCTCAGGAAGAGGATGATGGGTTTCAGATTCCTGAACATGTTCCTGTTGTTGATACAGATGCTGTTGATACTGAAGATGAGGAGTTTCAGTTTCCCATTGCAAGGAATGTTGTTTTAGAAGATGTTTCTGATCTTAGTGCAGTTGGAGAAGGCGAGCTCTCAGCCTGCGAGCACTCAGGCTGCCGATTCTCAGGCTGCCGATTCCCAGTCCCAGGGTAATGAGTTATCCGACCTTGAAGGCTTCGCAGATTTAGATAGGGAGGATCGCTTGCAATTCAGGGTTCTCCACTGTGCGAGGCTTGCTAACAAGAGAGACGTTAGAGGTCAAAGGAATGCATTCATGCTGAGAAAGTATATTAAACGAGCTGTTTGAAGTCAACTCTTTGTCTGTGCAACTTATGCGAACACCTTGGTAACGTCTCTGGATTGCCTTGGCTTTTGGGCAATGCTTTTGGCTTCTTGGGACTTTGTCTTGTTCTTGGCTCCTTGGGACTCTGTCATGCTGCCTGGGATCTTGTTTGATCGATGCCTATGGATTATGCTTCATGTTATTTGCCATTCGACTTTGGAAACTCTGCCTTTGCTTTTAAGACTCTGTTTTTGCCATTGAACTTTTGAAACTTTACTTTTGTGTTAAAGACTTTGCTTTTTCTTCAATAAACTACAAAACCTTCAGCCTTGGTGTGGTGTGGTATTCTGAGCAAGGTGAATCTATCTTGAGTTGATACAGGAAGAATGGAAGGATGTGTGGTTGGAGTTAATAATTTTGGAAACACCAGTATAATATTAAGACCTGCAATGACTAACTACCTGCTTACTGGAAATGTGATCAAAACCTGCTAATGAGAATTGATAAGAACTGTGACAATGGTTCTTTCAAGTTAAGGAAATGTTTACAACATTCCTTATGTTAAGAAGGAAGTCAACATAAGATCAACACCAATCAAGAAGATCAATATCTGGCCAGGAAACTGAGATGAAGCCAGGATGGAAGTCATCTATTATTAATTTACAACTTTGGGACTACATCAACAGAATATTCCTATAAAAGACTCAGTCTAATAATGCTCAAATTGTGACAGAGATGCTGTTCACTCGCTATGCTCTTCTCCAAGGGAAGGAGAGAGATAGCGTACCTAAGAAGAGTGACAGTTATGCTATGGGAAAGTATGATTCTGGTCACTTTGGGGCTTCTTTCTCAAGGGAAGAGGAAGAAGTGTGCTTTTGGAGTCTTAGATTTTGTGCAGGGAGTCAGGTTCTGCTGTATGGAAAACAGAGATCTGGTCCTTGGCATTGTTCTTAGGGAAAGAAGTTTTGGCATTTCAGCATTTTGAAGTTATGGAACTATACGTTGGCAGGCTGCAGGAAAGCAGGGTCTGGCCTAACAGGTGTTTCTCCAAAGAAGGAGAAAATGATATGGTAATATTTGAATGCTTGAGGATAAATGCGTGTACATGTGTGTGAATGATGACTGAAAATGTAATTCCTTTTTGTTTGTTAGCCAATGTAATTGTACATCCAATGTGGTGGCATAGAATCTGTATGTCTATATGTCCAATGTCATTCTTCGTCTAAATGTTTTTTCTGTAATCTGATATACCTTCTCACACTGGAAATTGCAATAAAAAGAACCTATGCTTCAAAGTTATTGAAAAGTAATTCATGGCATTTAAACATTCTAACTTTTGGTGCCTTTTAAGTTGTTTTGTGAAGTAGAAGGGTTTGATGTCCCTCAAGGTACAATTTCACTGCACTGATTCTACTCTATATCAGATTTAAAAGTCTTTTTTATGCATACTATGCCATTCACACATTTTCATTCACATTTTGGAAAATGCACACATTTTTGTGTGCAATTTCTTTAAAAAATAATTGATACATTTTCCAAATGATTTTGTCATTGACTAAAGTATTTGGGTGTTTCCTTTTCAAAATTCACATTGCAGTTTCAAATATATACAGTTTCAAATGTATTCATGCTGTCTCTTTTATTGCTGCTGCTCCTGTTTCGTTCCAAAAATGCAACAGACTTTGGAAAATGCACATTCTGAGTTATAAATGTGGTCTGCTTCATATTTTGGTATGTTTACCATGAACTGTATACTACATTAATGTCTTCTATTTCCCTCAGCTCTGCCATGTGTGACGGTAAACTGTATATACCTGTTCCTTCACCCATGTCTTTAGCTTTCCTTCTGTTATTTAGACTATGCCCTACAGAAAAAAAGTATTAGTAGCATTGTCAGGTTCACTTCAAGATGTAAAAATGGAGAGGCTAAGCACATATGCCATCTCTGATTTCACAGCTTTGCTGTTCAGAAATGTTATCCACTGTTCATGCCAAGCTCCCTTCATTATTTTAGTACAAGGTACTACTAGTGTTGGAGTAAATGTTCGTACCATACTTACAGAGACACAAATGTGTGAAGAACTCTTAGATATGATTCCTTTCCAT
The DNA here is from genome assembly GCF_037176765.1 of Anolis sagrei. Classification (NCBI taxonomy): domain Eukaryota; kingdom Metazoa; phylum Chordata; class Lepidosauria; order Squamata; family Anolidae; genus Anolis; species Anolis sagrei. Next base: position 94,541,603 of record NC_090024.1, read on the forward strand.
TTCTTTGAAAGCTATACCTCCATTCTCATCCCATATTTAATTATTATTTTATTGTGACATTTTTAGTTTTCTTTTTTCTACATGGATATGTACCCATTTTTCCAATATGTTCCTTCTATTAACTAACACCTATTGGTGTGTATTTTCCAGTTGTAATTCTTTTCTCTCTCTCTTAATATTTTAAAAGCCCACTCCTGGTTTCATGTGTACTATTTTCTCTGAAGTGCACCAGAAGTATGTCATGTTTCACAGAATCTGTCAAGAGGAACATACCGTGGTGTTCAGTGATTCCAAAAAAATCATGGAATTGTTCTTCCATCTCTATTTAATGCTCCCAATATCTATCAATAGAGAAGAAACCAGCAGCAAGTTGTGCTCTATTTTCTGGTGCATTCAAACTCTCCTATTATTTCCACAAACATATATACTGAAAAAAAGCATTACATACATGCTGATCATAAGGAAAAAATGTAAATATTGGCATAGTTGGACTTGTTAAGATGACTGAAACTGTTTAATAACACTATGCAAAAATAATGCTTAATATAGTGTAAGGATAATGGGAATGATAGGGTAGGGTTTTTTTTCCCATGGTATCTTCACTATGCCTAATTAAATTCCATGTCCTCCCCAAATTACAGAAGTAGGGTTTTTTTAAAAAAACCTCTTTGATACTATGCAGAAATAGCATTTGAAAGGCAACCACTTGAAAACAATGACCTAGGAAAAGGAAGAGAACTCTAGAATTCGTTTGTATCTTAGGTGGTCAGAGATAAGAATTCATTTTGTGGTGGAAGAGGTAGTATGGAGGAGAAAGAGGAGCTTCAGATTATGATCAGATTCCTTTAATGACTCCCGCTGCTGTGCCAGGTTATTCCAGGAAAATTGCTATCTTGGGAATTGCAAATTCAAGTAGTCATTGCCTCTTTGAACAATATCTTGATCTGGGCTTTGCAATGACAGCCAGATACAATCTGGATGCAGTGGGTGGGTGGGGATTCTCTGCATCCATCTGGACTTCATCTAAGGCACTACCCTAAGTATACAGATAAACTAGGATCTTGCCTTAAGTCTCCTTGGGGCAGAAGATTATTTCAATCTGTGCCTCCCAAAGCAAATGGAAATACCCATTGGTATTATCAAATATCTTTGCTGCAGTAGTAGTGGAGGAAGGTACTTTAGCACCACCATCTCTGACTGAAACCTAGGTGGGACAGAGGAGGGTATTAATAATAAAAATTAAATGTATAAGGAATAGTATTCTTTGCTAAGATTTTCAGACTCATTGTTCTGAGAGCAACAACTCCAATGTGCCATAGAAGAGAGAGTGACAATGTCAAAAGTCCCAAAGGGCAAATCTAATTTGTTCACAGTAACATTCCATTAGAACAATGCCATCTCTTTGTAGTACCCTCCTCCAGCTGTTAGGATGATGGGTGCCTCAGTTTAATAGCTGAGGAGTGAAATCATTTTCCAACCAACGTCTTATTGAAAAAGTGGAACCCAGCAGTTTGCAATTGTTTATTAATGCTGGATCAGAATAAAAGAGCCCCGCAGTACTCCTGTTTCATTTTCACAATCCTTGGGCCAGCTGGTTCACAAAGCATCATTAATGAAGCATGAGATTTCATGCCGCTTGGTCATCCAACTGGAGAGAAGCTTCACCTCATGGCAATTCAGTTTTTCCCTGCTCCCAATGTCCAGGAGGCCTTATGTGCCATATGAGTGTGCTAAATGAATGATAAGGATCCAGCATTTTTCTCTCCTTTAAATATTATAGAAAATCCCCTACAACCATACTCTTTGGAAAAGTGACAGTTTCCAGTAGAGTGTTACCTTGTGATACAGAGAACAAAGCTGCGTACTGTGAAGGGGAGGGGAATAGTGTGAAATCCAGAGTTATTCTAACACCTATTATTCAGAAAGATTTCAAATATTGCTAATAGCTAACCAGATTTTCCCCTCCTCTCTCTGCTAAGAAGTCAATAGTGCAAACAATTATCTTTTATAATAAGTGTGTGCCAGATGGCTCCATAAAAAGTTAATAAAATATTGTGATACAACTTTTTGCATAAATATAGATGTATGTCTTTATCAACTTTTGTGTGTGTGTGTGTGTGTGTTTAAATCATGGCTTGCATCCTTTGCAGATAATGATGTTCTATTTTTATCTATGGCAAGGAATATCTTATTATTGTGCTACAAGGCTAATGTAAGTATAAAGATGTTATATGGATTCAAAAACATGTTCTCCCAATACTGATCCTCACGCCTAGTTTTTACACATATAACAAAGCAGAGTAGAAGCCAAAACTAAGATCAAAGCCAAAACTAAGCACTTCAGAGAACAAATACAAAAGTGAAGACATTGTAATGGTTCAATATTTTAGAAACTCTTTTAGGAAGCAAATGCATTAAGAATGTACCAGGGAAAACTGAAGAATCAGACCCATTGCATTTGCCATGATGGCAGGAGGAGGGTCTCATGATGATATGGTTTATCAATTGCTGCATCTCAATGTAAGGAATGTAATGAATAGATGTTATGGTTCAAATTCCAACAAAAGTATGAGGGTTAACAGCACTATTTCTAGCATGTCATCTGTTCAACCAGTATATTTTCTGTTCATAGGCATTCCAGTGCACTGCCCAATTAGAACAAGGACTCTATCTCATGGAGGGGGGTGGGGAGGTTCATATCACCATGGTGTTTAGTTCTATAGAGTTACAAAGCAGATTGTTCCATTTGTCATTCCTTATTACATGTTGTTTTACTTGCCTTTTCTCCCAAAATAATCAATCTTCAGAGTCATCACACCAGCAAGAGCAGTACCATACCTCCTCCATTTTTTTTAAAAAAGAAAACATTGAGAAGAAACATTAGGGGTAAACTTTGAATATACTGAATTTCACTGCTCTGCAGTAGAACAGAGGCATTGATTTAAAGAGACGGAACTTTAGAAATTCCGCGCTTCTCAGTATTCTTTCTCCATTGCAAAAGTCCAAGATGCTAGCGGTACAGACAGGAAAAACTAAGATACAGTTTTGAAATGTTGGTATTTTGAATGATTACATTTTTTTTCTCCAGTTACATCCCAGTTTTTGTGTTCAAAAGTCTATCTCTGATCATCTTCTCCCACATCCCTTTTTTGTGGACTGTTTCAGACATTTCCCTAATGAAACATGATGGAACTGACATGTTTCCTTGTGTTTTGGAAGGGCTCAATCATAAATCATACCCTCAATGGATTCTAAGTATTTAGAAAAGGGGTGGGGTGGGATAAATTCCCAAGATATAGAAGGCATGGCCCATGAGCTTCATACCATCTTCCAGGATTGTTTCTCAAACTCTCAGGTTTGCCACTACTCCCCACCTCCCAAACCCCAATAGATTTTTTTTCAAATAAAATGATTTATCCCCCCCCTTTTTTTTTTTCTAAAATAATTCCCTGCAATTTGTCAGACACACACTCCCGGTTGTTTTAGGCCCATTTTTTTAAGAGCAGCTAATGAATGGATTTTTGAATGAGTTTGTTTGGCTCATTGCATGCCACTAAGATTTTAGTTACCTCTCCTGTTTTCCTCTGTGAGGCATTTTGTATCATGGTGACTGGCTTACAACAGATTCTACTGTGAACTTGTCTGTTGAAATTCTGCTACAGTGCCTGCACTTCCCCTTAAGGTATATTAGCTATGAGTTTGTACTTCCATTAATTTTTTTTGCTAGTGTTTGAAATAGATGATCATGACCAGGAGTTCACTCTACAACAAGGCCATTTTCCAGCAGGGGAGGGTTATATTATTCTCTTTGACAAATGTGCCCTAAGAATAATGGCACACAGCCAGCATGGCATGCCAAAAAGTGGTATGTGTGTGTGTTACTGTTTTAAAGAAGGAATGGGACAAGGTGTTAGGTTATCATTTTATTAGTGGAAATGATATATCAATATTTGAAAATAATTGTATGATATGTTTGTGGGATTTGCATAGTTTTGTTTGATATGTTCTTTTGGACAAAGTTTGCTCATACCCCCACTGATTCTAGAATATAAAGTAAATGCTACTCCTTTGTTCAAATAAATGTCTATACTATATTATGACCCAAATGTTTCTGGTAAATTTGTTATGTGATTTCAGATCTGATAAAACCATGGGTTTTGGGGCCTGGAGTACCAAGATTCCAACAAACCAGTGAGGACACAGATGGGTTGAAGGTAAAATTCAGAGGCTTTAGTATCAATGGGCAGGGAGGATGCCAGTGGAGATAGCATCCCAAGAACTGGCATGCCACAATGCAAACATGCAGAAATATTTATAGGATTTTGAAAACATTTTGAAACAAAAGAATCTCTGCTGCCCTGAGTATTGACCTGTCCCGCTACTGGCAGGATAGGTTGTGCATGTTGGTTGTCATTTGCCATTGTTGTTGATTGACCTTCAGGTTTGGAGGGAAATTTAAAAAGTTGACGTTGTTTAGTTTGATGTTTTGTGGCCATTGCTGGTTCTTTCTCTCATGGAGTGTGTAAAAGGAAAGAATGTGGGTGAGTTCGAGGTAATGGATGCTGATGACGGTAGTTTATTCATCCTGGGGAAGACAATGGTCCATGCTGGTGAAATAATGGACATCAATGGGTTTTAGCCAGCCTGAATGGGTTCTCAGGAGAAGAACAAAAGAGGGTGTTGGAAAACTTCTGTGACCTCTAGTTTGACTCCATTATTAGGTATGTGGAGGCATTGTTAGGGGATTGTGGTCATTGTGGGGTTACCTACAAAGCTCTACATGGTTCAGGTCCAGCCTATCTTTGTGACGGCATCTCCCCCTATGAATCAGTGTGGATTCTAAGATCTGTTGGGGAGGCCCTCCTCTTGGTCCCACCTCCATCTCAAATGTAGTTGGTGGGGACAAGGGAGAGGGCCTTCTAGATGGTGACCCCCCAGCTTTTAAATGCCCTCCCCAGGGGAACTTAGGCAAGCCCCCACACTTCAACACTTTTGGAAAAAGTTTAAAATGTGGCTTCTCAAGCAGGTTTTTGAAAATGTTTAAGGCATTAGGTAAATGCATGACTAGTTACTTTGATACTTTTGGGATGTTAAATTGATTATACAGCCCCTTTTTAAATTAGTGGTTACTGCCACATTTTACTGATAATTTTATTTAATTTGAGTTGTGCTTTTGTTAATTTCTGTATATTGTGGTTTTATGTAAATTGACATGTTATTGATGTTGATGTACTGTATTTTATGTGTTGCACGGCACTACCTTTTGCTATTTCATAAGCCATCCCTAGTCCCTATTGGGAGATGATGGTGTGGTATAAATAAAGATTTTTCTATCATCATCATCATCATCATCATCATCATCACCATCACCATCACCATCATTATCATTATCATTATCATTATCATTATCATTATCATCATCATCATCAACATCAACATCATCATCATCTCCTGAAGTCCTAGGTGCAGTGGGGCAACATTCCAATGAAATTCATGAAAGGTTACTACAAGTCAAGTAAAAAGCTAATTCATGCTGGCTAGATATCTCAATGGAGCCATAGATAAAAATTCATTATTTAGGGGTCTGATTTCTTGATAAAGGGGTCTGATTTCTTGATAATATATTGGATTAAACACTAACTTCTTTTTGTGGTGAAACATATAGCCATGACAAATTCAAAAAGTATTGATTCCTTAGCCAATAGATACTGATACTACATTGATGCCCCTCATGCGTATATGATTGCTTTTAGATCTCATCATGGGGAGGGGTGAATTTACAGAAAATTAATCCTCAGCATAATTATAAAATATTCCAGTCTCTGAATATGGCACTTTTTAAATTTGTATGAAGAATGGCAATGTTCTTTTTAGCCACACTAGAGACCCCTCCTAAAGAGCTTTATAGAATTCCCAGCCCTTCTGTTTGACATTCCTGTTATAAAATTTAAGCCTCAAGTGGTTAGGGAGGACTGCATGCTTATGTAGTAGAACTACAATACCTGCTGGTAAAATAAACAAATCCCCAAATAACTATAAATCCAACACATCAAATTGAGCTTAAGAAAACAACTGTCAACCCAATATAGGTATTTTAAAATGGGCTTGAGTGATATTATCATTTACCAGTATTACTAAAGCAGTTATTATTGGATCATGTAGTAACTTAGCTGTTATATTTTGGACAACTTTAGATGTCTCTTCAAGGGTAGCCCAACCCTTGGTTACCAGGGTAGACTTGCAACCAAGTCATAGATAACTCACTGCTATGCGAACACTTTTCTGCTTATCTTTTCCACATTAAGGCAAAAGGACACCATAAGATCAAGGAATGCCCCAGTTTCAAACCAGTGTTTCAGGCAAACTTTGGACCTCATCACATGAAAGTGGGAAAAGCAGAGATAATCTTCTTCTTTCACTCCCTACCATTGAGGTCCTGTGCATCAATCCAATGTCCTTTCCCTGCCTTTCCTGGTTTCTATCCAACTTCTCTCTGTCTTCTGTTGGTTGGAGTTGAGTAGCATCCAACTCCTGGAAATGCAGTCTTCCCTCTGTTTCCCTGTGCCGCCACAATGTAGTCTGAGGACAACTACTGGAAGTTGCTTAGTGTCATGTGATGGCCTTTATGGGACTCTGTTTTGGCACTGCAGCGGAATGGAGAGAAGACATAGAGAAGATTGTGTGGGATGAAGTCCATAGTCTATTGCAGGACAGGGTAATCCAAATCCCTCACTTTCCCTTGATCACCAGGACTTCTATCTTGTTTGAATTGAATCTCATCCAAATTGCTACCAAACTCAAAGAACAAAGAGCATCAGTGCAATGCTACAGTGGCCATAACAGGCAGAATAACTATACGGTTTATCTTGGAATGTGAGTATGTGGTTGGCACATGTGAAGGTTTTCATACTTTTATGTGATGGAATGCACCCAACTAGTATTGGTGGAACCACAATCTTGCTTTCCCAGTTATTCATGTAGTTGAACATGTGAAAAGAGAGGAGCAGTAGCACACTTATTCATTAAGGGATAATACAAAGATATGTGCTATTCATTTAATTTGTGAGGTTTTTTTTAAAAAAAATCAGTCTTTATACTAAATGAAATTTTCCTTGCAATCTCTCTTATGCTGCATGTTGAAACTCAGTTTACAGAATTCCATTTAATAGAGCTTATAGACCTTCTGTTGTAAAATCATCTGTATATAAATATAGCATTAATGGAATCAACCTAGTATTGTTTTCCCTGTTTAATAAGGGAGCCTGGAAGACAATTAAAAAAATGAAAACCGAACAGCACCTGCTTCAGTACGCATTTTAAATTGTGCAAAAATCTCGGGAGGTCTCCTTTTTTCACAATTGTTATATTGATGTGTTTGTAGAAATGCCAGAGTGTATGCTTTCCTTATCTTTCAGAAATGCAATATTTATAAAAGCAAGTCAAGTTTCAGTACTTTTGCTAGACAAGCCTGCAGTCTCTCATGGTATTGATTTTGAAATGTCAAGGCCTCAGTATATTCACTTTAAGGCACCAATGTTGTCTTTGCAGCTTCACTTCGTGGTTGAGACATCAGTATGGTGAGCTAGTTGACTTGCATATGCAGTTAATGAATGGAAGATAGGGAAGAGACAAAAATGACATTTCAGACAGAGACTGTCCTTGAAAGTCTGGAACACAGCAGAAAGGGTAATCAAGAAGGGTGTATCAGGCTTGAAAACCAATGAAAGAAAGGAAGAAATCAATAAAAGGATCAAGGATGCTTAAAAATAATAAAGCTGTACCAGTAGTCTTCATAATAAGTGCTAGTATACATGGTGGGCTGGCCTGATGATGGAGGAGGATGAAACAATCTGATAGCATCATTATAAGAAAGTTAGATAGTGGGAGGAACTGATGTTTGAAAGCAGTAAAGACTCCTTAAGGTTTTAACCCTAGTGAGAAGGAAGCATTGAGACAGTATAATGTCACAGGCTGACAACTGTCAGAAAACACTGTAAGAAATGTTTAAGGCAAGAGGATGAGAATGGGAGAAACAATAAATCAATGAGAACCATATAAAAGCTATAAACAATCACTACCATGACCCAATGTTTTTTGTTTTTGTTTGCTTGCTTTAAAAAATATCTTCCAGGGAATCCTGGCATTCCACACCAAATTACCAAGGGATAGTTCTCAACAGAGATGCAAATTTTTACTCATTTTGTTCTATCTCTAAATAAAGGATGATTTAAAATGTTTTCTTTTCATTCAATGTTTGTTTTGTTTACTCATGCATTTTAGATTTTCCCCCTTTTTTTTAAAAAAAAAAAACAACAACAGTGTATTTTGTGTAGAAGATCCACTTTATTTTTTTCTAAAGATACATGTAAACCAAAGGGTATTACAACAACAACAAGAATCCAAATTGTAAAACACCTTTCCACTCCCTCACCACAAATGACATTCAACAACTGTCTTGACAGAGTATATGCTGAGACACCAAAATAAAGAGAAAAATGTTAATATTCTACATCCCTATTGCTCATTGGCAAACATAGCAAGGTAAGCAATTCTGTGTGAAGAAATTATTAACTGCCAGTAATGTTCTTTAGTGGGGCTATTAACAGATGAGGTAGAGTGGCAACAATACTCAAAACCCTGACTGCCTCTGCCTCTAATTCTCTTCTGATTAGAGAATACTTGATAGGATCCTTTTCAAATTGTGAAGGTTGCTTGCTCCTAGACATTATAGAAATGAATAAATAAATAAAAGAAGAAAAGTATGACAGATAAAATTGCAGTGGTGCCAATTGGTAACAAAGCTACAGAAGGAAATAAAGGATGCTTGGATTACAATTTGGATGGTAGGAATGGAAAAAAGAGAGCGGTTATTGTCTGAACAATAGAGAAGGAAAGAGACTCAACTTGTTCACTGAGTTGGGGAGGGGGAAAAAGGAGAGAGCTTGTGAAAGAGCTTGCAAGAAGATAAGAGGCTCATTGTCACTGGACCTGCCAATATTGAGTAGTTAATGACAAATCTTCCAGCATAAATTTATAATGCATAGCAAGGACAACTATAAAGATTAGTTGTTAAATGTCATCAAGTCAACCTCAACTTTTGATGACTCAGTGAATGAGAGATCTCTCTGTCATAAATAGCCCTGCTCAAGTCTTACAGATCCATCCGAAATTTGGTCTTTCTCTTTTCCTACTGCCTTCTACCTTACCAAGCACCATTGTTTTCTTTTCCTAGTGGGTCTTGTCTTCCCATGATATGTTCAAATTAGGACTGTCACATTTTTTTTTTCATATCCACAGACTTTAATTTATTGTTTTATCATAGTTATTATATTTGTTATACATTTGTTTATAGCAGTTACATATTATTCAACACACACTTTAACATATATTCTTATTATTCTTATTACGGTTCTGGCTCGACCTACCTATCCGAACGCGTCTCCTCCTATGAACCAGTTAGGACATTAAGATCATCTGGGGAGGCCCTGCTCTCAATCCCGCCGGCTTCACAAGCACGCCTGGCGGGGATGAGAGACAGGGCCTTGTCAGTGGTGGCCCCTCGGCTGTGGAACGCCCTTCCTGCAGATATTAGATCGACCCCCTCCTTACTGGCATTCCTGAGGAAAGTAAAGACCTGGCTGTTTGAACAGGCATTCGACTAACAGTGTGATTGATTGACTGACTATCGGAACACGGAATATCGGATAACGAGTTTGGATTCTGATTTCATTGATGAGACCTGATGGATTTGTTATATTGATGTAGTGATGTATTGATATTGATGTTTAATGATTTGTGATGCTATTGCTTTTAAATGCTCAATGATTTTGTATTGTGTATACCTAAATTGTTGTAAACCGCTCTGAGTCACCTAAGGGCTGAGAAGAGCGGTATACAAATAAAGTAAATAAATAAATAAATATTATTCTTAAGCATTTTTTCTTTTTCTTTTTTCTCACCACTGTGCTCCCCTCCCCTCATCTCAAGCCACAACTTTTACATATTGTCTGTCCAAAATCTCCATTCTTCTTGTGGCGGTAACTTTCCTTCTTTATTTTTTAAACCATTTACAACAAATGTTCCCCATACATCATCAAAATTACTTTGTTTCCATATACCTTTTTAAACTTTTAATATACATGTCGGGACTGTCGCATTTTAATGAATGTTTGGGTTTGATTCACTCTTGGTTCTGCTTACTTGTATTTTTAGCAGTCCAAACAAATAGATTTCTTTCCTATCACCTTTATTCACTGTTCACAACCATATATAAAAATAGAAACATAACTGCCCATCTATTTATTTTGGTGTGTATCAGAAATGGCTGGATGTAGTGGCAAAATTTCATCCCTTTGGAAAACTTCTCTCTTTCCATTCTTTTCTTCTAAATCTATTAAGTGTTTTCATTATTTGTTTACATTCTTTTTTGGATCTTACATTAATATAATATAATATATAATTGCTTGCTATTATGTAATATTACACAGATTTTTTTGTTTCTTTACTCATTTATTAATTTGACCAGCACCTTCTCCTTTTTCTCCTCCCATAGATTTCTTGAGAAGCATAAAATGCAGCATAACATGTTTAAAATTCATTAATAAATTATAGATAACCTCTGGGCAGGTTAAATTCAGATTTGAAGCCTGATTGATATCTGTTGGTAAAAATGAATAGAAGAGCCTGTCACCAAGGGGCCTGCTTCTAGACTCTCTACCTGGAGGTAATTTGATTCTCCATTAACCTACTATCCACATCTTTGACATCCTTATCTTTTATCTCATAGTTCCTGAAGCCAAGTGCTATCCAAATATTTGGTTAAAATGATGTTCATTCGGAACACAGGAGTGCTGCAGAGAAAAGAGTAATTGTGAAGGAATAAAAGAGATAGAAAGTGAATCTAAGGAGTTGGGCGGCACTATTGGAAGCCATGGTATCTGAAGAAGTTACCCAGGGAAAGACTAATAATAAGAAAATGAGAGAGACGTGAAGAATAATGTCACAAAGAGTCACCTCAAGTTTCAAGGGAGAACAGCAGCGCCATTATGTCTTTACACTTCATTTTAAATGTTCCAGTGTGCAATGATTAAACTGAAAAAAGGCTTTTCCCTTTAAAAACTTTAAAGGGAAGGAATATTAATTATTAAGAAAACTTAAACTTTGTTTTAACATTTCAGTAGAGCAGCTGCTTAATGCTTACTCTGTGCAACACTACTGAAGCTTTTTTACTGAGAATTTAGACACAAAATAAAGGGATTTTTTAAAAATAAATGATCTATTTTGGAACAGTGCACATTTGCAAGAAACATGATATAACATTGATTTTATGCAGTTATAAGTTTAAAAGAACTCAATTTCTACTTCTTTTCTATGAACACACCTACATTGACCAAATAATGTGTGATGAAAGTGGCATAGGCAGAAGTGAATTGAACAATGAACATGTACCTGATCATGCATAAAGCCCTGAAACAGAGTCAAAATCTGGCTGGTATTTATATGCAGCAGCTTATATGCAGTTGATTCATGGCTTCATTCTCATATAGGTTTTATTTTAACTGGCCTCGCTGCAATGTGCATGTGCACAGATTGATGGAACACCTATCCCTTACTCACTTTAACTACCAATTCTGTTTATACCTACATGCATTCATGCGCATTATGACCCCTATTTTGGAATATCTTTCCTATTTTTTTCTTATCCTAGTTTAATGACAGGGATAAGAAAAATAGGGGGAGATATTCCAAAATAGGGGCCATAATGCACATTAATGCATGTAGGTATAAAAAAATTGATAAAGTGATTGAGAGATAAAAAGGTAAAGGTTGTCCCCTGACATTAAGTCCAGTCATGTCTGACTCTGGGGTGTGGTGCCCATCTCCATTTCTAAGCCTCCAAGGTCATGTGGCCAGCATGACTGCATGGAGCACCGTTACCTTCCCACCAGAGTGGTACCTATTGATCTACTCACATTTGCATATTTTCAAACTGCTAGGTTGGCAGAAGCTAAGGCTGACAGCGAAAGCTCATGCCGCTCCCTGGAATCAAACCTGCGACCTTTCGGTCAACAAGCTCAGCAGCTCAGCTCTTTAACCCACTGTGCCACTGGAGCGGGGTGCTTTTGCACCATGTGTCATATAAATACTAGGCTTGGGCAAGTTCGTTCGGAAGCTTCTAAAATCGTAATTAATTCGGAAAAAAAACCTTTTGAACCAATTTCGAGCCATGCAGGAATAGTGGGAGATGTAATTCCGAATTTAAATCACTTACCCATTTTTTGGAATTATTTTCGGATGTCTCCCACAGTTATTTTGATTTTTAGAACAATTAAGCAACTTTGGCAAAACCTCGCAGTTTCCCTTCTTAAAGGCCACGTTTAACAATCTCACAGTTTCCCTTCCCTGTTAGTTTTAAAATCTCACAGTTTCCCTTCCCTGGCTGGTGGTGAACGGCGCGGAAGAGGGACGAGGTGGGCATGGCTAAGAACAGCTTTTCCTGAAGGCCATGCCCCCAGCGACCTTCAAGGAGAGCTGTGCTTAGCCTGGCCCACCTCGTCCCTCTGCATCGCAGCTCACCACCAGGGAAGGGAAACTGCAAGATTTTAAAAGTGTTAGTTTCATCCCTCCTCGCCTTTAGGAGAAGGGTGAAGACTTGGTTATGGGACCAGGCCTTTGGGCACTTTGGCAATTAAATCAGACAACCAGGCGAGTAAGACCAGCAGGATTGATGAAGTGGAACGTAAAACTAGATCTATGAGTAGCGAACGCTGACCATGTAAGAGGAGAAACTGGGTTTGTATTTGGTTTTTATTGATTTTATGGTTATAATGTATATTTGGTGTTAACTGTGTATTGATGTAATTTTGTGTTTGATTGTTTTATGATGCAGGCATCAAATTGTGCCTTGCTTTTGTAAGCTGCCCTGAGTCCCCTTCGGGGTGAGAAGGGCGGGGTAAAAGAACCCCAAATAAATAAATAAATAAATAAATAAATAAATAAACAATAAATTAGTTTTAAAATCTCCCTTCCCTGGTGCCGAGCTGCGATGCAGAGGGATGAGGTGGGTGTGGCTAAGCACAGCTCTCCTTGAAGGTTGCTGGGGGCGTGGCCTTCAAGGAGAGCTGTGCTTAGCTACTCCCACCTTGTCCCTCTGCATGGCAGCTTGCCACCAGGGAAGGGAAACCATGAGATTTTAAAACTATCAGGGAAGGGAAACTGCGAGATTTTAAAACTGTTTGTTTAGGCTGACTTTGTCAAAGTAATAATGGTTCTGTAGGGAGGGGCACCTTCCATTAATGAAGCAAACGAAGTGATTTGGATTTCCTGCTATTTTCGATCTTTTTTTCAAGAAAATTTCATAAATCATATACAAAATGAGTTTAGAACTTTTTTTTCTTGATCGCCCAAGCCTACTAAAAAAACATGGAAATATGCTTGTTCAAAACAATTTCCTCAAGCATCTTGGAAAGTTACAGTAAATGCCCTCACACATTTGTGGTTGATTCTTATGTTCATCTTCAAGGCTTGATGGATTTAATAGAATAGGTTGTTTATTTATTCTGTTTTACAACCACAATGAAGTGAGTAGGTATTATGAAGACAAATGTTTTTCTCTTGAAGCTACATCCTTGGAGAACCAAAGAACTGGACTGAAGAAGAGCATTAAACTGTGATAGCTAATTGATATAGGAAAGATGGATATAACCTATCCTGGACATAATAATGAGGGAGCTTGTGATGAATTGGAATTGGTTGTGATTCTAGTTTTCGCCAAGATGTCATTTGGTACTGAAAACTGACACATGTTACTGTTAGAAGATAAACTACTGATGTTAAAGAAGGGAGCAGGTGATTATATAACAGATAAATAATTCCTGACCTTAAATGATGGGATTTAGCATCCCCTTGCAGCAAGTGGTAAAACTAGCCCCTCAGAGAAAGAATTCAATGTATACTTCATCAATATTGCAGTTCCTCACAACTGAGTAAACCTTTGCACCTATGACTATGCCAATGGAAGATGGATTCCCAAGGGTCATAGAACAAAAATATCAGCAACAGTGGTTATACATTTTATACAGAAAAAAAGAATTGCAGTGTGAATAAGTCTCTCTTATGATGCCATTGCTGCATATACAAGTAACTCAAAACAATAATTTCTGGACTCTTCTTGCTGCTGCCCTTGCTTTCACCAGTATGGAACTGACTAATGAGAGTTCCACACAAAACATTGACTGGGGAAGTTTATACCAGGATACATATTGAACCTAGATGCCGAGATTCCTCCTCCTCTTCTTCTTCTTCTTATGTCACAAGACCACTTCCTTCTGGTCATCATTCTGGGAAGAATACAGCTGAAAAGGTATGGAGTACCATTGTGTTTGTGTCTCTTTGGAAAGTGGTGGTTGGCCCACAGAGCATTTTCCCCTGGACCCCTTTCCTGCTAGATCACAAAGAAAAGCCCCGTTTATCTTCATGATCGCATCTCCCTCTACAAATCAGCCAAACTCTAAGATCCACTGGGGAGGCCCTTCTCTCGCTCCCACTACCATGATCAGCATGGCTGGTAGGGATGAGGGAGAGAGCCTTCTCGGTTGTGCCCCCCCCACCTCTGGAACACCCTCCCCAGGGAAATAAGACAGGCCCCTTCCCTCTCCCCTTTTCATAAGAACTTGAAGACTTCGTGCTTTCAACAGGCCTCCAAGAAGGACAAGCTCTACTCCTGGCCCTTCACCTCCTGGTCAGTTTCTCAATAAGCTCAGGAAATCAGCAGCTACAGGCCGCATTATTACTATTGCTGAGGCTGGTTTATTGAACTTTAGCCATTTCTCTGCCCCCTCCCCCCCCCCCCCCCCCGCTCCCCATGGCTTGCCTTGCACTAGCTCTGGCCCGGTCATCCCAAATTGCCTAGGACCTTTCTGAATTTCCAGCCCTAACAGTTAATCTTGGCACAAGGAATAAGGTGGGATTGGTTTTATGGTATATGTGTTGTGTTAAAATTTTATGCTATTTTTTTTGTTTATATGTTTTGTGTTTTTGTGTTTTGGTAACTATCCTGAGTCTCCTAGAGAAGATAGAGCAGTATATAAATAAAGTTTTATATTATTGTATTGTCGAAGGGTTTCATGGCCGGAATCACTGGGTTGTTGTAGGTTTTTTGGGGCTATATGGCCATGGTCTAGAGGCATTCTCTCCTGACGTTCCGCCTGCATCTAGAGCAAGCATCCTCAGAGGTAGTGAGGTCTGTTGGAACTAGGAAAAAATGTTTAGATATCTGTGGAATGGCCAGGTTGGGACAAAGGACTCTTGTCTGTTGGAGCTAGGTGTGAATGTTTCAACTGACCACCTTGATTAGCATTTGATGGCCTGGCAGTGCCTGGGGCAATCTTTTGTTGAGAGGTGATTAGATGTCCTTGTTTGTTTGTTTTGCTGTTGTAATTTTCGAGTTTTTTAAATACTGGTAGCCAGATTTTGTTCATTTTCATGGTTTTCTCCTTTCTGTTAAAATTGTCCCTATGCTTGTGGATTTCAATGGCTTCTCTGTGTAGTCTGACATGGTGGTTGTGAGAGTGGTCCAGCATTTTATATTATTATTATTATTATTATTATTATTATTATTATTATTATTATTATCTGTGTTTTTTTTCCTTACTGAGACAAACACATCTTGAACTAAAAGTATCTCTGTAATATATAGATACCAAAGAAAAGAAGAACCAAAGTCACACATTTACAGCTAACAGCATTATGTTGTGGCTCTCTATTTTAGATTTGTACACATGGATTCAGAACATAGAATAAGGGACCCATATGTGCATGCAAATGGGTGTGATCACTATCCATGTGGTCTACATTCGGGATTTTTCATACATACATAACTGGATACACAAGAATCACCTGAAATAATGTTATTCTTCCATCTGTGAAGAAATAGATCCCCTAGCAAACCAATATCAATAAATACCATAGCTTATTTAAATGCATTGGATTATTCCTTCAAATCATCCAGCCATGAGACAGCTAATCATGGTGCTTTTTTAATTTAAAAAATCATCCTTCTAAATACTTGCGAAATAGGATTATACTCACCTGGCTGGATAGTCTGGCGTTTTAAAATCCTTCTTATGGATTCTGGAATTCTATATCAGAGGCAAAGTATGCATATTAACTCTGTGTGTGTAAATGTGTGTGTGTCAGAGAAAACAAACAAAACAAAATAATCATTTAAAATAATTTAGACACATTTAGCTCCCCTCACCACCACAACACCTTTTATAGAAGGTGTATTAGAAGAACTGCTACCTAGACAGCAGTCAAAAGCATTTCACTGATTACAAACTTTGCTCCCAATTATTTTATTCACCATTTTCAAGATTGAGTTGGGGGGAGAGAGGAATCACAAGCAGGCTTTAAGGATTAGCTCTGTTGAATGAACACGCTTAGAAGCAAATCCTCAGGCTATAGCCATATAAAAAGTTCTGGTTCATGTCAGCTATAGCTGGAAGAGGGTAAATCAGGTGTCAGACAATGGTGCTGTTTTCGAGAGAAAACATGTTCAGTGAACATTCAGTACTATGAGATGTCTTTTCTGTGTATAAGGAAAGATTCAGTTCTATGTGACTATCACCTCATCTGAAACATTATCTGGAAATTTACAACATATGTAATTCAATTTGCATTTATTGGTCCATGTTCTAGGGCACAACTTCAATGTTATACTGATGGGATGTGTTCTGGAACAGCTGTTCCAGGAGCTCCAATTTTATTTGCTTTGAATTAAATGTTGGTTTGCAATCCCAGGCTTGGGATTTTGCAGCAGGGTGGCTTCCTGTTGTAGTTTACAATCATAGGGCAAGCCACCTGTCAATTATAGTTAGGATGCCTGGTCCCGCCCCTCTCTGGGTTTTTTGGAGGGAAGGGGCCATTTTTCAGTTAGTCTCAGCAAAGGAAGTCTATGCAGAGGATGTATACAGACGTCCTCCTGTACAAAGGCTTCGTCCCTTAAGACTTCCTGGGGGAGAACAGTCTTAAGAGCCTCTAAAGATTCCCAAAGGTTCCAGGGAAACAGCCTTACAGCCCTGAGGAATTCCAGCGGGAATAACAGCTCTAACCATCAAAGCAGCTAAGTGACTACAGACCTGCTGGTACGTCTACTCGATTCTGAGATGCAGTTCAGCCGGTAGTGGATTCAAATCAGTCAGGTTTAGGTTCACAGCAGCCTGGGAGGAGCTAGAAAGGGGAATTTTCCTTTGAACAAGGTTTTTGAAGATAGTGCGTGTTCCCTGTGAACAAGATTGCAAGAGCCAAGAGACTATTAAGAAAACTTTACAATTCCTGTTTGTTCATCAATAAAAGACTGTTATATTTAACCTCAAGCCTCATAAAGACTGTTTAATAAGGGAAATTTCTCTAAAGGCTTCTTTTCGGGGGCCCTGGCTTCCCGCTGGATCCAAGCTATACATCCTCTCTTAAAGGCACTACATTTCAGGTCCAGCGGTGACAGAACAGGATGTGTTAATCAGTTCCATGATAGCTGCATGGAGCTGATGTGGGTTACTGCGGCCTTGAACCATGGTAGAAAAGGTTGTCTGTTGTTCTGGATTCCTGAGAAGTGAGAACAAACTGCAACTTTGGGCCCATGGAAGCATTTGGAATGGTTTCAAGATGGAACCAGCCATAATTGTTTACGTAGCCATCCTGTATTCCCTAGACTTAGGTAACCCAGGGACATGGGATGACACTCATCATTCCTTTTCCATTTTTGTTGTAGTGAGTGCCAGTGGGTTAGTGTCTGTCACTCTTCATCAGGATTGATATTGGTCAGAAGAGCAAGGCAATTGGAGATGGAAAGGGGAAAGGAGGCAGTAATTCCGCCTCTCTTCCTCTCCCCTCCTGTCACCCAGGCCAACAGCACTTTAGGCAATGCCTGAAGCCACTCTGAGTCTCTTTGGTGGAGAGAAAAACAGGGTATAAACAAATAGGAGGAGGGGGGGAGAAGCAGTAGTAGTGGTGGACAGGAGCCATGCTGTGAACATTTGCCACTGCTACAATGAGAATAGGACAGTTAGGATGGCCATCAGGTGGTGCCAAACTGCATTTGGAACTGTTGAATGGTCAGATCTTTTTCATGACTTTGCAGGTGCCTATGGGTTGGTGATCAAAACCATACTGGGACCGATCCAGAGTCTAACACCCCCTTCAGGATAATAGTACAGATGTCTCTCTAGTCTCTGTAGCAGAATGGGGGAAAAGGGGAAAATTCTCATCTTCTATATTAAGCATGGGCAAATTTTGGCCATCCAGGTGTTAGGAATTGTGGAAAGTGAAGTCCAAAACACCTCGAAGGCTGACGTTTTGTCATGCCTGTTCCATATGATGTGCCTTTGAAAGAGTTAAAGGTAACTATCATATAATCTCTCAGTCTTGTCTTTTAAAAAACAAAACAAAACCACTAAACATCTCTAGATCCTTAAGCCATTTTTCATATGGTTTGATTTCCAGATTTTTTTTAACATCATAGTCACCCTCCTCTGATAAAATTAAGACAGGTAAAGAATTTCAGAATGGGAACTAATCCTGAACAGATTCCTGGGGGAAGTAAATCTCATGGTTCAGGATTTATTCCCATTCTGGATCCTTTACCTGTCTAAATCTGGAAATCAAACCTTAGGGCAGTGGTTCTCAACCTGGGGTCCCCAGATGTTTTTGGCCTTCAGCTCCCAGAAATCCTAACAGCTGGTAAACTGGCTGGGATATCTGGGAGTTGTAGGTCAAAAGCATCTGGGGACCCCAGGTTGAGAACCACTGCCTTAGGGTTTTTAGAGAATTGTAAAGCAAATGAAATTTAGTAGTTTTTGCTTTTTAGATAGACTGCTTCCATTAGTCAACTGAGGCGGTAGCTCCAGCAAAAACTCCAGCTCTAGTCATAAAATAATGATTTAAAAAATGAAGCAAAACAAAAATCCTAATGTGAACTCTTATAGTATTCCTCCTAGTTATTTCAGAGTTATGGTGACCCCATCATGGTTTCTTAGAAATATTGATTCAGAGGGGGGTTGCCTTTCCTCTGTGGATAATAGGGTGTTATTTGTTAATGGTTAGCCTGTTTCCATGTGGATTCAAATCCTGGTCTCCAGAATTTTAGGAATTTATCACAGGGAACTACTATAGTCACATTATTGTTGATAGTGGATACATACCACATTGAACACTTGCACCATTGCACCTCTCTTCAATTCCACCATTGCCTCCAATAGTGAATCCATGGTCCCACCATTATACTTCTAACACCTTCCTTAACCCAATTACCTAAGCTGCTTCTGTTTCTTAAATTTTTAATCATTATTTCAATAGTTTCAGTATTAAAAACAGCATATACATGGAAAACAGACACTTGGAATTAGCAAGGGAGGGGGTAAAGGGGAATCACACCCCAACATCTTATTACTGCCAGCAATGGAATGCACACAGTAGTATGATAGAGTGATGATCTAGCTAAAATGCTGCTTTGCCTGCCTCTTATGATAAAGTCCACATGCCTATTCTCAAATAACTACACGATACAGCAGTTGCTCATAGATTCATATATAAAAGCAGAGGATGCCCGACTTTACTTTGTATTCTTCCATGATTCTCTAGTCAATCTTACTCTACACAGGCTTGAATTGCATATTGCCACACACAACAGGAGTCTCTGATGACCCAGGGAGCTGATCACTATCCTATCTGCATGCATAAAATTGAAATAAAGTTTAAATGAAGTACACAGAGCGATTCATTGCTTTTCTGAGTTTTTCTAAACAAC
Source organism: Anolis sagrei (assembly GCF_037176765.1). Classification (NCBI taxonomy): domain Eukaryota; kingdom Metazoa; phylum Chordata; class Lepidosauria; order Squamata; family Anolidae; genus Anolis; species Anolis sagrei. Next base: position 94,561,407 of record NC_090024.1, read on the forward strand.
TGGACAAAAATCCTAAGAGAGAAAGAGAAAAAACTGTGCTTGAGATCTGTCTCTCATAAAACTATTGAAAAATTGCTTTCTTTGGGGCCATGTTTTTGCTATGTAACTGTATAATGTGGCAACAGAAGCAAAGGTATGTGCCAGGGCAATGTTTGTTCTGTCACAGACTGCAAATGGGCTTTCAGGGATTTATCTTTTTTGAAAAGAACTAAATGGCATCTTGTTAGTAACATACTTGACGGCCAGGTCCCCGATTTATTTCAAAAGCCCATTTCCAAAAAAACCTCCTCAGCCAAAATGTGGCAAGGGACTGCTATCTCCCCTTGGCAGGTTGGCCTCCTTTGCAGAGCTCTTATGCCTTTCTTTAAAAAATTGCCTTTTGAGGAAGAAGGCACTGAGTAGTTGAGGGGAGGGGGCAGGTCATCTACAAGTCAGAAAAAAATAGCTGAAGCTTTCATTTTGGCTCACTACGCACACAAATACTTCCCTCAACTCTGACTTGAACAGCCCTCTTGCCTTCCTATTATCTTCTGTATATGTTGCACATATATTATGCCTGTTGTGACTTTATCAACTTCTGTCTCAACTATGTAGCATAGGGCAAGATCCAGGGTGTTTTTTGGGATGGTGGTGGGTGGGTGGGGGGAATGGAGCCTATTCAGTCTTAGTTCTCCATGTGGGGCCCCTTTAAGGTACTTTGGAGGGAGGCATGCAACTAGGGTCAAGGCCACTCTTGGAGAGAGGATCAGACTCACTCTCAAGTGGCAGAAAAATCATGCAATAACAGTGTGTCTCCACAATTCTGATTTTCTGAATGAAGCAGAGAGTGTTTGAGGATCAGGACATCCATAGGGATAATAATATGCTTGTTTATAAAGCTATTGTCCTCCCAACCCTGTTATACGCCTGTGGAACATGGACTACCTACAGATGTCACACTCAACATCTGGAATGATTCTATCAGTGTTGCCTCCAAAAAATCCTACAAATCACTTGGGAAGACAGGTGGTCAAGGGTCAGCATGCTGGAAGAAGCAAAGACCACCAGCATTGAAGTGATGCTCCTATGCCATCAACTCTGCCAGACTGACCACATTGTCTGAATGCCTGATCACCACCTACCAAAGCAGTTACTATACTCTCAATTCGAGAATGGAAAACAGAATGTTGGTGGACACTAAAAGGGATTTAAAGAGGGGCTTAAAGTTAGTGTTAAAAACTGTTTCATAGACACTGAGAACTTGGAAGCTCTGCCCTTGAGTGCTCCAACTGGAAGCCAGCTGTGACCAGAAGTGCTGTGGAATTTGAAGCAGCACAAATGGAGGGCAAAAGGGAGAAATGTGCCAAGAGGAAGGCACGTCAAGCCAACCCACACTGGGACTTCCTTCCACCTTGAAATCGATGTCCTCACTGTGGAAAAACATGCAGATCAAATATAGGGCTCCACAGTCACCTGCGTATCTACTGCCAAGACTCTACACTTGGAAGGACATCATACTCAGACAACAAAGGATCCCCTAAGTAAGTAAAGTACAACTCTGACCCCATGTATGCCTCCTTCCAACAGATGGATGAATGGAGTATTGTGGACTGACAATCAAGTTATCTGATAGAAGGATCTATCTTCATGTCATGATAGCATTATTCTAATTGTATACTGTGTAATACAGTTCCATGTCAATTACAGGTTTCTGATTTCTTGGATTCCTTTGTTTCTGCTAACATCTCATCAATAGGCTGACAATACCAATTTTTACAGTGCTCAAAAACTCTTGTGAGGGAATTTTTTTGGAGGTGCAAGGTTTGTTTGCATCATAGTTCTTAGAAGCAAACATGAAACTGGTTAAAATTACAAATAGGCATATGTTTCAAGATGTTCTAAAAATAAAAAGTCCAGTTTGCTAAAATACCAATATTAAATATGCCCTTCAATGAAAAGCAATACCAATGCCAAACTGAATGTCACAGCTAAAGGTTCTTGATATAATGCTGCAGCCCCAAGAGAATATTGCCTTCAGTGTTTTGTTCTACAAATATTAGTCTTCTTCAGCTATTACATTTGTTACATTTCTGCATGTGTTACCTGGTAAGAAATGTTGGAACACCATTCCTGTTGTAGTACAGCATGATAGTAATGTTACTACTACTGGTAGAAGGGAGAAGAGGGCTGTGCAGGTGTTGGAGGAGGAGCAGCAGCAAAAGCGGATTAGAGACATATTCATGGCTCCAACTGATTCAGAGTCCTTCGAGGGTTTCTCAGATTGTGAAATGGGGGAAGGAGAGGAAAGCAGGGGAGTTAAGCGGGCTACTCGAGAACAAGAATCAGATGAGGAGATCCAAAGGAAGCGTATCCGTGATATACTTAGTGCTCCAACAGAAGATGAAGACTTTGTGGGTTTTGAAAGGAGTGATGGGACTGGGAGTGACGATGGAGAGGAGGATGCTTTAGACTGGACCTGTGCGCAGGAGATTAGAGACTTCTGTACCCAGCCCACATCCAGTGATGACTTTGAGGGGTTTGCAGAGGACTGGCAATCTGGGAACACTTGGGAAGACCTAAGTCTTGAAAGACGCTGGCAAAGGTGGAGAGATGGGTGTCAGTGCTCAGCTGCAGGGAATGGGGCAGCTGAAAGTGATGATGAAAGGGTGGGAAGCAGTTCATCCTCTGATCGGAAGTTATAGGATATAAGTTGGTTATAATTCAATGGGTCTTTGCAGAAGGCAAAGTGTCTTATCGGGTTTGGTTTTTTGTTACTGCCATTACTCTCAAGTTTGGGTCCTTGGACTACAGATTTCTGTGTTTCCATGACTTCTGGCTGGAATTCCGTAAGTGCTGACTTCAACCTCCCCTTTGACTCTGGACTGTGTTTTGACGATGACTTCGCTTTTTGGACTGCTTCATCTCATTTTGGACGTGCCTGGACTTCGGACTGTTTTTGGACTTCGATTTTGCATGCTCCCACCTTGTTTTCTTGTGCTTTTTGGACCTTTTGAATTTCAAGCAGATTGCTGTAACTTTTTGTTATCCCAGATTATACTCTGGTATAATCCAGATTATATTCCGGTATAATCCAGATTATATTTAAATTGGGTTTTTTGCTTAGCGGTTGCTATAGACTCTTAGTTTGTGCTAGAGGCACTGAGTTAAGCATCTCTAAGCCTTTTTTGTTTTTAATATACCTTTGTTTGGACCTTTTATACTGTGTTTGGCATTCTTGAGGCTTCTGGGTCTTGACAGTTCCAGATTCCAGTGCACAATTTCTCAAGATTGGAATTCACATGATGCAAGCCTCACTCATTCACTCAAAGGACTGATAGTCAAATTAAAGTTAATTATATATATAATATTACAAAAGCATAACGTACTGGTGAAATTACTTGTGAGTGCATGTGACTATGTGAATAACAGAACTTTATAAATGTATTAGCCAAATGTTTTGGTTTCACCTCCATTGACTCAAAATAAAATGTGCTTCATACAAGTGGGCACTTTTGAATCCTCTACTGTAAAACATCCTTAAGTGGATGGTGGTATTAAGTATTATCCTTTAGGTTGAAACTATACAGACTTCAGTCTTAAATTTGTGGAAACATTAATCCCCCCATTAGACCCAAGGTGCTTGAAAGTCATGGCACCTCAATTAAAAACAGAGGCACATCAAATCAGAGGCCATGGTTTTCTGACTTAAAATGTCTAGCTATGGTTCTTTATATGTCCTGGTGAGGATTTCAGGCTCACACCTTCTGAAATGTGTATGCAGGTCTGTGGTAGTTATTTTCCCAACATACTACAGATGGTATCCTGTATGTCTGCATTCAATCATTTAAATAAGATGACAAAACTTGTAGTGAATGTTTCTTTAATACCACAGATCATATTAGTCACTGCTCGTCTAAAAGTGACTCTCTTCTTAGGTCGCTTCCACACAGCTGTATACAATCCCACATAATCTGCTTTGAACTACATTATGTTGGCAGTGTGGATTCAGATAACACAGTTAAAAGCAAATATTGTGGATTATCCACCTTGATATTCTAGGTTATATGGCTGTGTGGAAGTGTCCTTGTAGTACACCTTATTGTGTGTGTGTGATTAGACCCACTATTCTGGAAACAAACACAACACTAGTGTATTTTAAAAAGTCATATGAGCAGAGATCCAACACATCAAGATATTAGGAGTTCAGTGTTAACATCTTGTGGTTATGACATTTAATAATAATGGCTAATAGTCAGCTGAAGATTTTGAGCATTTGTATCTTACCGATGCTTTTAAAATATGTCTTTAAAATGTTAACTGTCATGAACATGAATTGTCATTGATTCTACACAATATTCCAATAAAAAGTACTTGCCATGGTATTTATTGATGGTATCCTGTATTGCAGAACCTGACCTCAGGATTTATATTTTAAGTCTAACATCATATCAAGTTGTATTAAAATCATATTATATCTGATAATTATATTATTTGTGCCAATGTGTGGGTGATAACTTTTTAGGAAGCAAGTTTGGAGGCAGGATTAACTTCACTACTAGCTGTAAATCATCAGGTTTAATAACATGGATTTCTATTTGGAAGCTTCAAATAAATGGGATTTCATGCATTGTTGTGACAGAATGAGGAGAGAGGGTTCTTTTAGTGTCCACTGTTGCAATGGTAAAAGAAGGTAAAAGCCTGTTCTCTCAGAGATGATGGCATTCATCAAAGCCCCCTGGCTGCAAAAGAGCAATCTGTGTCGCTCATTTGATCTGTCACCAGTTATCAGTACGCAATAAAGATCTGAAAGAATGGCAGAGACATAGAAGGCTACATAGACAGGAGAATATTGATGACTCTGGATAGTATTTTTCTCACCAAAAAGTAAGGGGAAGAAAGGGAAGCTCAGATCTAGCTGCTCACTTTTCATAGGGAAGAAAAACACCTTATATAATGCAGTTTGATTCAGATACACACAATGCTGTTTTGAAGTGCAGGCCCTCATTGTGCCAGTTGCTATGGGTGGAGAGCCTAAATCTGCAATTGATTTAGTAGCACTTGTTGGGTCCCATGTCAGAAGGACAGTAAATTGCCTCCAGATTTGGGTTCAGACTTTAACATTGTTATCCAAGGTGTCAAACTTATTTTGGTGAATGTCTCAGCAAGTTGGACAGCTCATTTTTAGCTATGTTGTAACCCACTTTGAGCCACAAGGAGAGGTGAGTATAAACTAATAATAATAATAATAATAATAATAATAATAATAATAATAATAATAATAATAATTTAAAGCAATACAAAACTTCAGGCAGATTCACCACCACATTTATATAGGAACTCTTTCAGCTACCACGAATATTGCACCCAAACTCAGAAAAATCATGATACTCCAGAAGGGGTTTCAGACAATACAGTCCCTGCTAATAATAATAAAAAAACAACAATGCCAGGATTTTGATTTTGCTAACTCTGAGATTACTATGCAACTGCTTATTCAAAACTTTCATTAAAAATATGGCAGAATCAATAGCTTAAGAACAATAAGATGATTTCTTCCTTCTCATCCACCTTCTGTATCCAAATCCCCAGCATTCAGAGTTAATCCAGAGCTACGCCCATCCTCAACACAAACTATTTTAATTAAGTTTATATTTAATGACAATAATAAAAGTGGTGGTCAAATTTGGTTTTGAAGATGGGAAATCTGAAGGGAGCTGAATGGAGAAATGTAGCAAAAGTCGTCAAAAGATATGATGAAAAGTCTGACAAAATATTAACAATAAGATTTAAGGGAAACACATCAAAATAATAGTAGTTCATGTTTATGTTCTAACAAGAGAGAAAGAGGAAGACAACATTGAAATATTCTTTACTGTAGTCCAGGAAGAAATTGATGTCACCAAAAAGAGTTCTTGTTAGTGAAAGGCAATTTGAAAGCAAAAGTTAAAAACATTAAATGTCTAAGATTGTTGGAACATCTGGCTTCCATATATGAAGCGGGATGTTAACTGCTTGAATTTTGATAGGGTGTCTTATAATTACTTGTTTATGGGATCACTATAAGTCAGTCTCAACCTGACAGCAGTAAACAACAACACATTGGAAACAGGAAACAGAAAAAAATATTTAAAAAAAACTCTTTCCCAGTGGTCCTTCAAATCCAGCAATGTGGAATTAATAAGTAAAATATTATTTTACAAACCCTGAAGGTAGTTTCAATATAGGTCTTTATATAACTTTAACATGGCATCAGTATGCCCACATTATTTCCAATATTAATGTGTTTTTTTTACCTTATTTTGTTTCAAGTTCTCTAGAAAACGTTATTTGTATGCAGAAAATCAAAGGCTCTTTACCTGTTTCAATCTAATTTCAAAAGACCATCTAACAAGTCTTGTGAAATTCCTCTTCCTTTGACCTTGGAGAGCAGCTGCCAATCAAGCTATAAAGAGTTAGGGCCATTCCAGAAAGGCCCTATATCCCAGGCTCTAATCCCAGGTTTTCTCTTTATCCTAGATTATCTGGAAGTGTGGACTCATATGATCTAGTTTAAAGTAGAAAACCTGGGATCAGATCATGGACTATAGGGCCTGTTTGGAAGGGCCCTAAGTCTAAATCACGACTTTTTAAACTGTGAGTCTTGACCCACAGTTTGGGTCTTGATCCCACTAACCCTAACCCTTAGCTAAACGTTGAGGTCATGAAAAAAGTTCACAACAGTAAAAGATTTACACATATCTGTTAGGAATAATCTGCAATGTTTACAATCGACTCTGCGGAAAATGCTTCAGCAAAATGAGCCTGTTTAGCAAACCTTTCGAAGGCTGAAAATGCATTGGATATGTTGGGGGGGGGGGGAGAGTTTGGTGGTGGCTACTTTACTGCTTTTCTAGCGCAGAAACTAGGCCACTGCCAAAAAGCATCTGAAGAAGGCCACAAGGCATTTTGTTCTGAGAGAAATTCCACACAAAGCAAGTACATAAAAAGAAAGTGGGGAATGTGCTCAATTTTAAAGTAAATGTTGAAGCCTTCATATAAATATGTATTTAACTGCCATGAAACGAGTAAGAGCAGAAATCCACAGAACATAGTTCCAAGCCCCTTAAGGTCATATTTAACGTCACAGCAGCTGACTTTCCTTGTTAAGAGAAAAATGAGATTTTATGCCCCATTTTAAGACCCATTTTAGAAACCGATTAAAGTGCCTCCAGAACAGGTCTTGAACACTACATAGCAGAAAGGGTCTCACATGTGTCACATTGCTGAAATGTATTCATTGAAAGTTACAAGAAAGCATCTTTTCTAATTGCTGCCAGTTAGAGGAGTATATAAAGGAAGTCAAATGTGTCCTTTCCATAATCAAGCACAAACTCAAGGTTAAGTTTCAGCAGTAAAACCATCTCACACAATTCATCAACATACATTATGTGATTACTGTTCTTTTACTTCTTCTCTTTCTGAGTGGAAGATGAGAAACATGAAACCTCCAAGACCATTTTCTGACCTCAGAATCTCCCAGAGCAAAGGACTTATCATTTATTTCAAAAGAGGGAGGAGAAGAACAGAACTTCAAGGGGGTAGGAGTCTCATTAAAAACAACCCCCCCCCCCACATTTTATTTTAATGGGAAATCTATTATTTCATTTTTAAAAATGTGGAACTGATCTTCTAGTCATTTTCAGTTTCATTTATAAGGCACTAGTAGGATCAGAAGGCCAAGCAAAGTGCCATTTGAGCCTTTGCGCTTTTCACCTTTGGTTTAAACACTATGACTCTAAGGATGTATTGCACTTCATTGCAGAAGACCAGCTGACCCTTAAGCATGTATTAATCACCCTCTTGGCATGTTTCACATATACTGGCAGTGACATTGGAATTGCTCCCTTTGGTGACATAGTTAATTGGGTCATATATTCACAAATAGGAGAGTTACACAATAAGATATCAAAAACATGCAGTTGGTCCAGCATTTGTGGTTCCGGCTTTCAAAGGCATGTGTCATTCAAAAGGTTTAGCCTTGAGGAAAGTCTTCAATTCATATATTTTTTTAAACCTGACATTCTTTAAAGACTCTCCAGACAATGTTTACTTCTTCAAAATAAAAAGTGGAAACTTTACTTTTGTTAAGAATGCGAATCCAACCAAATTCTTTTCCATTCCTTAAACTGAACGGCAATTTCATATTCCTTCAAATTGACTCCAATTCATGGCAATCCTGTCAAAAAGTTTTTGGCACATTTTATTTAGAGAAGGTTTACAATTGCCTTTCTCTTAAGCTAAGAATGGCCACCCAAAGAGGTTCCATGATGGGTTCTGTACTCTTTTATTTCTGAGTCCTAGTCCAATATTTATCATAGTGGCTCTTCTGGTAAGAACTTTGAAACAAAATTCCAAGCATTTCCATTAAAATGATGGAAAACAACTAATCATTTTTAAGAGTAAGAAAACGGGGGAAAAAAAACTTCTCCCATTCAGGCACAAAGGTTTTGTATGTACATCCATTAAAAGTTTCAATTTGAACCATTGTGTGTTCAAATATGTTTGAAACCCTGACACTTTTTGTATGGATTTCTAATTATAACATAGCAAACAAGTAGAATTTCCAAGCTGGCAATAAATGAACCTATTAAAATTGTTCAGAATAAAAAGGCTGATAAACATATTCAATTAATAAAGTGTAATTTTCCACCAAAATGGGAAAATACTTTAATCTAAGCCAACTTCTGAATTTCCACTAAATTTGGGAGACTTTGCCAGATTAAAACTTTCTAACAGATGTAGGTGATATGTGACTTGTGCTGTTTTTAACAGTTTATTTAATGTATTGATGTGTTATGGTTTTAATGATTTTTAATTCATTTTAATGTATAATGCATATTTTATTTTATGTTTATTATGCCATTGAATTATTACCAATTTGGAATCCACTCTGAGTCCCCTTTGGGGCTGAGATAAAGTGTGGTAAAATACAGTAAATAAATAAAATAAAATAAAGTGAAAAGGCCTTCACAGTCTAGAATGATGACTAAAGATCACAATATGAAATTAAGATTTACCACAGTTTTACTTAATTAACTAAAGCTATGACAAGCATTGGAAAATTAGTTTCAAATAAAACATGAGCTGCTAAGAAATTGGAAAGTAGGGATTAATAACATGATGATTTCCAAAACAAAAAGGTACTACCACTTGGGTTCCAAGCAATAGCTCTGAAAGGAAGACATTCCATCAATCTACACACAATTCTTGCCTCCAAGAAAGTGAAAAATACAACCTTTCCCTCCACAAAAATATGTTTCAGTATATACCTAAGTCATTCTCTTCATCTAACACTCCCTGCCCAATGTGCCACAAAGGGAAATAAAATTCAGTCAAGCCAAATATAAACAAGCTGCAGATGAAAGCATAGAACCCAAAGGCCCTTCTACTAAATCCCAATGGGTAACTGGATAGTCTCATATTATTTTTAAAAAGAGTGGATGAGTACTGTGTACTCACCTACTATTTCCTATATAATATGAGATCCAGAAAGGACTGACTTTTTCTTAAATAATATGAGACCCAAAAAGAAATGATCCTAATGAAAACTGGCTCAATGCTTGTGAGGCTTACAGTTTTGTGATACAAGCCTTTCTAGTCTTCATTCCTCCAAAAGGGTTGGTGAAAACAGCTCACTTAAGGAGCAATATTCTATATAGTGGGTTGTCAAGAGACGGTGAAAGAATAATGTTTTCACACTTTTTTCAAAATACATGTTACAGTGATGTTAGTCTATGCTAGTGAGTATAGAATTTCTGTGTCATGGTATGAAAAAGGATTTTCCCCAAACTCTTCTAACACCTCAGCAAAATCTTCAAGTTTCTAGCTCAGATTTCTGACTTCACAAACCTGCCTCAGATTAGACTTCAAGAACGTAAGTCTAGGTTATGGTGTGGGAGAACAACTGGACACCTTGGAGATAGTTAGATAGATCCAAATTTTCCCAAAATATTTTTCACCATGAGAACAAAGTCAATTATTTCACCTCTTGCTGCTTGTTTTCAGGTCATTTCTGACTGATGGTAACCTGAAGGCAACTTGAAGGTATACACACAAGGCAAACCTATCAAAAGTTTTTCTTGGCAGAATTTGTTCAGAACAGTTTTTTTCCATACTTTTCTCTAAGGTTAAGTGAGTTTGACTTGCCCAAGGTCACCACTAGTCCAACTACTATACCATGCCGGACCTCATACAAACACACAGTTTTAATTAGGACACTGAAATAACAATGAGCAAGCAAATGTCATCTATATTCTTGAGACTTCCAGGAAAAGGTTTGTGTTTGTGGTGTGTCAATTGTAATTGTTAAACTCAATAAGGCAGACTGGCTTTCATTAGTGAAAGATATGCAAATTATCCCTTCCAGTGAACGTCTATAGAAAGAGAGAGAGAACAAAAATAAAATCTGTTAATCCTTTGTTCGGTTCCTTTCTCCTCATCAAAATCTCATTATCAGTCCTGGAATTTTAATTGTTTTATGAATGGATGGAAAGTTTCCCAGTACTTCTGACCTACTTTCGTTGACCTCCATGAAAGAGTCTCCCCCAACTGACTCATATACTCCCTTCTGTTTTTACTCTGCTTGTTGTAGCTGTAGTTGCAGAATTCCTACTGATTCATTTCATTTCTTTCATACAAATTTGTCATTTTTGACAAATAGTACACCTGAAAGCTAAACTATGTACTAGCATATACCATGCTGTGATGTCCTTGGACACACCAACAGATATTCTTTAAAAACTGCCACCTGACTTGTCAAGATTGAAGTAGAATTATTTTTGTTTTTTAGAAGTACAAATAGTTTTTTTTGGAAAAGGGTTACAATTCACATTTTTTTCTGAATTGTGCAAAACTTTATCCCTTTCACTGGAATACAGGGTTTCATCTCTTGAAGCTTCTTTTGAATGATACAAACTGCCTTGTGAGAGAAAGTATAATCATGAATACTCCTGCATAAAGCTCCAATTGTAAATTAATATGAATGGGAGATCAAATTAAAAGTACATGAAAAAGCATCCTTAAAGCTGCAGCATATAGACATGGTGCACACAGTCTACTAGATAATCCTACAGGTGGGATATTTTTGAACCCAGTAACCAAACTGGATTAACAAGGTCAGCACTCTGAGCCAAAACATTTCAACTTACAGAACTTTATTTAATAGCATTTTGTTTTCTTCCAAAATCTTGGGTTCTATACCTTAAAATATATGTCTGTTTTGCTTGCAGACTACAATGAATAGTTATGAAGAAAGTTCACAACATTCTGTCACATTATTGTGTGATCAATATAATTCAAGATATGGGTAAGTAAATACTAGAAGCAGGATTTATTCTTCATATTTGGGTTCATCGGGGCAGCTAGAAAGCTCAGTCATACACAGCTTGAGCACTGAGAGCAAGTATTTTGCAGTCCCATTCCCAAAGCATGCAAAGGTGGTAAGGACAAAGAGGAAAGGATTACCCCCCCACCACCACCACACACACACACACACACATTTTACCATCCACATTTCATAACTCTTCTCCATTCACAGACTCCACGTTTCTTCACCTGAATTATCTAATTCCAGAAGATACCACTTGTATGTACCTATTGGGACAAGAGCTGAATCCACATGCCAATCCAAGTGTAGTTGTTGTCTGTCCTGTTGCTTTCCTTTTGAAATAGATATCCTCATGAGGACTTAAATGCACATTTGGACATGATCGCATTTGGAAATCAACACAGTGTAAACTGATTTCATTAGTACTTAAACATGCTTTTGATACATATCTGGTTCAATTTGCATCCCTTTAAAATGTGTGGAAGCTCCCTGCATCACTTTAAATGATCCCTGTAGTGGTGAAGTAGAACTTTGCAGAAGTTAGCCTATGGACAAGTCTTTCCCAAGGCAACTTATCATGTTTACCATAGGAAACTTTGAAAGTGAAGACAGCTACTCCATATATTGGGAATACTGCCAAATGGCTGCTGGTAACATAAATTAGATGCAAATTAATTGCAATTATAAAACTAATATTAGATCTAATTTCACCTTCAGCACAGCATTATTCTGATATAGGAGGTCCCATGCTGATAAGCTACTCAGTATTTGAAATGTACCACTTCATCTATGAAGACCTCCAGTTCACTCACATCATTTATCTAAAGTCCCATGTACATTGCCATGTACTCTAGTTTCTAAAGGTATAGGGGTTATCCAGAAAGTAAGGTTACAATATTTTTTTAAAAATACAAAGAATGAATATATTTTAATAAAACTTAAATGGATAGGTATTACATTATTTCCCCACACAATCACCATTGAGTTCAATACATTTTGTCATCCATGCGATGAGTTTTTGATGCCTGTGTCATAAAAATTTCCCTCCGCCTTTTTCAGCCAGTTCGTCACTTTGATTTTCACCTTGCCATCTTTGGAAATATGTTTTTCACTGAAGGATTGCTTCAATTTAGTGACCAGATGATAGTCTCTGGTGGTAAGCTTGGGGCTGTAAAAGGAGTGGCTTAAAACATCCCAACCAAATGAAGTCAACAACTCTTGTGTTGCATGAACGGTGTGTGGACATGCATTGTCACAAAGAAGACAGACTCCCACCATCAGCATCCCACAACATTTTTTTTTGATGGCTCTGCAAAGTTTCTTCATGGTCTCACAATATATTCTGTACCCATTTTGTCACATGCTGTCTTGATATTATGTCCTCTCCATAAACTTGTCTTTGCCACCCTATGCCTGTACGATGTAAAATATGTCCCACATTTTGACTGAAATCTCCCATTTTCAATGTGAAGGTTGGATTACTGCTTTGCTTTAGCTGCAAAAGAGAGTGCTGCCAGGCAGTGAATATGGAAGCTGAAATTTGAAGAGAAAAGAGTCTGCTTCTGTTCTTGCTTCCAGAGATCAGGGGCTGCAATAAAATTTCCAGACACAGTGGCATTGAAACTAACTTCCCCCCTACCTCTCCTTGGGAATAATGGAAGTCCTGGCTGGCAATAGATCATTTATCTGTCTGGTGATGAAAAAGAAATGTATTTTTATACAAAAATAAATTCATGCAATTCATTCTATCCAATATTATTAGTTTCTTATTCAGTAGGATTGAACTATGAGCAGGAGTTTCTTTTCTCCTTCCCCATTTTTAAATTAGACATAGAGAAAAGGGCAAAATTCTCTTGAAGAAATTTCAAAAACATTAAGAAAAGATGGACACTAAGAAAATATGCAAAAATATGCATTTGTATATCAATGTGTATACCAGAATATCAATGTGTATACCAGAAGGAAAGGAAAGAAACTGTTGCAACTAATTATGCAAGCATTACATAAAGAATACACATTACATATCTAAAGAAATGCAACAAATTTAAGACTGAGAGATTGTTTTATCCCATGGATGTCCCAGCAGATGCAATGAGCTGCAAGTGTTTTCAGTTTTCTATATGTACTTAGGGAATTAATTGGTGTGATAAGACCACTGGCTATCTTAGCTTCCTCTAGTATCCAGACATGCTCTTATCTCAAGCAAGATGGACTTGCAATGGCAGACACCATTTTTAGAATCTTTTGCAACAATGTCCTAGAAGAAATACAACACAAATCACTGTATGGGGGGTGAGTGTGCTTAGATAGCCGTAGGCCATTCTACACTCTTTAAAATATTGGGAGGACCAAAGGTTGACCTGATTAATCCCAGTTTTCTCCACAATAATCTAACCTGAGGCATCATTTGGGCACCTCAGGTTACCCTGTGATGTGTCATGGGATATTATGCAGTGTAGAAGGACCCTGAATGGTGTTTGGTAAGTCTGCTGTCTGTGTCCTCGCTATTTATGATATCTTCCTGGTCCCTTAACTTGCACTGAACATTACATCAAACATAGGATGCTTGCTAACAGTAACATTTTCTCTCTAATGTCATCAGGTGTGGATGATCCATTTCACACATACAATGCATGGATGGGTATGATGGGAGTGCAGGAGGGGCTGTGTATGGGCATATCTGTATATCAGTATGGATATATCACTTAATGTGTTTTTTCACAATGCTATTAACTGGAGGATGGGGCAAGGTGGATATTTAAACCCAGTCAATCTTTTGGCACATTGTTAATTCCGCCTTTGTGTGCACAGAGTGGCTGTGTTCTAATGCTCAGTTTGGTCATCAAAATCCATACTTTTAAAGCCACCATAAATTCAAAGAGACAAATCTAATAGAATGAGGGGAGGGGGAGGGGGAATCTCTCAGCATAAGCACAATGGCATGGAAACATTATTATCTAATGCATTTTGGCTTCCTGCTTCCTTTCAAAAAAGACACCGACAGATTAAGTACTGTAAATGTAGGTGAATTTTAAATTTCAAAGTGTCACAAATACAGACTTCAAAAAAATTGGCTTGAATACCTCAATAGCTATTGTAGCTTCTTTTTGGAGAGAAGATGCAGGGGGCATTGGAAGCTTAGCAATAAAGGACAATTTGTGTTTCTGAAGAGAAAGAGGTATTTTCTCTTTCTGCTGAGCCACCACAGTTACAACACTATGTGAGATATGTGCTAAGGGTCTCTGTTCCAAAACCCAACTTCTATTGAAGATATATTACTCCATTTGTGTGCCATCTTTCTGCCAAGGAATGAAAGGTATTATATGTGGTTGCCTTAATTTTCTGCTTGCACTCCTATCAACTTTGTTAGCCAATAGAGAGACTGACCCAATATCACTAAAGAAAGATAGGTATGAAAACCACGGCTTAAGGTACATCTACAATATAGAAACCACTTTAACTACCATGGTTTAATGCTATGAAATGATAGGAGCTGCAGTTTTCCAAGGTCTTTTACCTTCCCTGCTGTGAGATCTGCTACTGGGACCAGATAAATTTCCTCCCCAATGTTTGGGGAATGGAGGGGAGGGGAACACTAAAAAATCCTATGATTCCATAGGATGCATCAATGATGGTTGGAATGGTGTAAAATGTTACCATTGTGTAATGTGCAAAAGACCCATGACTATTATTTGTGCAACGCTCAAGGCAGCTTGTTTATTTATTTATTTATTTATTTATTTGTAATAGTATGTGGGCCTGTAGTTGGGGGGTTCTAACCCCCCCAAAAGGGTTCTCCCTCCCCCCGAAACCTGATTTACTCAAGAATTTTAACTGGTTAACCAAGTTATGAGTAAACCGGGCTTCTTTTTTAACCTAACACATTTCAAGGCAGGGTTGAACTTTTAACCCCCTCCCCCCCCCCCAGCTATGGCCCTGATTGTATGTATCTATTCATTTAATTCATGCATATCAAAGGTTTTTACTACAAAGTTCAATAAAACCCAGCACAATAAAGATCAAACACAAGTAAATGTCAAACCACTTCAACAAAAAAGTAGCAAATAACATCCAAAAGTTAAAATTCACTTCAGCAAGAAAGGTATCTTAAAAACCAAAAGCCAGTCTGAAATCTGATTTTTTTTAGAAAAACAAAAACAAAATTTGCCAACAGAAGGACAAAAAGTTAGATTTTATTGTGAGTTATAAGCTTTGTTATTTTACCACGTTTATAAGCTGCCCATCTCACCCGGAAACACAATTCAATTCCTTGAATACATATAAAAATAAAACAACATAAACTTTAAAATCACTTAATTAAAACCTATCACTTAAAATCAGTCCAAAAGCATATTCCAGGAGCCATTTGTCATTATTCATTATTGCACTGAGAAATCGTTGTTGCACTAGGACAGCTTTGGACAGAATGCAAATTTCCCAGCCTTTGTGTTTTCAACCATTTTTCATTACAGCTATAAATGTATATTTACATGCCACAGTAAGGGGTGAGGACATCAGGTGCCATTTAACCAGGACTGATTCATGTTTATATCTGCACTGTAAATAATAAGGCTATCTTATTTGCCTAGAAAATGTCCCAATGAGGTCAATTAACTTTGTGGCAAACATGCTTAGTATCTGAGTGCAAACACAGATAGCAAAGTATACTCAATATTATTTTTGTTTATATCACACATATACTTTCTTGATTTTTCCTCACATACGAACCCTGACACCTTCATAATAGGGGAACTAGTTGTTGAATTGGGGAAAATAACTATAGCTATAGTAGTTGAAATGACATACTGTATTTTCAATCCCATTTTTTTGTGTAACTTTCCAGAATATTTCTCTTGTGTACATCTTCAGCTCTAAGTTGACTTGACTTGAGTGGAGACAAGAGAAAACATGTCAGATATTAACAGTCAGCAGCACACTAAATGCCTACATTTATGCCTGAAGCAAGGAAACCTATTCTCATATTTGTGTGACTGAGATGGTTTCTTGGTAACAAGCAAACTGGGTAACACTGTCTTATAAGCCTTGTGGCAAAACCATTGTTCAAAGTATTGAAAGCAAAACATATAGAAATGTTTACCACATCATCATTTTTATTTGACTTAATGGAAATAGTTGTTCCCTTATTACTAATGGCTGAGGAAATCTGGAAAATATTATAATGACTGAGGAAATGTAGAGAGTATTCTGAGAAGAATATAACTGATTATTTAATCACTGCAGCACAACTATATTGAGATAGCTGTTTTGTAACCAACATTGTTGTGCTGTGTTTTCAGGGTTTTTAATTTGCCCAACAGTTCCAACAATCACAACAACATTTTTCTGTCTTGTTGCCATTTTTTTCTCCTCTTAAAAACATCCTGACTCTCCCTCCTTTCCTCCACTTGTTTACCCACACTGCAGAGTTTCAGGACTCACGAATTCTTCTGGGACAGTTTGAGATCCAGAGCAGATTGAAACTACTGAACAATGTTAAAATTTAGAGGTTTTGCCGTTGTACAGCTTTTTTGAAATTAGACATGAATCCTGTAGGAGGAAGTGAAAGAATCATCTTAAAAGATGACCATAATACTCACATAGCAGAAAAAGTCATATTTTGGATTTCTGTATATCCCATTGCATAAATGTACAGTTAGAGAAGGATGTTTACGTTACACATCGCTACCCATAAAGTCACACATATACTTATACAGAATGGATACATCCAAAGGAGATCTCTTTTGACTTACATTATATGGTATGATGATTCCTGAATTGCATGCTCACATAATTGGGTACAAGAAATCCAACCAAAACTACAATTGAATTCTTAAACAAACAAACAAAACAACCTTACTCTTCAGGCTCACCTCTCACTTTCCCATAATGTAGTTGTCTACATACCAGATCACAGCTTGTCCAGAAGGTTAATTTCACTTGCCTATATTCAGTTATTGTTACTGATGAAAAAATGTCCTCAACAAAGTAGACCTACAGTACAGTATTTTATGAATAGAACTGGACAATTGCATCCAGTTTCTTCTTTATTCCCCATTTTTTAAAAAAAATGCTGGAGGAAATAATTTTAATTTGTATTGTTTTGGAACATTAGGGTATTTTTTCATGCTGGGGACATGAAGCCTTAGGGATACACAAACATATTTGCATGTAAATCACAGGCAATATTTTCCCTTAACCTCTTCCTGGATATCGCCACATGCAAAAATATTAAACATCTCCCTGAATCCTATTATGCTCCCCAGTTATAGTAGACACAGTTAATTCACTATTCATCAATTGATTACACTGTTTTGAATTTACCAATGGGATCTGGACCAATTTATCATTTCTACCTATCACTTACTTTATTTTTAAGAAAAAAATAAACCAGAACACAAATATACACACAATACCCACCCTACAAATCAATCCATACAAGGAGGATCAAGAGTTGGGTGAATATGGGGTACCCCGTACCTCTCCTGTGGTAACTGTCTAAGTCTACCTCCTCTGTTCAAATATTTTGTTGTTGTTCATTCGTTCAGTCGTCTCCGACTCTTCGTGACCTCATGGACCAGCCTACGCCAGAGCTCCCTGTCGGCTGTTACCACCCCCAGCTCCCTCAAGGTCAGTCCAGTCACTTCAAGGATGCCATCCATCCATCTTGCCCTTGGTCAGCCCCTCTTCCTTTTGCCTTCCACTTTCCCCAGCATAATTGTCTTCTCTAGGCTTTCCTGTCTCCTCATGATGTGGCCAAAGTACTTCAACTTTTAAATTTTAAATATTAAATTTTAAATATTAAAACTTTTCAAATATTTTAGCTGCAGATTATCACTGGAAAAGCATGAACTGGAGTTACATCTACCTGATCTATATCACTGTAGCATCCAAGTTATAAGAAGATTGAGTATTTTTATTTGCAAAATGCTGAACAAATTCTTCACAGCAGGGTGTTGAGTGGTTTAAATCCACCCATAGGTCAGGTTGCAATAGACCCTTGACCACACTGCTGGATGTCTCTTTGCAGATACAAGACCAATAGAGAACAAAGGTTTCATCTAACCGCATTCCCTTAACATAGTTCTTAAAATAGCCCTTAGCCTTTGTTTGATCGAATACATTTTTAATTTCCTTTCTATATAGCTCTGCTTACTGTCTAACTTGTTGCATTGCTATCGGATGCTTAGAAACTTGTTGCCTGGCTTGGCGTCACTCTATGAAAAGGTATGTTTAGGAGTGATTGTGTCCATTGCTGTAATCATTCCTCCATTCCAGAGGTCAACCAGGGTTTTGATAGAATTGTCTGTTGAACTGACAGGAAAATTCCCCCAAGAGCTGCACATAAATCATCCAGATGCAGCTGAATCAGTAAGTTTCCTCATATTTGTTTTTTGTCACTCTGGGTATGACTCTGGAAATACGGTTATTGTGAAAAATGTTCCAGAAACACAAATACCTGTTATTTTATTATTATTTGTGCCCTGCAATATAACTTTTGCGGAATCAGAGAATTGTATACAATATGTGTGTGTACACACACACACACACACATATCCTAAAGTGTGGGCTACAAGCATGTTATACATTACATATCATAAAATATATCCTTTCGATTTGATCTTCAGTAGATGACATAATTTGGTAATTTCCTTTTTGTTCCCAGAACTAGGTGTAAAACTCCAAATAGAGCAGAAATATTTTGCTTTGTTGATGAAGGTTAAGATTCCATTTATATTTTTAAACTACAAATTCTTGTTTGCAGTTGCAAAGCACGTTCCTTTCTATATTATTTGGCTCTGAATCATCCAAAATACCACCCTTGTCTTTTGTGCAGTTCCTATTTGTTCATATCTATCCATTCTACCTAGATCACGGGGTCTCCTTCAAAAACAAAGATCACACAGTCAGACCAATTTTCCTTTTCTTGGCAATGTGAAATGACTGCAGCATTTCTTTTTGTCTTGGTTTTTGCTGTTGTTTGTTTGCTTCTTAAATCCATGATTCTTCTCTTTATAGCATACTGTGCATCTTTCTTTCCTCTTCCCCATTTTCTTCACTGTCTTTGGCATCAATAGAGGAGATACTCTACAAGATTGCCCTCATTTTCAAAACAGTAAAATACAAAGCACAAGACGTTTTCCTTTCTCCCTGTACAGTGGTTATTGTGATATATATTTTAAAATATTGTTAAATATATATGAGAAGAAGGAGCGGGCATTCAGATGGCTAGCACAAACACTATTTGTTTTATTTTTAGGTTATATACAACATCAAATAGCCTTAAACTCTTCCGCCTGTTTCTGTGATTTCTCTTGAAGGTTCAGCTGGAGGTTTGAATAAAAGCAGTAGTGATTTCTCTTCTTTCTTTCTTTTTCAAGGGAGATGTGTTGTGACTTTCAATCTACTAAGAAATTATGCATTTGTCCTCCAAACACCCTTCTACTAATACTCACTCAATTTGGATAGATATTTATGGTATACTGAACCTCTGAAATAAAACCCTTGTCTAAGAGGAAGGCCAAGACAAGTCAGTTCTGTGAAGAAACTATATGATAGGTTCATCTTAGGGTCACCATAAGTCAGAAATAACAAACTTAATTTGCTTCTGATGGGTCCAGGGAGAAGTTTAATAGAAATAACATCCATGTTAGGTCATAATATTGATTTTCCATGTTTTAGACTCCAACAATCCTCCAGCCAGCAACTGGGATGCCGAAAGATGTTGTTGAAACAAACAACTTTTCCAGACAATGTATTATCATTTTTTAAAAACTCCACTTCTATTTTATTTTCTGGCAAGTGATCTGAAAAAATTTGGAGGGTGAGACATCTTTCTTTCTGGTTAATTGACAATCATATCTGAGCCACAGGGGGAATGTGTTGTGTGCACAAAGTCTCTCTCTCTCATTATCTCTAGTATCGCAGAAAAAAATCTGATAGGTCTCTCAGGAAAGATTACTATCTCAGATTTTGGAAAGAGTGACACTTATCCGGTTGGAGGAGAAAATATTAGATGGAAGATTCGCATGAACCTACTGCTATGTTAAAGCCTCTGGAGCTAGCAGATTTAAGGACTGAATCTAGTCTGAATTTTACTCTAAACTTTAAGGTACCTGTTCATAGTATTGAATCCTTTTGCCCAAATAGATTCAGAACTTCAGATATTACCTTCATATGTTCAGTTACATTTTACCCCCACCTCACTCCCATCCCAATACTGGACAACATTTGTCTCCCAAAGTTTTTACATCAGAAAAATAGACATATCATGTCATTAGGACTACAAATTGAAAATGCAAAACACACAGTGAAAGAAGAATGGAAAGGAGAAGATGGATTAGGTAGAAGAACTAAGGTTTTCAGTACCAGAACAAAGTGGTGAGAATTCTAAATGATGAAGCAAACTGATTTTTCTTTGCTGGTGTTCTTGCATGATGTGGAGGTTGGTGACTCTTAATTTCCTTTTCTTTAGAGATAGTATTAGGTTTTTTTTTTCCCCTCTTGATTCTGCACCTAACAGCCAATTTGTAGCCTAATATTCTTTCTGGCAGGCAGAAGGTGAGCTGTTCTTTCTCTGACTGAGAAGTGGATCCAGTTTGATCTTTTCCTTCTCTTGGTGTTTTTCCTGGGAAACAGGGGTCTCTGAATGATTGTAGGTAGCCTTTTTAATGCCATGTCCCCCCCAAAAAAAAAACCCCCACTTTTTTCCTTTTCCCCCTCTCTAGTCTTAGGAAATATGTTTAGTTTTAAACTATGGTGGATGCCTTATCTTGAATACTGTTAATGAATGTATGGAGAGCTAATGAAGAGCCATAGTAGTGGTGGTCAGGCTGTTGTTCTAGACTGTGAAGCCCAGAAGCTTCCTGACTGACCTCAGGCCAGTCGCAATCTTTTAGTACTTAAGGAAAAAAATTGTGAGTTTGGGCCTGGAATAATGCCCCTTTTATTTGTTCTCAAGTTAATTTCAAGTCATTGCAATACTATGCATGGGAGACCCCAAGAACCCAGGTCATCAATTGCTTTGTTCATTTCTTGCTTGATTAAATCAAGCTTCCACCTGTAATACTCTTTTCCTGCTGCCCTCCACCTTGTTGAGAATTACCATCTTTTCCAGTGAGTTTTGTCATCTCATTATATGCCCAAAGTACAACATCCTCTTGTTAGTCTTCTTGGCTTCTAATGACATTTTAGGCCTGATTTAATGACAGACCTATTGATCTGTCTATAATATTAATAAAACCATCATCCAGCACCACATTTCAAATGAGGTGATCTTCTTTCTCTCAACTTTCTTCTTTGTACAGTTTTCGCAACCAAATATAGAAATCAAATAAATTATGATATTATTGTTCTAATTACCACTTCTAAAGAACTTTACATTTCATGATTGTACCAAATTCCTTGATTGTTATACCATCTCTCAGCTATTCTGTTCAGAATGCTAAGATGAGTATGGTTTGGCTAAAATTAGAAGAAAGTTAGCTCTTAGAAGAAATTTAACTCTTAAGAATACTCCACTGACAAAGGTCTCTCTTTAAACAAACTCCCCTCCCTGAAAATTCACTTTGTCAAGGAGAGGAGTGGTTCCTGCTATTTTTAATCAGAAGTAACCATGTTAATTAATGGTTACTTAATTAACCATTAATTAAACTTAACAGACAAAATAACAATTGAAAGCATCATAAAATACAAAGAAAACCCCTGCTAAAACACACTAAAGATAAAAATATTTTAAACCCATTTCATTGTAAGTGGAGATTCAACAAAACCAATGGCCAGGGTTACAAATGGATGTGGCCAACTATAAAAGGGCTGAGCATGGGATAATGCAAACAACAAATCATAGGGCTGAGAATTGGATGAAGTGCAGGACAGAGTGCTATCTGGCTACCTGGGAACTGGGCCTAGGGACTAATTATTCTTGAAAACTTGCTGGAACATCCAAGTTTTCAAATCCCTATGACAGGAAGACAGTGTGAGGACCTGCCTATTCTCCCTGGGGAGGAAATTCTAAAGTCGGGGAGCCACCACTGAGAAGGTCCTCTCCCTCATCACCACCACCGTGCTTGTAACAGTGGTTGAAG
Source organism: Anolis sagrei (assembly GCF_037176765.1). NCBI lineage: Eukaryota > Metazoa > Chordata > Lepidosauria > Squamata > Anolidae > Anolis > Anolis sagrei. Next base: position 94,583,835 of record NC_090024.1, read on the forward strand.
TGAGAGGAGTGTCTCCCCGGCAGATCTTAGAGCCAGTGCCAGTTCATAGGGGGATATGCAATCCAGAAGATAGGTAGAGGCCAAACCATTTAGAGCTTTGTAGGTCATAACCTGCACCTTGAATTGGAACTGGAAACCTATCTGCAGCCAACGGAGCTGCTTTAATAAGAGCATCATAAGAAACAAATTTGAATACAAATTCAACATCATCAAAACTTGTCACATCAGATGCTTGCATTTGGGTAGCATTGGAGGCTTCACAATGGTTCAAAGGGAGAAGTTTCAGAGTGGGCAACAAGGAGGATGCTGTAGCTGATAGTTGGATCGGTGGCTTTAGAAGGTTTTTCCTGGCTTACATCTAACTGAATATATCTGCTACCATATTAATTCATAGTATCTCATCCTTGATCTAGTCATAGTATACAATTATAGCACTATTATTTCTTTTTAACTACTATGTTTCCATCTTACAGAATAATGGGTTTTGAAGCTGATCAGGCATTAGAATACTCTTGCTGAGAATTCTAAATGCAGATCCCAGGATTTCAGAGGATGCAACTGTGACATTAAAGTGAAATAATAGCTCCATAATGGTGTAGTGTGAACTTTTGAGCTAGCTTTTGGATTCTCAAAGGTATCTCCATAATTTGCACCACATTTTCAGCCAATATTCCATGTTCCTTTTTGGCTTATACAAGAAAACATCCTGTTCAGACTTTGTGCGTCACATTGCTTGCTCATTCAGGCAATTAGAAGTGATTTATGCTCCCTTTGAATAATACCCATAGTTTTTATTGGTCCTCCAAGACCAATAAAGCAACAAACTTCTAAAATGCTAGAAAGTAGCGGCTTGCAAATTACATTCTGGGGAACCCTCTGGTTTGAAAATACATAAGGGGTTTCCCACTAAGATTATCAGGGAGGGGTGAACAATCTTCCCTGAAAGATAGCCACTTACTACTCATTATTTGCTTTTATTTCATTTCAAATATATGAGTATTATGTGTGTTTTGAAGTACATATAGTGACAGGAAAAATGGGCCTGATAAGAATTTTGAGTACAGCAAGTTTAGCTTTTCCAGAATCTTTTATTTCATGTGACAATCCCTATGAATAGTTTTTTTTCAGTGTTAACTTTGATTGAAAGATGCTCCCTGGTGTTTGAAAACCACAGTTATACATGATAGTTATCATTCACTGTTGCATTCAGTCTCTATGTGTAAAGACAGACTTTCATGTAGTTCAAGAATGGCTATTTGAAATGCATGGCAATAGTTACAAACAAATGATTAGAAACAAGTTTCACTAATTTAACCACGGCATAATATGAAGCATTACGACTTCATGATATGAAGTATGACTATGGGATCCCAGCTGAACAGATTAAATTCTTGAAAGAGGATACTGTCAAGGTGATGCATGCCATATGCCAGCAAATATGGAAAACACAAGAATGGCCTTCAGACTGGAAAAAAAATCAACTTATATCCCCAAATCAAAAAAGGGAAATGCTAAAGACTGCTCAAACTTCCATACAGTGGCCCTTATTTCTCATGCCAGTAAGGTAATGCTCAAGATCCTGCAAGGAAGACTCCAGCAATACATGAAGAGAGAGTTGCCAGATGTACAAGCTGGGCTTAGAAAAGGCAGAGGAATGAGAGACCAGATTGCCAATATCCGCTGGATAATGGAGAAAGGCAGGGAGTTTCAGAAAAACATCTATTTCTGTTTTACTGACTATTCTAAAGCCTTTGACTGTGTGGATCATCATAAATTGTGGCAAGTTCTTGGTGGTATGAGCATACCAAATCACCTTGTCTCTCTCCTGAGGAATCCGTATAAGGACCAAGTTGCAACAGTAAGAATTGACCATGGAACAACAGATTGGTTCAAGACTGGGAAAGGCATATGGCAGGGTTGTATACTCTCACCCAACCTATTCAACTTGTATGCAGAACACATCATGCAATGTGCGGGGCTTGACAAATGCAAGGCTGGGGTGAAAATTGCTGGAAGAAACATTAACAACTTTAGATATGCAGATGACACTACTTCGATGGCCGAAAGCGAGGAGGAGCTGAGAAGCCTTCTAATCAAGGTGAAAGAAGAAAGCACAAAAGCTGGGTTGCAGCGAAACATAAAAAAACCAAGATTATGGCAACAAGAATGACTGACAACTGGGAAATAGAGGGGGGAAACGTAGAGGCAGTGACAGACTTTGTATTACTGCAGATGCAGACTCCTGTCGCACCTCAGGATAGATTCACCTTGCTCAGAACACCACACACCAAGGCTGTACGTTTTGTAGTTTATTAAAGAAAAGGCAAAGTCTTAAACACAAAAGTAAAGTTGCAAAAGTTCAATAGCCAAACAGTCTTAAATGCAAAGGCAGAGTTTCCAAAGTCCAAAAGCAAATAACATGAAGCATAATCCATAAGCATTGATCAAACAAGATTCCATGGCAGCATGACAGAGTCCCAAGAAGCCAAGATCCAAATCAAAGTCCCAAGAAGCGAGAAGCATTGCCCAAAAGCCCAAGCAATCCAAAGAAGTTATCAGGGTGTTTGCTGAAGTTGCACTGACAAAAGGTCACCTTCAATCAGCTCACTAAATATGCTTTCCCAGCATGAAAGCATTCCTTTGATCTCTAACCTCTCTCTTGTTTGTAAGCCTTGTACTACGGTGAACCCTGAATTACAAGCAATCCAGCCTATCTAAATCTGCAGAGCCTTCAAGGTTGAATAACTCATTATCCTGGAGCTGGGAATCACCAGCCTGAGAATCAGCAGGCAGAGAGCTCACAGGCTGGTTCACCTCCTCCTGCACCTGTGAAGTTTTACTAAAATCATAAACATTTTATAAGACAACATCCCTTCCCATGGGAAACTGGAACTCCTCGTCTTCAGCATCAACATCATTTGTATCAACAATAGGAACATGTTCAGGAATCTGAAACTCATCATCCTCTTCCTGCTCTTCCTGATGCTTCAGCTGAGCCACAACAACTGCAGCCAGGAAATCAGGAAATACTTCTTGGGAGGAGAGCAATGTCCAATTTTGATAAAATAGTGAAGAGTAGAGACATCACACTGGCAATGAATATCCGCATAGTTAAAGCAATGGTATTCCCCATAGTCACCTACGGATGTGAGAGCTGGACCACAGGGAAGGCTGAGCGAAGGAAGATAGATGATTTTTAACTGTGGTGCTGGAGGAAAATTCTGAGAATGCCTTGGACTGTGAGAAGATCCAACCAGTCCATACTTCAGGAAATAAAGCCCGACTGGTCATTGGAGGGAAAGATATTGGAGGGAAGACAAAGTTGAAGTACTTTGGCCACATCATTAGGAGGTAGGAAAGCTTAGAGAAGACAATTATGCTGTGGAAAGTGGAAGGAAAAAGGAAGAGGGGCTGACCAAGGGCAAGATGGATGGATGGGATCCTTGAAGTGACTGGATTGACCTTGAAGGAGCTGGGGGTAGTGACGGCCGACAGGGAGCTCTGGCGTGGGCTGGTCCACAAGGTCACAAAGAGTCAGAAATGACTGAACAAATGAAAAACAACAATAATATGAAGTATACCTTTTTAATCGATTGACTTCTTTTACTTATGAGCCAAACATGAATATGGAAAGTAACTTGTTACGTCATTGGGTTGTACTGGTGAGGAATAAGACAACACAATGATACTAATGGTGGCAGAATGTATTCCTTTCTCTGAGATCTCTAAACTATGCAGAAAATTGCATAGATATCATATCCCATTCCACCTTGGTATCAGAATTGACCAAAATGCTATCCCATTATATATTTTTTGCTTCTCCAACAACAACAAAAAAGACATTTTCAGTAGGTATGACTAAGTCCTCTTCCAATCACTGCAATAGATATTTTCCAGTAGAGAGGCTTATGCCCATACAACCCATATGACAGACTGATAACCCATCTAGTCTTTGGGTCTGTGACAAGCTCTCCACAGTAAAATGTGGAAATTGGCTGGGCAATTTTGAGCTATTTGTGCAGGCTTTTGAGAAATGAAGGCACTAGCATAGCTATATGTTTATGCGGAGATTTTCAGTAGGAAGGGTGAACAGAAATAAAATCATAAATCAAGCCAGTTTATCAGAATCCAACTCAGAAGCATGATATTAGGAGCAATTTTCAAGTAATAGAATTCATTTTCAGAAACATATGTCAATGTTTTAGAACCTAAAACTCTCAGCCTTCTTTTTTCCTCCTCCTCCTTTGTTTGGTGATGGAAATTAAAAACAAATAGCATAAATGAGAAAGTTTTTTTCTTTAAATGTGAAGGGCATTAAGCACGCTGGGGTAGTATTGACCTATAGGGTAATACTGAGTTCCCAGTTGGCACTGACTCACAATGAGAGAGGACTAGGGTAATAAAAATCTGATGTCCAGCTGATTTACAGGCTGCAGTTATGAATGCCCCTTCTTCCGGGAAAAGGGCTGAACAGATTAAATGAGACTTAGTCATGAGACTTCAGGCAAAGAACTCCTTTTTAGTACAAGGGGAGTCCTTGTCAAAAAACTCTTTATGCCCTCCTCCTTCATTCACTTGCAAATCACTCTGTGTTTGATACAGCCAACCCCCCCCCCCTCTTCCTACACATGCACATCACTCACATGCACTGCACACCTTCCCCACTCATTTCCCAAACCTCCTCACATTTGAGCACTGGCTGGATCTTCATCAGCAGCAATTGCTCTTCATCTGTGAGGGACAGTTCTTATTAATCAGGGGTTTGGAGTGGAAACCAATCAGATACAGGGTACCTCTGGCTTCGGTTTCCTAGTTGCCTAAGTTAAAAGTGATGCAGAGAGAGAGGGAGAGAGAGAAAGAACAGGAGCAGAAGCTCTGAATACAGGCAGAGCCAGCACGGGAGCTAGCAGTAACAGGCAGAGAGGAGAGAAGGCAGCACTCGATCAGCAGTGGACAGCAAAGCACTGAGAACAAATAGCCACCTCCACCAGGGAAAATAAAGGTGAGTGATGTTCTTCTCTTATCCTTGGATTCACAAACAAACTTCAAAGTCTGTTAAGGGCTGTTATTTTTGGCATTCATATTGCCATATCCATAGGGAAGGAGGGTGGGGGGAAGGTTCAGTTCAGAAAATAAAGCTAAAGCAAGCAGCAAAAAAGAAGATTGGGATACATTTCTGAAAGTATTCCAGGCAAAGAACTCCTTTGCCTGGAATACTTGGATTCTGAATTGAAAGGTGTGTGTTTCAATTCCACACTTCTTGCATTTGCTCCTAAATTGATTATGCATGGGGTCCATTTGATAATAAGTTTCAGACAGGTAGGAGCTTATGTGTTCAGTTTTGCTGTGGAGTCCTTTCAGCATTTTCTTTCACTTCACATTAATTCAAACACACATTCTTTCTTCCGTTCAATGTATCAGCGTGGAGAACAGTTGCTGCCCTCTCCAGGGAGTAAGATTTCAACCTGTTCTTAGAGCATCCAGTTTTTTTAAAAAGAAATGATAAACAAAAAGTAGAATGTAATTATTAAAGAATGTGTCAGATGGGTGGCTTTCAAAGGGCAGCAAGGAAAATTGTCATTCACACAAAATAGTGGATTGAAGGAAGATCAACATATAGGTGATTTGGTTTGAAGTGTATGTCATGGTTGCCTCAGAGCACTTGAAAGGGAAAATAATATTTTACCAATTTAATGTGCCGTGCTGAACAAGGTTCAAGGTTTCAATCACCCCAGAGCTCTTTTGCAGGTTTTCTACACAAAGGTGTGTGTGTGTGTGTAGTGTGAACAAAGTCAGCAAGTGTGGTGGAAGTGGTAGAGGTAGTAGAATTATCTAACTGTTTCCCAAAAGACTATAGCCTTTATCCTAGGTAGGTCTGTGATTTTTGTGCTGCAAAACAGTTGAAAAGAGGCAGGGAGGGAGAAAAAAACTGATCAAAATAGCTGCTTTTAAGAATCTGAGTCATCTGGAAAAAGCAATTAATTGACAATTTTCCCACCACCGCTTCTTTCCGTTCCCCCCTTTCTTTTTCAATTACACATGCAAGAAACTACATGATGGCACCACTCCAATTTCACAGAATACCCAGGTCTCGGACTACGAATGATGAATGTGAACTGTAAAGGAAATCAATATCCTCTGCAATTGTATGGGCAAGTCTGTGTATTGTAGTCATTCATCCTTTGGCAGGCAGTTTTAAATAATGGCTCAGGATAGATACGGGCAAGGAGCTCAGTTGGGTCATTTTAATTTGCACCAACGAACTCTGGATCAAATCACAGAGGGGTTGGGCAGAATATTTGGTTGTTGATGAAGATGATTACTGGGATGGAGTAAGTTTCAAAGCTATCCTGTGCATAATTTAGTAATTCCTGTTCATTATTACCGAGCATGGGAAGAGTGGTGGGATGGGGCAAACTTACCAATTTATCACATGTGCTTGAACACCATTCCTTTTTTTCACACAACAGATGTTAAAGATCCTAATGACATTTGGTAATTCTTATTTTTTTTGCAAGTATAGCAGAATTTGGAGGACATTTTTAGATTGCTTTTAGATTAATGCAAGTTAAGCATCCCTTATCTGGAATTCCGAAATCCAAAATACTACAAAATCCAAAATTGTCCACATGAGTGGCTGAGAGAGTGACACCCTTGCTTTTCATTGGTTAAATGTACACACACACACAAACACACACACAAATGTCGGGTCCCAAGCATTTCTCATTTCTGATAAGGAATACCCAACTGGAACATTACTTAGTATGCATGTAGATATGCATGTTGTTGTTGTTCATTCGTTCAGTCATTTCTGACTCTTCGTGACCTCATGGACCAGCCTGCACCAGAGCTGCCTGTCGGCCGTCACCTCCCCCAGATCCTTCAGAGTCAAGCCAGTCACTTCAAGGATGCCATCCATCCATCTTGCCCTTGGTTGGCCCCTCTTCCTTTCTCCTTCCATTTTCCCCAGCATAATTGTCTCCTCTAAGCTTTCCTATCTCCTCATGATGTGGTCAAAGTACTTCAACTTTGCCTCTAATATCCTTCCCTCCAATGAGCAGTTGTATATACACACACACATTTCTGGTCCCAAGCATTTCTCATTTCTGATAAGAAATACCCAACTGGAACATCACTTAGTATGCATGTAGATATTCATCAAATACATCATTTCCCCAGTGAATACCAGGTTTTCACACTTGTTCCTAGAACCACTAGTGCAAATGAGATGGATGTGCAAGTTTTGTATATTTTCAGTAAGAGTCCAGTTTGAATGCACATCCTCATTCACATGTAAGATGGCAATGACATTTGCACATCATTGAACATCCACTGAATGTAATAAATGATTTCCTTCCTGTAATGAGCACTTAATTACCTTGTCCATTCTCAATGTATGAATACCATCCTGTTTTCACATGTGCACCATCTTCTCTGGAACAGAGAGCTATCCAACTGAGTCATCACTTATAATGTTTTGGAAAAATAGCTACATTGAGATATGTATTTTCTTATCTATGTTCAATATGTTCCACCAACTTGATTCGAAACTGAGACTGAACGGCTTTGTGACAAGTACCATTGTCATGTTTTATTAGCAATAATATGAAACTTTATACAAAGCCAGATAGGCATACCATATAGTCAGATTAAATGGTCATAAAAACAGCGTACAATGTAGGAATAAGCAGTCTTACCTTTAAATAAGGCAGAAAGCTTTCATAATATGCTGCAATATTGTACATACAATTGAGAATTATTAGAATATTGTGCCATTTTCACTCCCCAGTATGCACACATACCAGTTTGAAGAGAAGTGGCAGATCTGGAACTAGATAATCAAAGCAAGCACTGCAGTATTTAGGGAATAGGCTAGGGTACACAAATTTAAGGGACATTGAATTTAAGACATCAAAAGTGTATAAGAAATATTACACAAATTTGAAGATACATTTTCAAGGCAGAAAGTTTGCATTTTCTTGCCAGCTTCAATGGCTATGATGAGCACACAGAGAAATGCCAGTGATTTCAAGGTAACAGCTGGGTTTGGAATGAACAACCTAATCAACATGACTAAGATACCAAAAGGGACACATTATACTTAATTGGTTACGTGGGGAAAAAAGGAGAAATGGAAATAAACAAGATAAGACTAAAAGAGGGAGAAACTAATTCTAACAATATGCAGCTATTATGATTCAGCCACCTAGAAACATGAAGCTCACAGGTTGGATCATGTTCTTATCTCCCGCAAGACCAATTATTCTATATCTACAGAATCCCTGACAGATGTTTGCTCAAAACCCTCCAATGAGGATTCCACATATTTTTTAGAATATACTAAAGGATATTGGCAAATGTGGATACAACTATACTGCAACTTTCTAAGTATGGCAGTTACAATTTGAGCTCTCCTGCCATTGAATTGTTTCTAAGTTCTTCTGATTAAAGTGAGCTGATGAGTCACAATGACTGAGTTATTAAGAATATAGTATATTGATGGGTACATTATTCTTCATCACTACATTTTAACGGATGTAAGTGTACAATATCCACATTTTCATTGGAATCTCTCCTTCTTCTAATGATTTCACGGTCATGCCTTTCCTCTCCCCACTGTACAACACAACCATTCAACAAGGTTGGCCCGGCCATGACTACTGAATGGCTTAATAGGAGCAACAACCAGGATTTCTCAAGATGCGGTCTTACTCTCTAACTAGTATACCACATTGGCTTTCACTACAGCGCTGCACCAAAATACATCACTGAGTTTCCTAAAATGTCATTTGATCAAATCCCAGGATGGGGGAGGGGGGCAGGCAGGTGTGGTGGGGGCCATTGAAAATGCGAATATTTTTTCCAAGCTTTTTCAATACACAAAATTTTATCTCCTGGTATCTGTTGGCTTTGAATGTGGTTAATACTACATAGAATCATAAAATCGGGGAGGATGGGACATGTTGGCCATCCAATCCAATCCAATCCCATATCCTTCAGGAACACAATATCTTGTAGTAAATAAATACCACTAAGACACAGTTTGGTATAGAGATTTGGGCATTGAATTAAGACTCTTGAAACTAGGGTTTGAATCCCTACTCAATGATGGAAACCTACTGGGTGCCCTTGGGAATTCACATTCAATATTATACTTTCTCCCTTTAACAAATCTTGTCAAGAAAAGCCCATGATAATTCTGATTTTGGGTCACCAGAAGTCAGAAACAACTTTATGGCACACAACAACAATGCACCACTGAGATAAAGTAAGGACATAGGTTCGTCTTTCATTGTAAATATGTGTAGAGCTACACTGTTAACTTCTTTCCAAGGTGTTCTTCCAGAAAATGGGGATGATGTGGCTCTTTATAAAACTGCTTTGAAATATTAAAAGAAGTAACATCTGTTCTCATATATGCCTGTTTCATTCATTTTTTTCAAATCCTTCCTTCCTGTGAATGTTCTCCCCTCACACCCTAATTTTCTCAATTGAATTAGATACATACATGCACAAAAATATTCAAATTATCTCAAAACATTAAAAATGGTTCAGATTTTAAAAATGTTCTTCAATCAACATAGTTAATTCAAACAACGTCAAAATGGTCTTTATAAAATGTGCACACAACACAAATATAGAGAACTCCAAATATAGAGAACTTCAAATATAGAGAATAGAAACTAACTTGAAGATTTTTTAAAATATTGAAGTATTTATTTTGAAGTTGTGTGGCCTAGGATAGATACCCATGAGGAATAGTATTTGGAGATACACAAATATTTGATCACAGATAATGGTATCTGACTAAAGACAGAGCACATTTTTGTGTTCACCCAAGAGCTTCTTGGAGATGTCAATTTTAAACAAAACTAAAGGCCACATTTTGACAAATGAGTAAATCCTTTCAAGGGGAAAACAGGAATAGGAAATGACTCACAATCTGCACAAAAAGAAGTCTGGTATAATTAGTATTTTAGCCACATGTGTGGGCTCACATCTCCACAGTTTAAACAAATGCCAATTTCAGAGAAAAATGCTACTGCTGTGCTGGCTATTTAGCTTTCCCATCTTCAAGCAATGGGAAACTCCAGATTGCTCTATAGAAGAGCTTGGAAGCAACTTTCCACACATAGCTAGTTATTTGTAATTACTTCCATTTTCCACTAATGAGGTATAACTACCTGACATTATGACTAACAGTTAGTAAAGGGCAAAACTCCCCTTTACTTCATCTTTAATGGTTATGGAGGTAATGCTTCACTAATCAGACTTGTGATGGGTTTCATACTGTGTTATGGGTATTGAGACAACATAGATATCAAATGGGAAAAATGTGTTTTTAGATTAATTTTTTTAGCAAAGTATAACAAACAACATTATTTTATGTTAAACTACATATTGTCTATATTTGTTTTGCTTTTTCATTGATATCATTGGTTATATTTTAACTTTTCTGTGATGCTTATGAGAAGAATTTTTAACTGCATCTACTTTAACTGGGCCCCCTGGTGGCACAGTGGGTTAAACCACTGAGCTGCTGAACTTGCTGACCGAAAGGTTAGCAGTTCGAATCCGGGGAGAAGGGTGAGCTCCCGCTGTTAGCCCCAGCTACTGTCAACCTAGTAGTTTGAAAACATACAAATGTGAGCTGATAAATAGTAGGTACTGCTCGGCAGGAAAGTAACAACACTCCATGCAGTCATGCTGGCCTCATGATCTAGGAGGTGTCTACAGACAACACCGTCTCTTCAGCTTAGAAATGTAGATGAGCACGAACCCCCAGAGTCAGACATGGCTAAATTTAATGTCAAGGGGAAACCTTTGCCTTTAATATTTTTTACTTTAACTTTTATAAGACACCTTGTGTTCCAGGGCTGAGGAAACAGCAACAAAGGAGAGCGGGGATGGGGAGAGGAAATGCCACATAGCTTTGACCATAACAAATGATTTTTAGGAGTTATAACTAAGCTATCTCTCTTTGTGAAGTTACTTTCCAAATTCTGAACTATATACATAACTATATATATGTACCCTACAAACTTATTGGTTTTCCAAACTCCCCTTTGGCTTAGGGAAGACTGAAAAGGTCAGTTCCACAATAGAACTGAATTGGCATCACCATAAGCATGTGGTTAATTAGGATGAAATTAATTTAGGTTTACAGTGTAGGCAGGATCTCCTTTTTTAAAAAAGGAAAAAGGTAATAGGAAAATTTACGATGTCCTATTTATTCACAGATAGAAATGTTAAGTAAATAGTACAAGAATACACAAGTAAGCTGGATGTGGTGGGAACAAAACCAGTGGATAATCTAAAGGACACTAGTCATTTCATATTAATGCCAATTAACAACCCCCCCCCCCCCCACACACACACACATAGAATCAAAGAGTTGGAAGAGACCTCATGGGCCATCCAGTCCAACCCCCTGCCAAGAAGCAGGAATATTGCATTCAAATCACCCCTGACAAATGGCCATCCAGCCTCTGCTTAAAAGCTTCCATGATTCCTGGCAAATTAATTTTGTTGTATATTTATGTGTGTTTGTTTGTTTAGTGACTTGCTAGATCTCAAGGGCATTCATTTTTTAAAAAGTCAGAAGTTGATGACCTATAACAGAGCCACACTAAGGTTTAAAGAGGGTTGCTTTGAGAAGATTGCATTGCTTACAATACCACCTGGCCATAAGGACTTGCTGAAATAGTGGGCAACTTTAAAAACTGCAGGACTTGAAGATTACATATGTTGTCTGAAATCAAACATTAGCTTAATGAACAGTGGTAGAGAAACAAAGGGATTGTATTGTATCTAAATTTCAGATATTGCATCAAACAAATTCTGCTGGTAAGAAAACCTGGGTCACTCAACAGTGTATCTTTGGGGATGATTTGGAAGAAACGGAATCATTAAACACCATGTCCTTCAACCACTTCTCCACTCCCTATCATTTATTTAGTACATTTCTATACCACCCCTCTCAGCCTTCTGGCAACTCGAGGCGGTTTACAAGGCAAGAATTCAATGCCACCAAAGACATAATTACAATATACAATATTAAAAAACATCAGCAACAATAAAATCAAACACTATAATAAAACATACTGCAATTCATAATCATTAAAACAATCATTATTATATCCGTTACTCTGTATTTTCAAATGTCCACTCAAATAGCCACGTCTTAAGATTCTTCCGGAATGATAGGAGTGAGAAAGCCGATCTAATCTCCCTGGAAAGGGCGTTCCATAGCCAAGGGGCCACCATTGAGAATGCCCTGTCTCTCGTTCCCGCCAACCGTACTTGTGATGATGGCAGGACCGAGAGCAGGGCCTCTCCAGTCCTTGCAGGTTCATAAGGGGAGATTCGTTCAGACAGGTAAGTTGGGCCAGAACCATTTAGGGCTTTATAGGCTAAAGCCAGCACTTTGAATTGTGCTGGCTTTAGCAAACTGGCAGCCAGTGGAGCTGGCGCAACTAGTGAGTTGTATGCTCCCTGAGAGCCGTTCCAGTTAGCAATCTGGCTGCTGTCCATTGGACTAGTTGAGGCTTCCAGACAGTCTTCAAAGGCAACCCCACATAGAGTGTGTTGCAGTAGTCTATATGGGATGTAATAAGAGCATGGACTACCATGGCCAAGTCAGACTTCCCAAGATACGGACACAGTTGGCGCACAAGCTTTAACTGTGCGAATGCTCCCCTGGTCACCACCAAGACCTGGGGTTCCAGGCTCAGTGATGAGTCCAGGATCACACCCAGACTGCAAACCTGTGTCTTCAGGGGGAGTGTGACCCCATCCAACAAAGGCTGTAACCCTATGCCCTGTTTGGCCTTACGACTGACCAGGAGTACCTCTGTCTTGTCTGGATTCAATTTCAATTTGTTAGCTCTCATCCAGATCGTCACAGCAGCCTCCTTAGTAGCAGGTGGAAAGGAGTGGACATCATCTGCATACAGATGACACCGCACCCCAAATCTCCGGATGATCTCTCCCAGCGGCTTCATGTATATGTTGAACAACATGGGAGATGGTATTGAACCCTGAGGAACCCCACAAGACAATGGTTGTGAGGCTGAACAGGTGTCTTCCAATGAAACCATCTGGGTACGACCCTCCAGAAAGGACTGGAGCCACCGTAGAACAGTGCCTCCAAGGCCCATTCCAGCAAGTAACAAAAGGGAGGCCACCAGTTTGTAAAAGAAGCATGCACTTATGTGCAGTCCTCTGCCAAAGCTTTAATAGCTGAGATGCTCTGTGTGTTGTAAAGCAAAAGCCTCTTAGCTTGGAATCACAGGCTTGAGTCTCTCTTGTATGAAACAAAGTATCAACGTTTATTCAAACATTCCAAGCTCCAAACGATTGTTGTTACAATTACTATTTTTGTTGCGAACTTGAGTTACAGTCATGTATAATATACTTGGTACACTTTCCTTTTAAACTCTTGACAGGATAATATTGTAACTTAAGCCACACTGGCTATAACTTATTCTCTGATTCCCCACTGTCTCTCTCTCTCTCAGACAGGGTTAAGTTCTTCTCTTCACACAGATTCCTAACTGTTCCCAAACAGCTTTTCCTTAACTAACTTCACAAGCAGCCATTCTCAACTCTCTAACAGAGATTCCTCACTGTCTCCCTCAGACAGTGTTTCTTAACTTCTTCTTTTAGGCAGAGATTCCCAACTCTCCTTTTCTTAAACATGAAGTCCTACTTCAATAACAGAAGTTCCTGACTTCTTTTCTCACACATAGATCCCTAACACATTTTCTTAACTGCTCATTTCTCAAACTCTGTTCCCAACTGTCATTTTCTAAACTCTCTACTCTAACTCCCTTTTTAAACTTAACTCCGCCCCTTTAGAACGTTCGGCTCTGCTCTTCTCAACTCCTGGGTATACACTAATTTGCATAGGACCAATCGGCCTCCATATGCAAATGATCTTGTCTGCTATTGCTATACTACTTGTCTCTAATCTTCCCTATCTGCCCCTTGCAAACATAGATCTATACACTAAAATTTTCACACAGAGTAACAAATTCGCTACAGCATCCCAGAAGGATACCGTGGTCAATGGTATTGAAGGCCGCTGAGAGGTCCAGCAGAACTAATAGGGACACACTCCCCTGTTTAGCTCCCCTTGTCATCAACTAAGGCAACCAAGGCTGTCTCGATTCCATGACCAGGTCTAAAGCCAGACTGTGCCAGATCCAGATAATCTGTGTCTTCCAAGAATACCTGAAGTTGTGAGGCCACCACACGTTCCAGGACTTTGCCCAAAAAGGGTAGATTGGAAACAGGCCGATAGTTGACAAATTGAGTGGGGTCCTGTGATGGTTTCTTCAACAGCGGTTTTATTATAGCTTGTTTTAAGCTCGCTGGAAAAATGCCTTCCTGAAGGGAGGCATTAACCACCACCTTTACCCACTTGGCCAATCCCCCTCTGGCCTCCTTTAAAAGCCAGAATGGGAAGGGGTCTAGGATGCATTTGGTTGCCCTCATCCCTCCAAGTATCTTGTCCACATCCTCGGGTTTCACCAATTGAAATGAATCCATTAAAACCAGACAAGCAGATGCTCATGTTACATCCTCAGACATTGCTGTTAACATGGTGTCCAGGCTAGAATGGATCAGAGTAACTTTGTCTGTGAAGAACTGAGCGAACACTTCACAGCAGGCTGTTGAGTTGTCAGGGCTCTCATCTGCAGAGGTGGGATTTAATAGGCCTCTGACAACTTGAAACAGCTCTTCTGGACGGTTCTTTGCAGATGCAATATTGGCCACAAAGAAGGATTTCTTTGTGGCCTTTATTGACGCTTCATATGACCTTAAAAGGGCAATATGGTGTGTTTGATTTGGCCCGCTCGGGTCCAAACGCTACATGCTCTCTAGTTCCCTCTTCCATATAGGCAAGTTTGGAAGCAATTTTTTTGCTTCATTATGCAGACTTTTGAACAAAATTGGTGGTGGTAGTGGACAGCATCTTAGAGAGATAGATGTATCTATTGCTATTACTAATCTTCTTGAAACCCATGATTAATTTCTGACAAGTTTAACACAAATCCCAAGGCTATTCTGGAATGGAAGGGACTTCATCACAAGGAGTTGGAGAAAACAAGGAAACATCGGGGAAAGGATGGTGTTTCATCGGTTCTAACTTTTAAGAAGATGAAAAATTTACTCAGTCTCATTACACAAGCCCACCTTCTTACATCACGTCAGAGTTGTATATAGCTTAGTAAAATAACACATAACATCGGAACTGTATTAATTAAAGTCTCGTCAGTGACATATACAGTATAGTGAAGTAAGAGTAATCATCTCGGGGTTTTATAATAACCATCAGTAATGAAGAAGATCAAAGAACAGAACTGCATAAGCTTTAAAGATTCCTTTTTCCCACAGAGACTAATAATGCAACCAGGGGAAAGGAAGTTCAGTTTGTCTATCAATAAATGTTGTTTTAATTCATGAAAAAAGATCACCTTCTCCAGCTTTTAACTCAACCATCTGCTTATTTCCATCACATGGGCAGGCAATGACTCCTCCTATTTAAAGGATACCAGTACATTTTGTAAAACAGGCATCCTTTAGTTTTAAGGCATTTTTCTTAAGGTGGCACTTTTCATTGACTCATTTGCACTCAAGACCCTTCAATTGAA